>NC_143564.1:60936428-61277500 GCF_054136105.1 Typopeltis vanoorti
ACCATAGTCTAAGTTGAAATATGCAAAAACTGTTCGGGAGTTGAACTAACACCTGCCTATATCTATTCTTGTCCAGCAATTGCTGCTGCTGCTCTACAGAAAATTGACTTTGAACTGCTTTGAACTGTTTTTTGAACAGTTCAACAGATTCCAAAGCAGTTCTACAAGCCCACGGTCATATTTAGAAGCTCTTCAACGGACTCTACAACAATAACAACAACCTGATAGACTCCCACTTGGGAAAGTGGATCAAGCTAGTCTTTAGAACAATGTGGAGAGAAGGAAGGTATCTTGTGAATGAAATGGAGGTGACTGCAGATTTAAAGAATAGGAATCTGGCAAATTTTTCTGAGACTTGAATGCATAAGAATTAAGACTCAGCATCTTCTAGAGGATATTGGGAATGAAGACCACAGTTATATTACCTTCCCCTGTTTTACAAGAGTTATAATGTAAGAGGAAAAAGTGGATCTAATGTCTTGAAACTCTTATTCCAAAAGGGCATCTGATGAACACAGTATGCGATAGGACTTGGTTGTTGCCTGAAAACTATAGGCTACCAACGTAGAAGGAGCAGATATAAGAAGGGGAACGTTTGTCGAATTTTGCCTTCATGGAAAACTGAATTCCCTGCGATATACATTATTAATCGTTTGAAAGAAGATTTGCAATTCCAAACCAGGATGTGTTGCTCAAAATGTTGTATCTAGCATACCTGGCAAAAGTTGTACCTTTGATCTGTTTATAGTACTCTTTCTGGCAAGTATAATTACCATGCATTAATTGCAGAGTAAAACAATATCTGAGGGAAACTCTTTAATAATTCCAGAGTGTCAAACAATGAAATATTTGTCATAAAAAAAGAGATAATATACATATTATTGAAATGTCAGACGAAAATAGCAGCCTAATAAAAATCTTGGTTTTTAAATTCTCAGTTTCTAATGTGGGAAGGAGACTAACAAAGGCTGAAAAGATAAAGATGTGTGTCAGTTTATAAGTAGAACTGACTACAGAATCAACTATCGTCAAAGTGGAAAAAAAAAAAATTATACACTTCAGAGAGACCATACAGCTTTGGAGGTCTTGCATATATCTGAACCTTATCCACTAATTCTTTGTCCTTTGACTGGACTCCACTGAGTTCATTTAGTTTGTTAATCTGATACAGATATCTTCATCAATTGCACTGGTGTATGTATGTATGTATGTATGTATGTATATACACACACACATACAAATGATGAGGCTGTCAACATGAGATAAACTGGACAACAACCTCAAACCTTCATATATGCCGTAACGAGGTGGAGCGACACATAATCGAGTCTAAGGAAATTGTTATGGACCCTCATCACATAAATAATAACCTCAGCTATAATCTACTGGACTCTTTCAGCTCTGCTATCCAATATTGGCACACGCATGAAATCACACGCACGCAGCTACTTAACAATAGAACTTAAACACGGACTGTAGCTACAGTTCAAAGCTAACTGATTTTATAATAGTCGTTTTATAGTGATACAATGTTTCTTATAGTGTTTACTATAAGAAACATCGTTAACTATAATAATGTTTACTATAAGAAATACCAATGAAACATGTTGCGTTTTGAATAAATTTAATTGTTATTCTAGTCTCCGTTATAGTCAGTATATATAAATATGAATATATATATGTTAAAGATACCAAGCTATTTTAAACTATATATATATAAATATGTATATAAACTATACTATAAAAATAAACTATAAAATATTTTATTATAATATTTATAAAATATATTATAAAATATTTATAAACTAAAAAATAAACTATATATATAACTATATATATATAAACTATATATATATAGGAATATATATATATATATATATATACACACACACACATACAAAGGCCACAAAACAATAGGTTGAATTTCTTATAACATTTTTTTTTTTATCTTGAAATATGATTGTCTAATCCATCTTTTATGATGTGGGCCATAATAAGATTTGTGTGTTCTTAAAAAAGGAGAGAAAGCTTTAATTTGATTCTTCGTAAATTAGGAAGAAGCGACTTTAAAGGTTTGATAATTATGCAAGTTGATTTAAAGCAAATTTTGCTAGCTATATAATATAATATACAAAGGTCTATAGTCTCTGTAGGCTAGATATAGAATTCTATGAAACAAGTCATGCAATAATCTGTAGATCACAGTATCTTTATATTTCATAGCACGTAAAATTTTAGTAATATTTTCATAGCAACCATCTTTTCCATTCTAAACATTACTTCTCTTCCTCTCAACTCCTAACACTATAAGTCTCATATCTGTCCAACTTTGGAGTACTGTTTCCATTTTAAAGCAGAGCACCCAAGACCTCTCTAAGAATTCTTGATAATATTCAGAAGAGGGCAATCTGCTTAATAGATGACCCTTTCCTCACAAATTCCTTTCAGTCACTTTATCATAGGTGCTCTGTTTTGCTGCACATGTTCTATAGGTACTTTCTGGGCACTGCTCCTCTGAACTGACTGCTATCATTCCTCCACTTTCTTCTAACCATAGAAAAACTAGAGCAGCCACTGACCAACACTCATACACTGTCCAGCTTTGAAAACACATCAAACTAACCTCATCTGCTTCCTTCATCCCATCCACCTCTAATCTTTGGAACAATCTCCCCAATACCATTTTCCCTGCTGAGTACAACCTCCCACTCTTTAAGAAACATATCAACAGGCTACATTTTTTCCTTAATCACTTGCCCATACAAGGCATCATTAGTGGTATAGGTCTTGTGACCTTTCATGTGTGGGGTCAACATTAAAAAAAAAAAGTGAAGTAAAGGAATACATGGAAATTTACATAACTAAATTTACATAAGTCTACATAACGTAACCAAACCTTTGGTCTTTTTGATAGTTTTTTAAAGCATTTGTTTCAAAATTTTCCATAAAAAGATTGGCTAAAGCTGGAGAGAGAGAGAGAGAGAGAGGGGGGGGGGACCCATAGCAAGTCCTTTTTGTTCCCAATATTTGTCTTGATAAATGAAAAAAGTGTTTTCCATGCAGTGTTTGTATAGTCCTACAATGTCTGATGAGAAAAGGTTTTCAAGAAGATCACTGTGTCATTTCTAGTTACATTGGTGAAGAGGTTGACTATATCGAAACTTGCTAAGATGTCCGAAGGTTCTATGTTTATATCCTTTACCTTTTTGATGAAATGTAAACTGTTCTTTATAAATGATTCTGTTTTTCCTATGTGTGGTGTTATCATGCTTGTCAGATATTTCGCTAAATTTGAAGCCAGAGAATCTCTCCCTACAACCAGTCTTAGCGGGATATCTTTTTTATGTATTTTTGGTGCTCCATAAACTCTTGGGACCAATGGATGTTTTGATTAGAGATCTTTTTAATGAACAGTTGTAAAGTCAAAAAAACATCTAATGGACTATTAATTATCAATTAATCTTTGGTTGTTGTATTAAACTTTTATACGCCATTACCCCTGATGATGCAAGTCTTACTATGAACGAAACTTGTCGGGTTTTTTACCCTTTCATTTTTTATTGTTTAATAAACATGTGGTCTCAGTACCGAAAAAAAACTATCTCCAGAACTGCTTACCCACAGAAACCTTCACTTACATATGGAAGCTCACGGTGAATGCGTATGGTCTAAAGTAACACAACTAGAGAAATTGCACATTAAACATAAGAACTTTATCAACCATTTAACGTTTTAGATCTGATGCAGAGACAATGAGACTGTACCCAAGTTCCTTAGAATTAAGTGTGTATATTCCACTCTACTAAAGCTAATAGAATCTACCGAAAAACAGAACTAGCTATTTTAAGAGAATGGATCGCAGCCACTAGATCAGAGCTTGCAAAGATAGGTCATTATACGTTTGCTATACACAGTGAATTGATGCATTGCTACCATTCAACCTCTGGAATAATATTGATAGCATCATGTACAACAAAAGTTACAGCAGTTGCTAATCAGAAGAAATATAATTTAATAAAATAGTTTATTACTAGCAAGAAAAAGAAAAACATCTATATCAGTCTAAAATGGTGATTAAACTTTCTTCCAGAGTCCTCTCAAGAACAGAAAAAAATCTCCTAATGAAAGGTTTTACTTTTGCTTTAGCTCTACACCATATTCCAAAAGTAGATATCATTGCACAAATTTAGAAAAGAATCTCCAATCTGCCTAGAGATTCAGCAGATCTCATCTGCATACAAAGTTCAGCACTATTATTAAAATAAAACCACATGGAAACTTACCTAAAGGGAATCCGTAACCCTTAAAGAAGACAAGATAAAAACATCATGATAATCAAGGCAGATAAAGGGAATGCAAAGTAGTCATGAATTCAGAAGAATATGCAAGAAAAATGAACATCCTATTAGAGGATTCCAATACCTATTCACCCCTAGACAGAGATCCCACATGGTGAGCGCATAATAAAACTAATGAGTTGATTAAAAAGTTACCTAGCTGGCCTGAAGAATTAAAAAGATCTCTATCATCAAAACATCCATTGGTCCCAAGAATTTATGGAGCACCAAAAATACATAAAAAAGATATCCCGTTAAGACTGGATGTAGATGGGAGAGATTCTCTGGCTTCAAATTTAGTGAAATATCTGACAAACACGATAACACCACACATAGGAAAAACAGAATCATTTATAAAGAACAGTTTACATTTCAAAAAGGTAAAGGATATAAACATAAAACCTTCAGACATCTTAGCAAGTTTCAATATAGTCAACCTCTTCACCAATGTAACTAGAAATGACACAGTGATCTTCTTGAAAACCTTTTCCCACCAGACATTATATGACTATACAAACACTGCACTTTTTTCATTTATCAAGACAAATATTGGGAACAAAAAGAAGGACTTGCCATGGGTTCCCCCCCCCCTCTCCACCTTTAGCCAACCTTTTTATGGAAAATTCTGAAACAAATGCTTTAAAACACTATCAAAAAAGACCAAAGGTTTGGCTACATTATGTAGATGATATTTTCATCATTAGGCCAGGAATGGTAGGTGAACTGATTGCTTTTAAAGAGTATCTTAACAATTTGCATCCAAATATAAAATTCACTATAGAACTAGAAGAACATAAAAAATTACCTTTCCTTGATATCTTTATAGAAGTAAACGTAGAGGAAAAAAGTTATCCTTTTCTGTATACAAAAAACCATTAAGGGCGCTAGTGGGTCAAGCGCTACGGACGTGTTTTGAAGAGCTCCTGATTCAGATAAGTTTTACTAGGAATAATTAAGTATATATGCGTAATTGTTTAAGTAAGAGTGGCTGTAAACGTTGTACGCTACCGATATTATTAGTGTGGGGTTTTTTTCTTGCTTAAACTAAATATGAAAACGTTTATATTAGACCTAGTAACCTGCAGAGAAAAAAAAAAAAAAAAATGGCAGCAGCATTGTCATTCCATGATTTTAATTTGGATTTCAGTCGGTTCGTTAAGTGTGAGGTCTGTTATATGTATTCCTTCGATTACATAAATGATTTGTGGATGTTTAGTGCGGATGGAAGAAGGGTGTGTGCAAAATGTGACCTGAACGAGGAATTGATGAATGCGAATATGAAGTTGATGACAGAAAGTGCTAGTACCGATTGTGTCGCGAGTGCACGTTTGAAAGAGCAGGATGGTGAGAAAGACAGGCGAAAAAATGTTAAAAAATCAGGAAAAAAGAAAAAGAGTGATTTGACAACCGTAACGGATGTTAAAAGGGACGAAAGTGAGGCGGAAAGAAATGAAATTGAGAGAACGAATGAAAGTAGAAATGCCGTGATGCAGAAATTGCAAGTAAAAAAAATCGAAAGAATGAATGATAGCGAAAAAAGAATGACTGATGGCGAAAGTTGGACGCATGTTGGAACGAAAGTACTGAACCAAAGAAAGATGAATGACAGTAAAAGTGAGAAGAATGATAGCGAAAGTTGGACGCATGTTAGTCCGAAAGTACGGAAACAAAGAAAGATATGTGAGAGTGAAAGTGAGAAGAATGATAATGAAAGTTGGACGTATGTTGGACCGAAAGTACGGAAACAAAGAAGGATGAATGAGAGGGAAAGTGAGAAGAGGGGGTCGAGAGTTAGAAAGTTAGAAAGATTTAATGATAGAGTGAATGTGTCGCGAGGTTCGGAAGGTGAATTGGATTGGATGAAGCAAGAAATGAAATGGATGCGGAATGAAATTAAGAGAATTCAGGTCAAAACTATTAAAATAAATCATGATGGCATGAAAGAGTTAACAAAAGATGAGCGAGTGGCGTTGTATGGTGACTCCATTATTAAAGGTGTGCTAGAGGATAAAATGCACAAGGTATGTTTTCCAGGCGGTAAAATGAGTAGAGTGATTGAGGCATTGAATATGAGGCGGGAACGAGCAAAAGAGTTAATTGTATTAATTGGTACAAATGATTTGAGAGAGAACAAAGAGCATGTCAAAATGAATGTCAGGAGACTGCTTGGAAAGATAAAGGAGAATAGTGTGACAGGAAGGGTGGTCAGTGTGTTGCCTAGGTATGATTGTGGTGAAATGAGGCGGAGAGCAAGGATTATGAATGATATTCTGGCTGAAATGTGTGAGGAGATGGGAGTACAGTTTGTTAATGTGTGGAATGAGTTTGAGGGACGAAGTGAGCTGTATGGGAGCGATGGACTGCATTTGAGTGGTTATGGTGTGAGTCGCTTGGAGAGACTGCTGCTGGAAAGTGGAGAAGTGAATAGAGAGAATGAATCAGATCGAGAGGGGAGTGATGTGGAAGAGCAGGAGAGTAAGACAGGAGAGATTGAAGGAGTGGAAATGAATGGGGAAGTGAGTGGTATGAGTATAGAAAATGAGAGAATGGGTGTGCAAGAGGAGCAGGGAAACGGGGAGGCTCAGGGTGGACAGGGATACACAGCGTGAGAAAGGTGGATGCTCCAAGAGGAGGTGAGAGCATGTGTAGGCAGGAAAGTAATGGGATGATCAGGGATCAAAAGGAAACAGATGGAATTGCAAAGGGTTCTAAAATGAAGAAGCAGAAAGGGAAATGGCCCCAGCCCAGCATGGAGAGATCACATCGAGTGAGTGGTATCAGTGGAACTAGCTGTAGATCCAGAAATGAGTTGTTGTGTTTGTATACCAATGCTAGAAGTATAAGAAACAAGGCGGATGAAATGGTTGCACTAATTGCGTCTGTGGACCCAGAGATTGTCGGAATAAGTGAGACATGGTTAGATGAGGATGACATCCTGACAGGAATAGAGATGGAAAGGTATGGTGTGTTTCGTGAGGATAGAAGGGGTAAAAAGGGAGGGGGAGTGCTATTGATGATAGAGAAAGAGTTATGTCCATACAAGGTAGAGATGCAAGAGGGAAATGGGGCCAGTGGTTTTGAGGCAGTACGGTGTGAGATAGAGGTGAATAGAATCAAATACTTGGTGGGATGTTGTTATAGACCTGGTAATGTGGATGGTGGTGATAGTGAAATGTATAGTCAAATCAGCCAAGCAAATAAGAAAAGGGTGATCATTATGGGTGATTTTAATTATGGCAATATAGACTGGAATGAAGAGATAGCAACTGGAAGTAAAGAAAATAAGTTTCTTGAGTTTTTGAGGGATAACTACCTCAGACAGTATGTAACAGAGGGCACAAGAGGATTAAGGGTCTTGGATTTGGTCATCTCATCGGAGGATGTAATTATCAATGAGGTATCAAATTATTCACCAATTGGTGAAAGTGACCATGAGGTGATTACTTGGGTGGTTGCCAGCAGTGCAAGGACCCCTGTGAAAAAAGGGTATATGTGGAACTACAAGGGGGGTGATTATGAAGAGCTCAGGAGACAGCTTGCAGGTTTAGCATGGAATGAGGAGTTAGCTGGAAAAGAGATCAATGCAGCTTGGGGGATTTTCAAAAAATATTTAGTGGATGCAATGTCTAAATGTATACCACGGGTGAGAAGGTTAAATAAGGTAGGTGTGAGATGGATGAATAAAGAGATTAAGCATGCAATACAGAGAAAAAGGGCATTGTGGAGGCAGCATAAGAGAAGTAGAAGTAACCAATTTCATGAGGTCTACAAAGACCAGGCAAGGAGGGTGACTTGGTTGGTGAGAGTAGCTAAAGAGAGGTATGAACAGCAGTTAGCTAATGAAGCTAAAAAGAATCCTAGGGAGTTCTTCGATATGTAGCCAGCAAAAGAAAGAATGATTATGGAAGGATGACATTGATTGGAGGAAATGGTATAAAGACAGCTGTTGCAGAATGTGTGGTGGAGATACTTAATGAGCAGTTCATAAAGATCTTTCAATCTTGTGAATGTGACTTCATGGAGAGATTAAGAGCGGTTGATGATGGGGAGGAGAGACTGACTGTAAGTGAGCAAGAGGTGTTTGGGGAGTTGAGTAAACTAGATGTAAATAAGGCTGTGGGACTTGATAATATATCACCGCGTATTCTGAAGGAATGTGCCAGAGAGTTGACACCTGCCTTGACATATATTTTTAATACGAGTCTTGCACTTGGTCAAGTCCCTAAAGAGTGGAAGGAGGGCAAGATTGTGCCACTTCATAAAGGAGGTGATCGAACTCAAGCATCAAACTATAAGCCTATCTGTGTGTCAGGTGTTCTGGTTAAGTTGTTGGAGAAGCTTGTGAGAACTAGGATCCAGAGTTGGGTTGACAACAATGGTATAATCTTTGATGGACAGCATGGATTTGCTAAAGGGAGGTCGTGTTTTAGTAATCTACTTACTTATTACAATAAAGTGACTGCTTCCTTGGACAGAGGAGAAGGATACACAGTAATATACTTGGATTTCGCAAAAGCTTTTGATAGAGTACCTCATGATAAGTTGACAGTCAAACTAGAGCAGCTAGGGTTGGATAGATTAGTGCATTGGATTGGAGACTGGCTATCTGATAGGTATCAACAAGTTGTGTATGGGGGTGCAATATCCAGGAAAAGGAAAGTCACTAGTGGAATGCCTCAGGGATCTGTTTTAGGGCCATTACTATTTAACTTGTATATTAATGATATTGGCGAAGATTTGGATGGAGATATTCAGTTGTTTGCAGATGATGCAAAGTTGGGACGAACCATAAAGAGTAGTGAAGATGTTGTGGCCTTGCAAGAAGACTTGAATAAATTGAGTGATTGGGCAAGCAAATGGGGATGTGAGTTCAATGTTGCAAAATGTAAGGTTTTAAAATTTGGAAAACAAAGATGGGATGCAGAATTTATGCTTGGTGAGAATATATTGTTGGAAGTAGAGGAAATAAGAGATCTGGGAGTGATAGTGGATAAGGATCTAAAATTTAGGGGACACATTGCCAAAATTGTGAAGACAACACAAAGACTTCTGGGAATGATGAGGAGGACACTGACGTGTAGAAGTAGGGAGATTCTTGTTCCATTGTATAAGGCTTTGATTAGGCCACACATGGACTATTGTGCCCAGATTTGGTCACCTGGTTTTCAGAAGGATGAAGAGATGTTGGAAAGGGTCCAAAGGCGACTGACTAAGGTAGTTTCTGACCTCTGGAATGTCGAGTATGAGGAAAGATTGAAAAGATGTAATTTGCAGAGTCTAGTGGAGAGAAGGAAGAGGGGAGATATGATAGAGACCTACAAGTTGGTAAGGGGTTGTTATAGGATCAATGGTGGAGAAGTTCTACAGAGAATAGTGGGAGATCAGGGGAGAACCAGAGGTCATCCCTGGAAACTGTATAAAGAGGGTGTGAGTAGGGGGAGTGAGAGGCAGGTTTTTTTCGTGCAGAGTTGTGAATGATTGGAATGCCTTGCCTGAGAGTGTGGTGTCTGCAAGGAGTTTGAATGTGTTTAAGACCCGGTATGATGAGATGTGTGTGAGATAAAAGGACCTCCTAGATGAGTCTTTGACTCCATGAGGTCTTGTTTAATAATAATAATAATAATAATAATTTCTTAAGATTTCTTAATGCTGCCTCACACCACCATCAATTGCAAAAAATAGGCATAATTAAAACCTTGAGAGACAGAGTATACAATATATCTAGCACACAGATGAAGCAAAATGAAGTATTACACTACCTGACACAGAACCTCCCTCACATTTAATAGTTTTGAATCCAAAACAATAAAAAAAATCCTTAACACAACTCCCTTATCAAAACAAGATTTCAAGAATGCAATCACGCTGCCGTACATCAAGAATGCCATGGACAAATTGGCTACATTGCTCCGCAGGTACAACATAAAAGTGGCTTTTCTTCCTTTTCAAAAAAGATCAAGATTCCTACATCCACCAAAACCTCCGCATCATCCCATGAAAATACCAGGCGTCTATCAGATTTGCTGTTCTTGTGGCATCTGTTATGTAGGCCAGATGGGAAGGTCAGGAGAAATCTACATGCTTGAACATATAAAAGACGTCAAAAAAAGAAGGGAACACAAATCAGTCTTAGCATTCCACACAACTACTACTGGCCATCAAGTTACTCTGGCAACAGACAAACATGTTATATGTTGATAAGAACTATTTCACAAGAAAATTTAAAGAAGCTGCAAAAATGCTTAGAATCCCTACACAGTGCAATAAAAATCAAGGCTTGATTTTACTTCAAGTATGGTCTGCCTTCATCAAAAATTTAACTGCCTCAGACCTCAGATATAACACACGTGAACCACAGAACGTGGCAACAACTAGCATTGTTCCAACAAGCATACAGTAACAAATGTATCATTTTTGTATTCAGGTTCTCAATTAATGAACAGTTGTAAAGTAAAAAAACATCTAATGGACTATTAATTATCAATTAATCTTTGGTTGTTGTGTTAAACTTTTATACACCATTACCACTGATGATGTAAGTCTTACAATGAACAAAACTTGTCTAGTTTTTTACTCTCTTATTTTTTATTGTTTAATAAACATGTGGTCATTTGTAGAATAGGATGGCTTTCAAGCTGAAAGAATCAATGAAGCAAATGACATTCACAACAACAACAACTGTGACTGATATTAAAGTCATGCACAAAGCATTGTTACATTGTTAATACAAAGTGTCTTGCAATAAAAAAAAAAAGCTATTGCATTTTTGATATATTATTATTACATGGTACCTTAATGGAGTCTCAGGATTCATTATGGGAGCAGCTCAGCCCCACTTTGTCCTTAAATTTATTTCTGTCTATTTATTATGTTTTTCTGGCTAGTTTATTTGTTTTGCAAGAATAAAACCCAAGTGTCCATATCCTTTATTTCCATATAAGACCATCAAACTCATCATTGTGAAAATTTTCTTATAATAATTCCTCATATCATTACAAGAATCAAATTCAAGTCTTTTCCAACCAAAAAGTACACACTGTACTATCCTTTCAACTATGCTAGCAAGTGCTATTGTATATGTTGTAATTGTTTTCTATAATTGATACTTGAAAGAACAAACAAAACTTGGTTTTCCAGGAACCAACATCAGAAACTGGTGCAGCCTCAAAGCAAGCAACTCAGCTTGTTTCAATAAATTAAGTTTCTGCACTAAACTTCTTAATTTCTATTGATTAATAGACTTTTTTCAAAAAAATCCCATCTACAATAGCACTTGCATAGCATAGCATATCACATTAGTACTACCTCAGGGTGAAATAGGAGTTAGAAATCTAGTCTAAAGGCCAAACATCTCTTCCCCTCCAATCAACTAGGCAATACAAATGGCAATTTGTCTAATGTGCTCCAAATAGAAACACTCACAATCATAAAGTTCAGATATATTAAAATTATCACATGGCAGAATATGGATATATGTGTTTGTGTCACTTTTGATATTTTCTTAACTGCCTCCTTCTCAGTATAAGAGATTTCAGGCAGGTGTTGTAATAGCCAGCTTCCTCTTTGCATCTTGATATGAGATATTTTGTTAAGTTTTAATCTTTTGTATCTCTTTTTCATCTTCCACCTTTGGCATGCATCAAAGTAAGCTGGATGCTCTCTCTCACAGCTGACACATTTAGGATTCTTTACAGAACAAATTCATTATCTTTATTCATGCTCTTTACCAGCACAAATGGTAGAGCTACAACATGCAATTTGGGCATGTACATATTTCTGCATTTAAAGCAACTTAGTAGATTAGGGATGTAGAGCCTAACAGGACAGCTGAAGTACCCTGCTTTTACCAATGATGGAGGTATGGGCATATCAAAAGTAAGGATAAACTTCCTGGTCAGAACTAAGTGACCATCCCTACATATCAGGATGCTCTGTATGACTTGATCTTTAAGCTCTGACCATATCTTCTCATCTGGAGCATTAAGAAGGTTCCTTTCCAATATCACACCTCTAGAATATATGAGTACTTATGAGGTATTACTGTAATTAGTATCTCCCCTTATTGATGTTGCTCTCAGGAGTTTTTTATGATTGTTGTTGAAATGATGTTTCAAAAAGAATGTCACCAGAATGTAGTTTTATAACTGTTTTGGGCAATTCTGCCAGTGCTTCTAAACTCTTCTGAATAAAGAGGGGCAACAGTTTTCCTACTGGCTTTTTACCTGTTTTGCATGGGACGAGAAACACTGGTATATGTATTCCAGATGTCTTTAGTTTCTTACTTCTGTTATTAAATGATATATCTACTGTGTCTGCATTTGGTTGGGCCTTGTAAGTTCTTCATCCTCAAATTTTCGGGGGGGGGGGGAGCTCTTACAAGGCCCAACCAAATGAGATTCCCATCCACCACAGAGTCATACATGGACACCTACTATCTGGCAAGCAACAAATACACTCAGAAGTGGAATGCCAGGATTACTCTGGAGCACTGCAAGAAGTAAACTTTAGGTCCTGTCCATGGTCCATGGAGTAGGAGCCTTACTGTAACACCGTTGACTTTTGTAGACAAGTGCACTAGTCAACTGATCCTGGCCGGGCCATCCAGAGCTGCCCATCTTGCAAAAGCTGGGGCTAAATTAATGCAAGACTGACAGAATTCAACCCTTTCTAGATGTCCATGGATTGCATTGCATGCAGGATGTCAAAAGCAGAATCTCCATGATGAGGGCCTGGAAGGTAAGATAGTAAAAAACGATCCAGAGAAGAGTATGAAGAACATGAAAAGAATAATACAGAAAAAGAAGAAGAATGAAAAGGGCCAGTACCATCACTGTGGAGAGGGGACTCCTTTCAGTGATGGTACTGGCCCTTTTCATGCGAGGTTTCCATGTGGAGACTACTTAGGCACTGAACAGAGCTATTTAACAGCAATAATCTGCAAATGCATTACAAAGGTCAAAAGACTGAATAAGGCAGGTGTTAAATGGATGAATAAAGGAATTAAGTACAAATTTTGAAAGAAGAATAAGAAGGCTGTAGGGGCAGCACAAGGTTATTATTGTTGTAATTAGAGTACAAAGATCAGGCTAGGAAGGTGGCAAGAACAGCAAAAGTGCAATTTAAGCAGAAATCAGCTAGTCAGGTCAAGAAAAATCCTAGATAGCTTTCAATATGTGGCATAGAAGAAAGAATTATTATGGCAGGAAATCATAGATTTCCTTCATTAACATAAGAGGATATAGTTAAGATATTCAGTGAGCAGCAGCAGAGAGCATAATGGAGGTATTCAGTGAACAATTCATCAGCATTTCATCCTCATCAGTGTGACATCATGAGAAACTCAGTAGAGGCAATGGGAAAGGATGGACTGCTGGTGAGTGAACAACAGGTATATGAGAAATTAAGTAAACTTGATGTTAATATAAGACAATAAGATTTGATGACATATCACCATGTCTTGAGCCTTGGCATACCTGTTTAACAAGTCTTACAATGGAATAAGTTCCAAAGGAGTGGAAAAATGATAAAATTGTTCCACTTCATGAAAATGATAAGGCTGAAGTTACAAAATATAGGCAATCTGTGTATGCAGATTTGTGGTTAAGGTGTCAGAGACGTTGGTGAGAACTAAGATAGAATTGATTTGATACCACAGTATTCTTGATGATGGTCAGCATGGTCTTGTTAAAGGAAGGTCATGTTCAACCAATTTCGTTTTGTTCTATAACAACGTGATGAATGCATTGCAAGAGATGGGATTACATATTAGATTAATGAGTTGGTTAGGTGACTGTCAGACAGGTGTCAGTAAGATGTGTATGTGGACAGAGAATCCCAAAAGAGGAAGTCACTAGTGATGTGTTGAAGGGTTCTGTTTTGAGACCTTTGCTTATCTTGTATATTAATCATATGGGGATGGATTTAACTGAAAATATGCAAGTGTTTGCAAATAATGAAAAATTGGGAAGGATTCAAGTAGATGTTGTTGCTCTACAGGAGGATTTGAATAAATTGTATGTCTAGTAAAGTGAGCAGAACTGTCAGTTGTATGTTGCAAAGTGTAAGGTGCTGAAATCCTTACACTTTGTGTAAGGATTTCAGGTAGGAAAGGTAGGAAAGGATGGGATATAAGGTAGGAAAGGATGGGATGCAAAGCATACACTTGAAAAAAATTGAAAAAGAAGAAAGGAGTGTAGAGGAGATTAGAGATCTGGGAAAGTGGACAGGAAGTTCCAAAATAATGATCATAATGATGCGGAGGATCTTGACATGCAGAAATAAAGAGATTATGGTTCTGTAAAGTTTAACATTTAATTTAATTTAATTTAAAATTTAATATTTAAATATCTTTATATAATTTTGTTTTTAAAAATTGGAACAAAAGATATATACAAATAGTGTTGTGTTGAAAATATTGTGCTTGTCAAAATTATTCTGTTTCAAGAAGAAGCAGCAGTGCTTAGTTAAACTGATAGATAACTAGTGAGGCAGTTATGCCTAACTGTACTTTCACCAATAGAAACAGTTTTCTGTACAACAAGATGCATATATCTTCCTACATTCATTTTGAATTAAAATACTTGTAAAACATTGCTCATAAACATATCCAGTCCACCATTACTGAACCTCTCTTTGCTGTTTGTGATGCCCAGCTGTTGTAATATCATTCATGCAGTGCAAATTATGGATAATAGAATGTATGCTGTACCATGATGTGAAGCAAACAGTTGAAGGACATGAGAAAAGAATAGTGAGAGAGAAAAAGATGTAAAAAGGAATAGATATAGGAGAAGGAAAGGGAATGTTGTAAATGATTCCTTTTAAGAAATAAAGAAAATAAATGTAAGGAAGGAAGGAATGAATGGTGATTTTCTGCAGATTCCTTATTTAAGTTCTTAATGAGAAGTTAATGTGTTTTCACTGCTGTAAATTTTTTTTGCGGTTGAAGATTGGAAAGAAAGCCATTCTGTGTTTGTGGAACTGACACATGTCAAGTAAAAACACAAAAACATTCCAAAATAGCTGTATTCTGTTTCACTACTAAATAGTTGAAGATTATAAAGTAAACTATTAATAGCAGGGAAGAAAAAGCTAAGCTATTGAAAGTTTATTTTTCACTTGGTTAGACTATAATAAATTTAGTTTAATCCTTTATCCAAGTGTGAGCAAACAAAGTTTGCGCCTGAAAGTATCTTCAGGACTGGGGTAAGGTAGTACAACACTGGGCAACTTGTAGCAAAGGTGGACCAAGCTAACATCACTCCTATCTCAGTATCTCCCATAATGCAAAACACATCTCCCCTTCCCGTAATGCATCACATTATACATATCTGCAAGGAGATGTGTTTTGCATTATGGGAGATACCGAGATAGGAGTGATGTTAGCTTGGTCCACCTTTGCTATGAGTTTCCCGGTGTTGTACTACCTTACCTCAGTCCTGAAGATACTTTCAGGCACAAATTTTGTTTGCCCCTGAAATTTGGTCTGTGTAGTAGGGCTTCAGCACTTTCTTTATATAAATGTTCATGTTTATATAAAGATCTATGTAAAAGTTTCGACTTTTCCCAATGGATCCTATGGTTTGGGTTTTCAACTCCATGTTGAGAGAGACCAGATTTCTGCGGTTTGAAAAGACGAATGTGGTCTTGGTGTTCCTAGATGCGTTTTCTGAACAGGTCTACCTGTCTGTCCAAAGTAAGACAAATTGCAGGAGCATGGGATCTCATAAATGGCAGGTAACATCACAGGTGAGAATTTATCCTTAAGAGAAGGTAACAAGTTATAGATCTGGTTGATGGGTTTGTAAGTAATGGCATTGGTGTTCTTCAACAGCAAGAATGTTGAAGAATGCCATGGAAAAGAGGATATATATCCCAAAAACAAAAGCATGAAGGTAAGGATCTGATGTTGGGACCTAAATCAGTGGTTCTTCATTATAGCTGCACAAGAAGTGTGCATTAGTGTTCAAATGTAAAAAAGAAGTCAGAGGAGCTAGGTCACCATGATTTTAAAGCAACAGATGGTTGGTTGTCTCAATGTAGATATGATATTAAATTCAAGAAAGCACATGGTGAAAAAGACAGTGCTGATGTTGTAGTGCAGAAGAATGGAAATCCACGAAAGTAACCAAAATGTCTTCAGAAATTTTGTGCAAATGATATCTACAATGTTAATGAAACAGACGTGTTTTTTTTTTAAATTGTGCCACTGGATGATTCTCTCTTCTAAAATCATGTAAAATTGTCAGGTTCTAAGAAAGCAATGAATTGCATAACTGTGTTATGCTGTTCAAACAGGTCAGGAACTGATAAAAAGAAACTGTTGGGTATTAGGAAAAACAGTAAGCCACAATGCTTTAAGGGGCTAAGAATGGATTTTAAAGAAAAATGTTAATGGGATGTATAGTTAAACCAGAAATCAAGAAAAGTTCTGATTCTTGAAAATTGTGCAGCACACTCTCACTGTTCAGAGTGTTTGACAAACATCCAGCTGGAATTTCTATCTGCCAACACTACATCCTTGGTGTAGGCAATGGATATGGGAATCATAAAAAATTTGAAGGTGTTGTACTGTACAAAGTTGAACCACATCTTAGAAGTGATTGAAGAAAATATACTGATATCATCTTCTGCAGCCAAGGAAGTGAGTTAAAAAGTTAAACCTTCTTCAGCATTACAGTTCATTGCTGATAGTTGGCAAGAAATAGGCAGTAAGACAATTCAGAACTGTTTTTCTCACTCGATTTAAATCATCCAGGCTTGGAGATACCTGAAACAGTCAAAAGTGAAGATGAAGCCACTTCAGAAGTGTAAAAAGTTAGGAACTATGAAGAATTCGAAAGTACTGACAATAATGTTGAATGCTACAATGAAAGCGAAGATTGTAAGATTGAAATCTTTCAAAGCATTCTATCAAACACCAAGATGAGGATTAGAAGGCAAAGAGAGTGAAGAAGATGGCACATCTGAATTCAAACAAGTGACTACACAGGATGCCAGGAAATTTATTGATTGTTTACAAGAATACTTCATGTAGGAAGGTAATGAAAGCAGTCCACTGTCAGCACTAGATGTCTGTACTGATTTTGTGTACTCGGTCAATTAAAAGAACATGCCTTGGTAGACTGGATATATTCATTTAGCAATAACTACTAAAAGCTGAAAAGTAAGTATGAGCATATTTTTTATATAAGTTACATGTTATATAAATTGAATGTTTAAATATCAAATATTTTCTAATGTGTTGTGTACTTTGTTTTAATAGGATTACATTGAAGGACAACAGGTCTCGGTTGATATTGACAATGAGGAAAATTTAAATATGTACATATTTTGCTACCATAATTATTTGGAATAAACAATTTATTGCTAAGTGAAATGTTAGTTTGTTTTTATATATATATATATATATCTTTTTTAACTATTAACATAAGAAACTTTGCATAATTGGGGCAGCTGCTTAATTGGGTCAAAATGAATGTTCTAGCCAGATGTGTCCCAATTAACTAGCATCTACTGTACAATGAAAGATTATGCTTCATCCAACAGGTGAAGATGGATGATCTCTTATACAACTGTAGCATACGTTAAAGATGATCTCTAAGATAACTTTATTACTAAACAGAAGAAAATTCATGTTAAAATTTATTTATTTGTATAATTTTTGCCTAAGTTTGATAGGCATTTTCAGCATGCAAAATAGCAGAATGGCAATTACACAATAACAGAAAATTCTAAAATTTATTATTATTATTATTATTGTGCCTACTCACAGTATTCCAATATTGATGGTTACTCATAAACGAATTCTTAATTTAAACTGAACTTTTACTGCATAAAAAGAGTGTTTTTACTTTGTGAGTGATATATATATAGATACTGGAAACATATCAGTTCTTATATTAAAAACAATTTAGCTTTTAGAACAAAATTCTAAAAGCAAAATAAAAATTAAAGGTAAGCTTACCAAAACTCTAAGCAGCCAGAAACGAGCTTGGAAATACAATGTCTTTGTAGGATTAACAAGAAACAGGATCACTACTACCACCAAAGTAAGAGGATTTGCATATGCAGGAATATGTATAATATTACTGTACAAAAATGACAGTGCACTTAATGCCCACATAAATCCAAAAACTGCTGCTATCTGAAAGATATACAGTAGTGAACAAATTAATCCGAACACACATTTAAAGAAAAATTTTAATTTTGCAAGAAAATAAATACAAAAATTAAATTCCAACTTTACCTAATAATTTATATGTGCTCCTCTGTTCCTATAAAGTTCATTAATTCGATTTTTGAGGAACTCTCACTTTTTTTGAAGTGTGGCATGGAGCAAGATCCTGTTGGAAGATGAGTTCTTTGTCTTTCTGAATCTGTGGAGCCACTCTTTTCTCCAATATTTTTATGTGTTGGTCACTTTTCATCATTCCATCAACAGGCACAAGTGATCCTGGACCGTCATGTGTAAAACAACTCCAGAACATCTTTTTTAGCTGGGTGTTTAGAAGCTTGTTGAAGGTGGGTGAGTGGGAGAGATCTTCTCAGCTGCTGATTTGTGAACAAAGGGTACTCACTCTCCTTGGACAAAGAAATAGCTCTCATCTGAGAAAATGACCTTCTTCCAATTCTCAACAGTCCAGTCTTTGTACACCTTCGCCCATTACCACCTCTTTTTCTGCATAGCCCTCGTCAAAGTTGTTTCTTTTTTGGTTTGTGGGCAATCCTTCCTGCTTCCAACAATCTTCTACAGACTGTCATGTCAGAAACATTAATCCCACTATCTGCCAACTCTTCATTTAAATCTACAGCAGACAATCTTGGATTCATTTTGCTTTTCCTAACTAGTAAATGATCTTAAGTATAGTTTGCCCTTTTCACCCACATTTTCCTTTTCTGTTAGGAGAAAAGGTACCTGTCTCCCTAAACCTCTTTAAAATCACATCAACGGTACCCAAACCATGAACACAATCATTTGCAATTTGCTTTTGAGTTATGGAGTGTGCTGAGAAAGAGTACATATATTTGAATTTTTCAGATGTATTTGAGATGTATAAATATATAACAATGTTTGCATTATTAAAAACACACATTATTAATGAATATCATAGAGACTGTTAAAACATGCAGCACTCGACCAAAATAGCGAACTAAAATCAAAACCGAAAATAGTAAAGCAAAACCAAAACCAAAATTATTGTGAACTGAAACAAAAGCAAACAAAAATGCTGCTGTATATTATTATCTATCATTAACACCCCAACCAGCCAGAACGTCTATAGACATCCAGCTAAATCTGGATACGATTCTGTAACACCTACTGAATAACATGGATAAGAAGTACAATTTGGTTTCACTATTTCATCCACATCAGCCAGTAGGGAGGTTAAAAACCTGATCTAAAATGCATACAGAATACAAGAAAATGAATGCTCGCATATAATCAGAAGAGCTATAAATAAATCTGCAATGAAATTTATAAATTTTTAAAGGGTGATCTTTAAGATGTTGAAGAAACTGTAAATGTTGCAGCACAAAAAGAGAGATTTGCATGTTAACACAAATAATCATAACCTACAAAACTACAAACAGTACATCACTACAGTCCTGAGTACTTAAAAGATTCTACAAATTTGGACTAAATATTAAATTTTATCTAAAATGTAACTGTGTTACAGATATCGGGAGTCTTGAAAAATTATTAATTGATATAAGACCTAACAAAGTTTTCCCAGTACAAAAATTAAAAATTCGAGGGACATCCAGAAAGTAAGTTCCACTGGGCTGTCAGAGAAACAAAAATATACTTACAAAAAAACTACTGGAAATTAAAGTAGACATCTTTCACTTTCACTACTTTTCTACATAATTTCCACCATTGTTCAGGCACTTATCATAACGGGGCACCAAGAGTTGTACCTTCATCGTAGAAGGTTGCCACCTGTGACGCAAACCACGTACTGATTGCTTCTTTGACCTCATCATCGTCTTGAAACTGCTGGCCATCAAGGAAAGATTTCTGATGTTTGAACAGGTGAAGTCACTTGGTGTGAGGTCAGGACTATATGCGGGATGATGGAATTATTCCCAGCCGAAGGTGATGAGAAGTTGTTGTGTTATGCCAGCCGTGTGTGAGCGGGCGTTATCATGAATCAAAACAACGCCCTTGGTAAGCATGCGAAGTCGTTTTTTCTGGATTGCACGATGCAGTTTCTTAAGGGTTTGGCAGTACATACTTGTGTTGATTGTGGAGCCTTGACCCAAGAAGTCTACCAGCAAAATTCCTTGTCTGTCCCAAAACACAGTCCACATGATTTTCTGAGTGGAAACCGTTGTCTTCAATTTTGTCTTGACTAGTGATGAGGTGTACCTCCACTCCATGGACTGTTGTTTGGATTCAGGGGTTGTGTGCGACACCCAAGTCTTGTACCTGGTGTTGTGTCCTAATTTACGATTATTAGGTTTTCAACTATCCTTACATGTGAAACTCTACTTGTCTTTATCCAAATCTTATCTATATATGAGATATCACCCAAATACAAATATTCAAGCTTCTTCTCCCCTTAGTGTCCCTAAATATTTATTTTATACTATGCCTTTCAGGACATTTAGTTTAAGATATAAAATTCAAAAACAAGGAGTAATCACCAAAATATGTCTGAGTGTGAAACTAACATGCAGTTGTGACCTTTATCTCGTAACTTAACAAATCTCCCCCCTGCGTGATTAGGATCGTATGTTGTTACAAGTGGTGCATTGAGCGTCAATCTCAGACAAATGTATTTTCAATGAACAAAAGTTTATTGAACTCTTAAACATGGTACAATTCATTCTTTATCAAATAAAACTCAATTCAATACTAAGAATATATAATACAAATTTTCACTAGCTAAACACAAGTATCAGGTTAAGAGCCTACATGAGAATTGTGATCACATCGCCATAACAGATTCTATACATACAAACATATATAATCCTTGAACCAGTTGATCCTTTGTCTAACCCCTTACTGGTTTGATCACGCCATAATTCTGTATTTTCTAGGACATATATAATCAGATACTCTAATTTTCTCACTAAGACAATATGGATTAAATTATCCTTTCGCTGAGCTAATACACACTTTTGACCTTTAAAACTCTCATAATTAAAATACAATGTACATGCATAAATCTCTAGGCACATGAATTACGTATTAATTAATAATAACAAGCTCATTTTTATTCTAGTTTGACATGTATTAAGTCCTAGTATAATTCTCATTAATCCTTTCAACTGTTCAGTAATTGAACAATGACTACAGTTACATATGATTTGTATTGACACGAGATTTTACAGTACCTTTTGACTTGGGTCTTCTACACTGGTCTCTACCTTTTCCGATATTTTACCTTCCTAGGACGAACTCTTCTATAACTTATCACTCCTAAGTTCTTTTGGCACTAAGATGGGCTTTCACAATCTTTACCTTACATTCTTCAATCAAGGACATACAATAGGATCATCTTTTCTATGGCTGTGAAATTCACCACATGGGCACTGACTCCTTTATAGAATTTTCTTTCTCTCGTTACGATCACTGGACGATGAAACACACTGACATTATCTTCTCCTCTTTTTAACTAAACGGCGTCCCTCATTTCTTACAATAGGAACACAGAATCGAAATCCCGTACTTTGTTTCCTTATTGTGTTGGACGGGGAAAACTCCAAACCCGTCACTCAGGAAAACCGCTTGAGACCTATACAAAGACTCTTGAAGAAAACTCTGAGGAAAAACGCCTCGTGGGGGGGGGGGGTTCCTAACCCTTTTATATGATGACCCCTACCGGCACCTTCTTCAATTCCTTTTCTTCCCCCCTTACTGGAGTCAATTTCACTGACCAATTAGAGTAACGTTTTTCTGCTAAAACATTATGCGGTCCGTGTGCACGCGACTGACACGTGACGAAGTCTCAATTCGGGAATTATGACCTTGAGCTTTGGTTTTTGTTTAAGCTAACCTCTATGTCATCTATTCTAAATTAATCCCCTTTCCAAAATTTTCTAAGAAGTAACTGGAATCTTTAATCTCTTATTTCAAGTGTAAAAACTAGCCTCTCACATACAAAATTCTTATAACTAAATATTATACAATCAATGTTCTTGTATGAGTTAACAATTATTTCTTTCAATATATTTATTTCATTTTATACTAAGATGCAAGCACTATTTTCTCATTAAGGTTTCTACTTGTTAAATTGTGATCAAGTAACTTCTCTTATGAAGTTTGTAAACTTCATAAGAGAAGTTACTTGATCACAATTTAACAAGTAGAAGATAAGTTATACAAGGATCACAAATTTAACACTGGTGACAAGTCTGCTCAGGAAAGCATCTCCATCCTCATGGTAGCATGTCAAGAATTCCAACGCACTGCCAAGCCGATTCACTTTGTGTTGTTCTGTAAGCAACTTCAGCATCCAGCGTGCACACAATTTCATGAAGACATGAATGTGAAACTTCTGGAAATTGCAGCGAGAGTGATGCCATTGTGAATCCCCTACTCAACTTCTCTTCAACTGAACACACCAAATCATCTGTCACTAAAGATGGTCGTCCACTCTGTTCAGCATCGTGCACATCTATACTTCCTTCATTAAAAAGTCTTACCCATCTTTGTACCATTGATTCACTCACTGCATGTTCTCCATAAACCTCAATAATTTGCCAATGAATTTCAGCTGCTTTAACATTCCTCACATTCAAGAAACGGATAACTGACCTAATTTCACATGCAGTGGGCGATTTGATTTTCTTAGACATTATAAACACATACCAAGTAGCATATGCACTGCGAGAATGTCTGAAAATGGCACCAACACCTTGCTAAGGAATCCACAAACTCAGCACGTATGAACATCATTGCCATCACATTGAAAATATTTAAAAATGGAACTTACTTTCTGGACGTCCCTCATATAATGCAAGCCTTATAGTAGAGAACTTAATAAACAAAATTTAATTGGGTTTGAGGTATATTGTGAGTAGTCGCTCATGTAAAATTGGAGATTTTTATCTCTTTTGTCGTGTTTACTAAAATAAAGTGCCAAAAGGCTTCAGTTTGGCGATGCAAAGTTATGTAAGTAAAGTGGATATTATCCAGCATTATTTCAAAGTCGAATGTAGAAACTATGAAAGTTTTGAAAAATAAGTTGACCAGAGATTTTATGGAAATACACTCACTGGCATTCATGAGTTGCCTTAGTGTGGACTACTTAGAAAACATAAACACTGCCAAAGCAGCTATATATTTGCTTTCTATTAGTCCATTTGGATAAGATTTCACTGGCCTGATAGTTGTTTCCAACTGGTTGGTTCCCATCAGAGACCAAGTACTATTTGAGGAAAACACCTCTCTAAAAATCAGGTGATCCCCTGGACCACTCCCTAAGAGTGACCGAAAGATCGTCCAACTCAGCGTTGGTTCCACTCAGTGGTTCTCCAGCTCACCCTACTACTGAGCAGAGCTGCTCATATTCCAGGGAAAAGCATCCAACGACAAAGCCCCACACGGGCCATGCCTGAAAACACTTTTCCCTGGAGACTCAAGTTGCTCTCTCAAGGCAAACCCCCCAAAATCTAAGCCTCCCTCACCAGGAGTGAAATTCTGGAAGAAACCTTAAGAGAGAAAAAACTCTCGCTCAGTACTAAGGAACTTGAAATGTCGGAAAGGTGTATTTTTTGTAAACTCTCGATCAGTGCATAAAGTATTTATTAAAACAAAGAGCCAAAAGTCTTCAGCTCAGCAATAAAAATTATATAAGTAAAGTGAATATTAGATCCAGCATTATTTCAAAGTCGAATGTAGAAATTATGAAAGCTTCATAAAAATAAGTTGACCAGAAAGCTTACAGGAAAACACTCATCGGCATTTCCAAGTTGCCTTAGTGCACACAACTTAGAAAACATAAACGCTGCCCAAGCAGTTATATATTTGCTTTCTATTAGTCCATTTTGAGGTTTCACTGGCTTGACAGCTGTTTCCAATTGGTTGGTTCCCCCTCAGAGACCACACACTGTTTGAGTAAAGCACCTTTCTAAAAATCAGGTGATCCCCCAGACCACTCCCCTCTGAGTGACCAAAAGATCGTCCAACTCAGCACTGATTCCACTCAGTGGCAGGCTCACACTACCACTGAGCAGAACCGCTCATATTCCAGTGAAAAGCACCCACCAACATGGCCCCAATAAAGGCCCTACCAGAAAACACCAATCCCCAGAGACTGAAATTGTTCTCTCAAGGCAAAACTCTCCACTCACTCTCCTGAAATCTTAAGCCTCCTCCCCATCAGCAGGAGCCAGATCCAGAAGAAATAAGGGAGAAACCTTAAGAGAGCAAAACTCTCATTCAGTACTAAGGAACTTGAAATGTTGGAGAGGTGTATTTTTATTAAGAGAACTCTTCATCAGTATGTAAAGTATTTACTAAAATAAAGAGCCAAAAGGCTTCAGTTTGGCGATGCAAAATTATATAAGTAAAGTGGAGATTAGATCCAGCATTATTTCAAAACCGAATGTAGAAACTATGAAAGTTTTGTAAAAATGAGTTGACCATAGAGCTTACAGGAATACACTCACCGGCATTCATGAGTTGCCTTAGCCTTTTAGCTCTTTATTTTAGCAAATACTTTACGCACTGACCGAGAATTCGATTACAAAAAATACACCTCTCCAACATTTCAAGTTCCTTAGTGCTGAATGAGAGTTTTTGCTCTCTTATGGTTTCTGCATAGTCTCTAAGGAGAACTAACCAGTTCAAAACAGCTGTCAGGCCAGTGAAACCTTACCAAAATGGACTAATAGAAAGCAAATATATAGATGCTTGGGCAGCATTTATGTTTTTGTAAGTAGTCCACGCTAAGGCAATTCGTGAATGCCAATGAGAGTATTCCCATAAGCTCTCTGGTCAACTTATTTTATGAAACTTTCATGTTTTATTGTGTTTTTTCCTTAGATAATTAGAGTTTTATAGTATATTAGAGTAGATTTTCATGTTTTTAAAGTATTTCGTGTCTTGATAATATATTTTTATTGTAATATTTCCATATTAAATACAGGTGTAAAATGGTGCTAAAAACGCAGAAGAAACAAAATGCTAACAAGAACAGCAAAGTAGTGAACAAGAAGATTTTCTCTACTAAAGACAATATTAAAGAGGATCTTGAAAATAATTTAACCTCTGAGTTGCTAGGCTAAAACAGATTATTAGACAGATGAGAAAAATACAGAAAGTTAAGGAGCATTTAGAGGAACACAGGAAGAATAAAAAATTTCAGCAACAAAATGGAAAATAAAGCACAGAATCATGTAAGTAAGTGTGTAATAACAAAAATCTAGTAAGTAAAGTTGATTATAAAAAGAAGGATGCTATTTGATATAATAACTCTATCATAAAACATGCCAAAAATTTAAAACATAACGCAAGCAATTCAAAAACAGAAAAGAAAAGTAAAAGTGATCATAATTGCAGTAAGCACTAACGACTTAAGTTCAGTATGAGAGAGGACATGAAAGGGTTGATGGAAGAGGCAACAGTGAAGTGTGAGAAAGCAAAAATAGTAAGTACATTACCTCGATATGATAAAAATGAATTAAGAAGAAGGGCTATGATGGCAAGTGATTTGATGTGTAGGCTGTGTAGAAGGAATAGAAGCAAGTATTTGGATGTGCACAGTGAGTTTGAGGGAAGATTGGATTTGTATAAGAAGGATGGCCTACACTTGAATGTGTTTGGCATCAGGAGTCTTGAAAAATTATTAATTGATATAAGACCTAACACAGACAGTCAGGGAAACTGAATTCTGATGGGAGGAATCGTGAGAATCTGTGTGTAAGAGCAACAATGTTAGGTAACTGTGTTAACGTTGGGGATGGTTATCATCATCAAATTCCTGTCATGTACCCTCAAGGTGTGTACAGGATATGATAGTAGTACATGAAAAATTTACATCATTACTAACTTCCTGTCTACAATTTTCCTCCAAATCAGTCTGTTACTTGTCAAGACTCCAACATTATCAGATCTTATATTTATATCATCTAAGGCACTTTGTACTGTATCAATCCACCTATATCTTGGTCTTCCTCTGGGTCGTTTTCCTGCCAACCTGACAGAGAACACTTGTTTTGCTAATCTTTCCTCGCCAATTCTGATTAAGTGACCATACCACCTGAGATTAGCTATGCTAACGTTCCTGGATGCCGACAATGTCAAGTTCTTTCCTAATATCGGCGTTTTTAATATGAAAAATGAGGATGTCATATGAAAAACGAGTTCACACCTCTATCTTTCTCAGGACTCTCATATCTGCGGTCTCTAGTCTTTGGTCAAGTGTTTTACTTCTGACCCAGTTCTCAGATCCATAAGTTAAAACTGGTTTGAACACATTCTTGTATACAGCTAATTTACTGTTCTGACTAATTTCTCTCTTATTCCATATGAATTTATTCAACTGACTTCCTACCATACCAGCTTTGTTGATTCTGTTGTCTATTTCCATATTTAATTTACCATCTTCACTAAAAATCGTGTCTAAGAAGCTGAAATGTTTTACTTGTTCCACAGGTTCCCCATTCACAACACAGTTGACATTTTCAATGATTCTTCCTATTTTCATTGTCTTTGTCTTTTTATTGCTGACCTTCATACCATATCTATTACACCAGCTACTTAATTTAGTCAGGGAATCTTTCAGACTTGTAGCGGATTTATTTAGAAGTATAACATCATCCGCATAAAGCAAAGAGCTGACATTAACAATTTTGATATCATGTTTAATACCACTTTCCTTCATAATGTGATCCATATAGATAATGATTAACAGAGGGGATAATGTACATCCTTGTCTCACACCGGATTTAACATTAAACCATCTTCCCGTACTTCCTTCAGTTCTAACTGCTGACATATAACTCAAATAAAGACGAAGTATTGCTTGATATAATACCCCATTGACAACATATAACTATAGAATATTGAATAGTTGCTCTCTTGGCACCTTGTCATATGCCTTTTCCAGATCGACAAAACTTAAATACAGATCTTTGTTACATTCCCATGATTTCTCAACTATTTGTAGTAAAGTGAAGATCTTAGAAATTAATAAGATTCTCATAGAAAGGCTTAGACATTGTTTAAACATGCTTATTAAATAATTTAAGAAATTTACAACGTACACCGGATATAAATTAAACTAAACTTTAATCTATATTTCCAATATTTTGGAAATGTCACGTTGCCATCTACACAGGAACTTAAAGACACGTGCATGCAGGTACTACACACAGTAAATGAGGACGAAGCAGGAAGCTATTGTTTCTTCTAAAAGTCCTGATGGTGCCCCCTAGTGGGCTATGTAGGTATTCTTGACCATTGGGCTGAAGGTCTTCTGATGTAAGTCTCCCAAAATTGGGGCAGTCTCATGCAACCAAATTTGTTGAGGTTTGAACTGTTTCTTAGGGTTGAGACTGATTCCATGAATAGCCTTTCAAATTTGAATTTACTACGGTGTATTACCGTGGCTTTCTTCCACTGTATTCTGTGGTGTGTATCCAGAGCATGGTCTGCAAGACCAGAGTGGCTGTACTGGAGAAACCGGATGTAGTCCTTGCCTTCTGAAATTCTGATATTTGCTGTCCTGCCTGTGAAATGAAGATCTGATTCTGACAGCCTCTATTTGGCTTGAATCCAGCTTGTTCTTCACCAAGCTTTTCTTCCACAATTCGGTAGGGAAATACCTCTGTAATTCTCACATTCAGTTTTATTTCCCTTCTTGTATATGGGTACTATGAGAGCTCTATTCCAATCATCGGGAATTTGTACCTCTGTCCCGGCCTTCTGAACTATGCAGTGTAGCCACTGTAAGACTTTTATACCAGAATACTTCAGCATTTCTGGTTGAATATCATCTACTCCAGCTGCCTTTCCACATTTCAGGTTTTTGATGGCTTTTTCTACTTGAAGTATGGATATGTATTCCTGACTGTATGCCTGTTCAGTGTTTTTTAACACTGTGCTATCACAGCTAGTTTCATTTAGCAATTTTTTGAAGAAATTACTCCATACTTCAACGGATATCTTTTTCGCCTTTTTCATATCACCTATATTTCTCTAATTTCTTTTACACTACTCTTTCCTCCATTTCTAAGCTTCTTCAACAACCTCCAGAATATTTTGCCACCTTCTTGATATTTATTTTCTATGTTCTTGCCAAAGTCCTCCCATGACTTTTGTTTAGCTAGTTTTACACAGTGTTTAGCTTTTTTACATCTGTCTCTGTATTCTCTAAGAGCACAAGCTGACTTATTTGCCAGGAACTTTTGATAACCTTTCTTCTTTTCCTTCACTGCCTCTTTAACTTCCCGTGTCCACCATGGAGATTTTTTCTATCCTTGCAGACAACCTCACCACATGCCTCTCTGGATGAATCAATCAGGGTTTTCTTTAAGGCTTGCCACTGAATCTCAAAGGTTTGGTTCCTGTTCTCAAACTCTTTCATTTTTTTCTCCAATAATCTTTGTGTATTTTAGTCTACAGTTCATATCTGAGAGCTGCTCAACTTTTAATTCGCTTTAAAACTTTCTTATATATTATTCTTTTCAATATGAAATACAATTTTATCCTGCTCAAGACTAAATAGTGATCACTTCTAATTTCAAATCCTCTGTACACTCTGGTGTCCTGCACAAGGCAGAAAACATCACTATCAACAATAACATAGTCAATGAGACTTTTCTTATTCCTAGCCTCTTCTCTCCATGTGAATTTGTGCACATTTTTATGTTGGAACATGGTGTTAGTAATAACCAGTGCATGTCATGAGCAGAAATCCAACAGGTATTTGCCATTATTATTAGCTTTGCTCTTTTCTCCAAATTTTTCCAAAATATTTTTGTATGTCTGACAACCATTTCCTACTCTGCTATTTAGATCCCCAATAAGGACCAACATTTCTTCTTTCAATGTGTCAGTTGCTTTCTCTAAAGCCTCAAAAAATTACTCCACTTCTACCTTAGTAGAATCTTCTGTGGTTTGATAGGCAGAAATAAGTCTCATTGTCCAGTTCCCCATTCATATATTTGCCGACATCACTCTACTTGAGACTGCCTGCCATCGTATTTATTGTTGAATACTATGGCTGCTCCTTCTTTTCCTTGATTTTCATTGCCTGAATATAACATTTTGTATTTATTGCTCAGAAAGATCTCATCAGTTTTTGTCGCCCCTATTATGTCGATCTGGTACTTATCTAATTCGTCAGCCATAGCTCCATATCTTTGCCATTCAGGCTTCTTATGTTGATAGTACCGATCTTTACCTCTGGTGATGTTGAGTTGGGATATGTGTTCAGATTTGTTCCAGTGGCTGACTTTTCACTGTTCGCCCTGGTTCCCTGGTGAAAACTACGGGAGACTATGTTTAACCGGGTGACGCCCCAGCCGGTATGAAATTTTGTCATGTTGTACCATCATTTTGTATTTTGGTTTAAGCTAATACGAATACAATTTGGTCAGCTAAATCCCAAATTGTCAGCCCATCCTCGTTCGTTCAGTATCCAGGTAGATACCCAACAGGGTGCACCATGAGAAGGTGAGGATTAGATGTTAGATCAGAAGCCCTGGTCGGTTCTCCGCATTTCTTTAAAGGCTATGTGGAGGTCTCCTCTCAGTTATACAGCTTTGACCCTTAAGCACCCCTGGGGATGGTTATTATTATAGAAATGATTATGAATAGAAAATAATTCTGTATTTGTCCAGTTTGGATCAATCAAGCATGTGTAATAATGTCAGCATAAGTAAGGAACTAGATAAGAACAGAGATCTGCAAGATGCCAAACTGTGTCACGTAGACCACAGACAGGTGTAATCAAAATAGCATGAAGCTAATTTATCATGTCTATACATGAGTGATAGGAGTATCAGAAACAAAAAAGTAGAGTTTGTTGCCTCGGTTAATATATTGGGACCTCATGTTGTAGTCATTAGTGAGACTTGACTATCAGAAGCAGAGGTACTAACTGGTATCATGTGCAAAGAGTACAGTATTTTTAGGAAGGATACACAGGATAGGAGAGGAGGGGGAATAGTGCTAATGATATCAAATATCTTAAATCCTGTAAGAGTTGACTCATGACTGTAATACTAGTAACAATTTTTCATGTGGCAGTGGGTTTGAAGCCATCTGATGTGAGGTGGAGTCTAACAAGATTAAATACACAGTGGGGTGCTGTTACAGACCTGGTGGATCGATTGTTAGTGAAAAAAAAATACATCAACAAATAAATACCATGGGTGCGAAAAGAGTAATCTTGATGGGGACTTTAATTATCTGAACATTGACTGGGTAGTTATGAAACCGCATGAGAAAAATGAAAATGACTTCATTGAGATGTTTCGAGACAACTTCCTCAAGCAGCATGTGACAGAAGGAGTTTCAGTTAAAGACGTAACTATTTTGCTTCCTGTTGCATCATGTTGTATTTTGATCACTGTCACAGTGATCATGCAATACTCACTTGGGAAGTGGCCAAGTTTATGAATGTTGTATTCAGAAAAGGTTACATGTTGAACTATAAAGCAGGAAATGATGACCACCTAAGGGATATGCGGGGTTCTGTGCCATGGTGTGGATTTTGATGGTGTGGGGGAAGTATTTAAAAAAATACTTAAAGATGCGATATCTGAATGTGTCTGTAGAATTTGAAGAATGAATAGAGCAGGAGGAAATGATGTAATCTAATTAAGCAAGAGATTTGTAAGAAAAAGATGATGTGGAAGGAATATCACATGCATGTCAGTTATGGTAATTATAAGCAGCAGGGCAAAAAAGTCTGTACAGAAAGCTAGGTCCATGTATGAAAAGAAACTGACTCTGCAATTAAAGACAACCCAGAAGAATTCTATCATTATGCTGCAAGTAAAAGAAAGAATTGAAATTGAAAGAATAACTCTACTGAATGCAGATGGTATGTGGGTGACTTATGCAGAAGTGATTGTTCAACTAATGAGCAGCCATTTTGCTAAAAGCTATCAACCTGGTATATGCAACAATGAACTCACTGCTACCTCTTCACTGCATGAGGAAACTCATGTGGATGAGAAAGTACTAGAGCTATTTCCCAAACTGAATAAGTATTAAAAACAACACGTAAGTCTACAGTAATAACTTTAATTAATAAATAAGGTAGATATTTCATACTAAAACTAATAGTACTACATCTTCAGTGTTACAAACAGATAGGAATAGAATACAAGTAACGAACATTCGGTGGATCACCTATTAAAATACAATGTTGTCGCAAGCTAGGAAATGAAAGAAATTAATAAATAATTAATATTTAAGATAATTAGTTAGGTTTTTTTAAATTACATAAAATAAAAGTCTCCCAGATCTTCAAGAGAGAGAGGCAATCATTTTGATTTAAATTCTGTCGGTGTAAAAAAAAGCTTCACAACTTCCTTTAAAGAGGCGTTCATATTTGAACCTGCATCTATGAAGGAGAATAGCTTTATCCCACTGGATATTATATGTAGTGGTAATACTGTGCTGTGCTTTGCTAGACCAGACTTCTGAGGTTTGTTGTAATCAATATAATATTGATGTTCTTTAATTCTTTTTTCCACAGAACGGCCAGTTTGTCCAAAATAAGAAACATCGCATTCAAAAGGAATTTGGTAAACTCCAGCCAAAGACAGAGATGACAGTTTTTCTTTTGTAGAAGGCAATAAGGAAGAAATTTTGTCGATAGGAATATAAGTGGGAATCAATTGGTACTTTTTTAAAATTCTACCTATAGGTTCTGAGATTCCTGGAATGTAGGGGATTGGAACTCTGCGAACTGTTGAAGAAACCTTAGGTATTGGAACATAAGATTCAATTATCTGTTGGATTTGATTAAGGTGGTAATTATTAGATTCCATTAACTTTTTCATGATGGAAAGTTCTTGTTGTAAGATTTCTGGAGAAGAGCAAACCTTATGTGCCCTATTAATTAGAGATTTAAGAATGCCAAATTTTTGAGAGGTGTGGTGAGCAGACTTTTTATGAATGTATCTAGCAGTAAATGTGGGCTTTCGAAAGATGCTTGTAGATAAGGTACCAGAAGAAGTTTGAGTAAGCAGGATGTCCAAAAATTATAAAGTACCAGAATTTTCCTTTTCCATGTGAATTAGATACGAGGATGAAGGATATTTATCTGTTGTAGAAAGGTGGAATCATCTTCAGTATGTGACCAAACGGCAAAAACATCATCGACATCGATACCAAAGAGATGGTTGAGGGTGAATGGATGAAAACATAGTCTCTTTGAATTGTTTCAAAAAATAGTTAGCCAAAGGTGGAGACAAAGGACTACCCATAGCAGTACCTTCAACTTTGTAGAACTTGTTTTTCCAACTAAAATAACCTGAATGGATAACAAATTCGAAAATCTTTGCGATATCTGGAGGGTAATCTTTGTATAATAAATTGACTGTGTCGGCTAATGGGATATTGATAAACAGAGATACAATGTCGAAACTGACTAACAACTCAGACTCTTTGATTTTTAAATCCTTGATTTTTTCCAGGAAATCTGTTGAATTTTTTTCCTTATTGCCTTCTACAAAAGATAAACTGTCATCTCTGTCTTTGGCTAGCGTTTACCAAATTCCTTGTAAATGTGATGTTTCTTATTTTGGACAAACTGGCCGTCCTGTGGAAAAAAGAATTAAAGAACATCAATATTATATTGATTACAACAAACCTCAGAAGTCTGGTCTAGCACAACACAGTATTACCACTACCCATAATATCCAGTGGGATAAAGCTATTCTCCTACATAGATGCAGGTTCAAATATGAACGCCTCTTTAAAGAAAGTTGTGAAGCTTTTTTACACCGACCGAATTTAAATCGAAATGATTGCCTCTCTCTCTCTCAAAGATCTGGGAGACTTTTATTTTATGTAATCATTAAATAAAACTAATTATCTTAAATATTAATTATTTATTAATTTCTTTCATTTCCTATCTCGCGACAACATTGTATTTTAATAGGTGATCCACCGAATGTTTGTTACTTGTATTCTATTCCTATCTGTTTGTAACACTGAAGATGTACTATTAGTTTTAGTATGAAATATCTACCTTATTTATTAATTAAAGTTATTACTGTGGTTTAAAGTTATTACATAGTATAATTATTAAAAACAACACTTACGTGTTGTTTTTAATAATTATACTATGCCACAGGTTCCCCTCTAAAATAATAAACTGAATAAGAATTCTGCAGCAAGAACTGGGATGATGATGGGATATCAGCATGGATGCTAAAAGAGTGTTCAACTGAAGTGGCTATTCCCTTGACCAGGCTATATAATTTGAGTCTCAGAACAGGGAAGATTCTGCAGGAGTGGAAAGAATGTAGTAATCCCATTGCACAAGGGTGGTGCAAAGACCGACATATCAACACTCCTGAGATACCGACAACCAATCAGTATCTCAGGAATGGTGGTGAAGATTTTGGAAAAGTTGGTTAGGGGCTTGCATTCAGAAATGGGTTGACAGAGAATCTCTACTTTGCAATGAACAGCATGGGTTTACTAAGGATATGTCATGTTTTAGCAACTTGCTCATATTCTATAATAATGTTACCACTGACTTAGACAAGGGGAATGGATACACCATGATAAGTTTGGATTTTGCTAAGACTTTTGACAAAATACAGCATATAATACTGTTGCTAAATTGGAGAATGTGGAATTAGATTATAAACTATTGTAATGGATAAGAGGATGGCTGACTGACAGATATCAAAAAGTGATATATGGGGGGTGTGAATCTGCAAAATTCAGGGTAACCGGTCCTTAGTGGTGATGCAGAGATAGGTAGGGTAATCAGGAGTACTGCTGATATACAGTACTTGCAGAATAATTTGAATAGGCAGGAATTGCAGGCATGTGAAAATGGCTGTCATTTCAATGTTAATAAATGTAAAGTCATGCACTTGGGGTGATCCAATATCATATTATATTGGTGGGATTATGCTTGAAGAAACTGATGAGGCTAGGAATCTTGGAGTTTTAGTAGACAGGAAATTGAAGTTCAAGGATCATATAGCAAAAATTTAAATACAACTCAGAGAATAATGGTAATGCTGAAAATAAACTTTGACATATAAAGATAAGGAAGTCATTTTGTCTCTTTACAAGGCCTTGATAAGAACTCACTTGGACTACTGCACACAGGTATGGTCTCCTGTTTCCATGGTGATTCTGATACAGTGGAGCGAGTGCAAAGGAGGGTGTCAAAAATGAATATCAGGATTGTGGAATACAGATTATGAAGACAGATTGAGAATGTATATGATTGAGATGTACAAACTTCTGAAAGGGTCATACATTATTTCAGTTGATGGAATTTTTCATTTTATGGAGGGTGGGGAAAGGACATCCTTGTAAGCTGAGAATGGATGCTGGTAAGAAGGGGATTAGGGCTAGATTTTTCTCTCTTAGAGTAGTGCATGATTCGAATGGACTACCATTGGATGTTATGTGGGCAAGTAGCATGAATAAATTCAAGAACTGGTATGACAGCTGGTACAAATAGTATGGCCTTCCTCAATAAGTTCCCGACTCCCTAGAGATCTCTCTCTTAATAATAATAACTGCTCTACAGTTGATTGAGCAAAAGATATTCTAATAACAGTTGCTTAAGATAAATAATATCTCTCAAAATTCCAGCGCTGATAAGCCATCATTATGATTCAAACTGAGACAATGTAACATGGACTCCAATTACTTCTTCAACAAGCTTTCATGCTTAAGACTTTGTGGATGTGCTGTACATTCTTTCAAAGGATCTTATTTGTAGTATTCTACAAAATGTTGCAATTACTAAACAAATATTACTCTATTCTTAACAGAAATCCAATTCATGAACTTCATAATCCCGCAAACAATCTTCTGAGAACCACTACAGAATTTTCTAGAAATTTATGACTGTCGATTTGTTCACTTCATCCTTTGTTTCCCCCTATTATATGGATTACCAAAAATTTATAAGGAAAATACTCCATTTAAATCCATTTTAACAGGCATTGATTCTCCTACATATAAACTCTCAAAATATTTGGCCAAATTATCAGCCTCGACCTCTTCTTTCCTTAAGAATTCTGAAGATTATGTTCAGAGTGTTAAAGATCAAATTATTTTCAGAGATCTGGTTATTTAAGGAAATTTTTGCAGTGGGAAGGATTCCTAAGGAGTGGAAACAAGGCAAAATAGTACCACTCCACAAGCATGATTATAGGACAGAAGTTTCCAATTATAGACCAGTCTGTATAACTGCAGTTGTAAGCAAGGTGTTGGAGAGATTGGTTAGGGATGGAATACAGGATTGGGTTGATGGACATGGCATTCTTTACTATGGTCAGCATGGATTTGCAAAGGGTAGGTCCTGTTTTAGCAGTTTACTTGCATTTTATGACAGAAATCCAATTCGTGAACTGTGTTAAATAAGGGAGAATCATACACAATGATATTCTTGGATTTTGCAAAAGCATTTGAGATTACCATATGATAAGTTGGTGTACAAGCTCCAGAGGATGGGAATAGATAGTATATTGGTTAGGTGGATTGGACATTGGTTCTCTGAACGATACAACAAGTTGTGTATGATGGAGCAGTGTCTCAAAAAATGATGGTAACCAGTGGCATGCCCAGGGTTCTGTGCTTAGGCCCTTGCTGTTTAACTTGTTTATAAATGATATATCATGTGGACTGACTAAGAATCTTCAGCTGTTTGCTGATGGTGCAAAGTTGGGGAGAATTATAAGTAGCACTGCTGATGTTAATTCCTTTCAGAAAGATTTGAATAGAGTTTTGACTTGGACAAAGGAGTGGAGTTGTAGTTTCAATATTAATAAGTGTAAGGTGTTGCATTTTGGAGTGCAGAAATGTAAGGCATTATACTATATTGATGGTGCTGTACTGCAGGAAGTGGATGAGATTCGAGATTTGTCTAAAGAGCATATTGCAAGTTTTGCAAAGGCTGCACATTGTTGTAGTGATGCTATGATAAGAAGTATACTCTAACAATAAGGGATAAGGAAGTGGTTGTGCCACTGTATAAAGCACTGGTCAGACCACATTTGGACTATTGTGCTCAAATTTGGTCACCTATTTTCAGTTTGATGTGGAAACATTGGAGAGGGTTCAGAGATGAGTGACTAAGACAATATTAGGACTTTGGAATGCTGGCTATGGAGAGAGGTTTTAGAAATGTGGATTGCAGAGTTTGTTGGATAGGAGGGAAAAAGGTGATATGATAAAGGCATTTAAGTTAGTTAGAGGATTTTATCAGATTAATCCAGAGAGGATTATAAAAAGAGTAAGGGACGAGAGGGGAAAAATCAGAGGCAATCCCTGGAAGTTAAGTAAGAGTGTGATGAAGAGAGGTGTGAGGAGTAGATTTTTTACATGGAGAATTGTCAGTACATTATCAGAATGTGCTGTTAATGCAAGGAGTATTAAGCATTTTAAGATTCAGTATGATAAATATGTTGTCAGTTGAATGAACTTCCCACGATGAATCTTTTTTATACTTGGAGGAAACATTTGAAGAAAAAAGTTATCACTTCATTCCCATTAAAGCCTAGGTTATGAAAGCGATATATAGATAATATTTTCTTAATCTGGAGTTATGGACCTGATTCTTAAACTATCTCAACAATCAACACCCAAAAATACAATTCACTTTGGAATAAGTTGATGGCCCTCTCCCATTCCTAGATATCAGATGCACTTGTGTATCTGAAAAATTGAAAATCTCCATTTATAAAAAACCCACTCACACACCAATAGATATCTTTATGCACAATTTCATCATTATCTGCTTCAAAAACTTGGCATTATCTCTACATTAGGTAAATGTGCTCTTCTGCAAACAAAGGATATCAACAAAAAAGCTCGTTTCTTCTTACAACCTTTTAGTAAAATGGTTATTTTAAACAGATAGAAAGCTACTATTTAATCCATCTCCTCACCATACTAAACATAGGGGATGATGTAAAAGGCTATAATATCTCTACCATATATCAGCTCCATTTCTCCTAAGTTAGCTAAAGTTCTCAAGATATTTAAAATCTGGACTTCTTTCACTCCTCTGTCTAAGCTCTGTTCCTTACTCAGAACACCTAAACAAAAACATAACAGCTTAAAATATCCCAGCATTTACCATCTTTGGTGCAACTACAACATGCCCTATTTTGGTCAGACTGAAAAATCCAGTGAATTATGAATGGAAGAGCATGTGAGAGACATCACATATGTCAGAACTAGAGCTAGCGCACGGTCTAATTACATTATTAAATCTACTGACCCTAATGATAAAAATTCTATCACTCATCCAGTCATCTGGAACAAATCAGAGAATATCTTTAGATGCTATGTGAACTTAAGAGAAGAATTGTGGAATCTAAGGAAATCATCCTCAATCCATCACATCTGAACACTAACCTCTATAATAACTGCTATAATCTTTCTGATTGTCACTGTGCTGCTATCCAACTTTGGTATTCATGAGATCATGACTGCGTCTTCCAAAAAGACAAAACTAGTTGTGCAATTTATTTAAATTAAAAATAGTATTTCTATTTTTCTCTCTCAGCTTCCAGTCATTTAATCTGCTTCAAATATGTCTCTCAGCCAAGTAAATCTGTAATATCATATATATCTATATATTTGTTTTGTTTTTAGTTCTTATCTCAAACAAACACTGCAGTTTGAGTCTATCTGAAAAAAATATCAAATATAAATGTCATTTGAAATTTTGTTTAAATATATTCAGACTGAAAAATCCACTGATTAATCTATGGATTAGATTTAATCCATAGATTTTTCAATGGATTAAATTGAAAAATTTAAGTATTATGATAATCATATCAGAAGACTTAAAGCTCAAACTAAAATTAAAATAATTCTTGCTCATACTGATGCAACTTGAAGAAACTGTCAAACTATATTTAAGAGACATCTGCAGTTTTTATTTTTAATTATGATCATCCTCACAGATCTTAAGTGCCCATAACAAGCATGAAATTCTTGATTTGATAAAGGGAATGACATATTCCCTTCATCACTTGCATCAATGCCATTTTTGTAATTACTAAGTTTCTCCTTAATCATATTCATCTGGTTTATCTGTGTTATCTAGTGGTATGTTATCTGACCCCTCTTTCATAGAAGAATCCTTAGCAACATCTGCAACAATTTCTTCCTCTGTCAGCAGCTGAAGTTCAGGGTATCTATCTAGTTCAAGCCAATCTTGAACATTTTCTTGTGTGGTTTTGATCTATTCAACTGGCCTAAGCACAATCAGAAAGTCAGTGGCATCATCTATGCCTTGCAAGTTTTTTTTTAGCATGTTCCTCCATGCACTAGCCCAGTTAAAAACAGCCATAGAAAACTTGATATACTGATAATTAATCTAACATTTTGACATTTTCCAACATTTTTTTCTATTGTGTCATCTTGTTCATCCAACACAACCATCACATAACACATGATGGGATAATTTTGCAGACCAATGATCCACTGACTGTATTAAGAAAGCTGTATCAAGCATATTATTTTGCCATCCTTGCTGAACAGATTATCTGGATATGTTAGGGCACTATCAAGAATCAGATGTGCCCTAAACTGGTCATTTGAAATTTTAACACTTCTGTCAGATACCTCCTGACTACAGGAGCAATGAATATACTTGTGAAATCAGTCCTTTGTAATCTCCTGTGTGAACCCATTTTGTGAGTTGAAGTAGACAATATGCAATATTATGTGCATCTTTGCTTCTTTAGCCCCGCCTATTCCAACAGACTTTAAGCAATGGGTCCCATTAGCATTAGAACAAAAAAAAATTATATATTTAAGAATAATGAATTGATTCATCTGTTGTATGATTATATCATTAAAATTTTTTCTAAATAGGTCAATACTTTCAACATCACCACTTAGGTGCTTCAACCACATCTTTATCTATATCTTTATCTAAATTGCCACAACCCCTGAACAACAAATAAAACTGCAGAATTCAAAATATTTTACAAACCTTTCTACTACTGCTTAAGCTCAATGCCATCTACACCAACACCATTAATTTTTTTTTATTTGACTCTTGCCCATGAAAGACTGTAAATCTATAATATAGTAGTACCACGGGTGGACTAAGAATTTTTTATTATTATTTTTTTTAAATAGTTTTATATACAAAAATATTTTTGTACTAGCATTCCCAATGATGTAAGTCCGACAACTTATGAAACTTGTAGGATTATAATTGCTTATTTTTTTTATTAAACACTTTATTTACAATATAATGTGGTCTCAATACCAAAAACTTCTCACAGAATTACTAAACCACAGCAATTTACATTTTCATTTATTTTTATATTTTTTTAAAATAATCTGTAAACTTTACTTTAGAGACCAAACATGGAATTTTTTCAAGTCATGCCAGGTCTCCAGTTGTTGTGGTCTTGCACCAGAGACAATGAAATTCATCTCTTACCTAAAGATAATCACATATATAAATGCCTACAGCCAAATGCAAATCCATAACCTGTAGGTTGGACAGTGGACACACCGACTCAGCTAACCAGGCCAGCATTGTTGCATATATCACTTATATACTGCTTCTTCAAACACCCTTTTCAGCCTCTTTTATGTCTACCTATTTGATACATTGCTTTTATTACTTCCCAGATAGCATATCCGCTCTCCAGTGAAGAAGCTGTGAGTTCGAATCTCACCAAGGACAAGGATATTTGTAATTGTCCTACTAACTGTTTACCATATGCACTGCTGTAACCTGTATGCTGGCATAGTATGACCTCTGATGTCTCTGTACCATAAAAATCTAATAAAATAAAAAAAACTTTATTGATTTTTTTTGTTTAACATCTCACACTATCTGTGGGCTTATGCCAAATTCTTCAGCAATTTTTCTGTCAAAAACACCTCTTCAAGTTGTTCTTTCAATCTGTCACTTAAAATAACATGCTTTTCTTTTCTTTCATCACTTTTCAACTGTTCAGGATCCACAATAATAATAGTGGCTCATAGGATTACTTTGTTATCGAAGAACACACTAAAAAACAAAGATAAGGAAGTTATCATTTCCTCTTTATAAGGCTTTGATACAGTCACATCTGAATACTGAGCACAGACCTGGTCTTGGAGATGAGGAAGTGGCAAAGAGGATCCAGAGGAGAGTGGCTAAGGTGGTGAGTGGTCTGTAGAATGCTCTCTATAACAACAGACTGCAGGGTTTGTTTGGGTTGCAGAAGTTGACTGATAAGTGGAAAAGAGGAGATTTGATAGAAACATTTAAGTTACTAAAAGGGTTTTATAGGATTGATACAAAGTAAATATTTCAGCACCTATCTAAAGTGAGCAGAACAAAGGGGATCATGCATGGAAAACAAATATGATAAGCAAGGGATGTTACATTATATTTTTTGCTTGGAGAGTGGTCAATGAGCAGAACTGGTTGCCAGAGTCTATTATGACTGCTTTATCAAGGAATGCATACAAGGAGACATACAATAGATACTGTAAGGATAGTGTAGGTCTCCTGTGATGAATATTTGGATTCCACAGAGGTTCCTTACAATAATAATAATTATTATTAAATTAAAATATTTTAACTTAAATAACAGAGCGTACTTGCACAACGACCACTCTGAACATTCATATGTCACAGAGCCAAGAACACCATCAGTGAGAATGCTAAGAGGAAAAGGTGTTGCATTATCAGAGGTTATAAAGTTAGACTTCCCAGCTTGTACAGTGAATTATATTGCTCCATCCATCCATCCACTGATCCAGATCAGCTATATCTAGGCTTGTGAAGATTTACTGTCATATTATGTCATAAAAATAATAATAAAACAATCCTTTGCATCATTAAAATAGTAATTCAAGGAGGATTTTGAAAACAAATACTTACTTCTACAAAATGTTGTCCAGACAAATGATTTCGAGGGTCCAACTCAAATATAAGTACATGATTTACTCCTGAAGCTCTCCAACCATATACATTTATTCCAATTAAAAAAATAAATAATATAACAAACAGAGGGCCTCTGTACAAACGAAAAACGATTCTCCAATCATCTGCAGTTTGTCTGAAAATAGCTAAAACAATAATATAAACTAAACACTGAGTTTAGCTCTATTAATATTTTTTTCTTTTATATAATCACTAAGATTACTATATTAATACTGGCAAGCCAGAATTTTTTCTTCATCTAAATATTATATACTCAATTCTTCTATTTCTATCTGTATAAACAAAAGGCTCTCAAACTGTAGGGGGAATTATTGGTAATTAAAGTAGTTTTTTTTTTTTTTGAACTAGTAAAAATTATACAATGACATTTAAGCAGTCTAAGATTTTCACTGCCTTAAAAATTAAATAAGTTTCAGCCCAATATTCTGCTGTGCCCAGAATATCATTTTTTGAATTTTAACTTATATAAGAAAATTATAAAATATCTTAAAAAATTACATAAGAGTTGAATATGAATTGCATGTGATTCATTTCAAATTAATATGTTAACTGAAATCTAAGATTTTCACTGCTTTGAAAAATGAAATAAGTTTCAGCTCAGTATTCTACTGTGCCCAGAAATGTCTTAAAAATTACCAGAGTTGAATATGAATTGTATGCACTCCACTTCAAATTAATATGTTCAATGCAATCAAAGAACAAACCGGATGTGTCATATATATATATATATATATATATATATATATATATATTGTGGTAGGGCCTCTACCACAATATGTATTATATTGTGGTAGAGGCCCTACTTCACTCTCTCTCATATATATCTTTTCTAGTATCCACACACACACACACCCATAGCCACACACCATTCTATTACAACTCATGCAATGGTACTATCCTACCCCTCTGTAGGAATTTTTCCCAATATAAGACATTCATTAAACACCAGGTCAATGGCAGGGTCAGCTCCTTAGCACATTCTCTTAAAACATGGTGAAATCTTATTTAGCTTCAGTGCCTTACTGATATCCACAGTGCTCAGTATTTGGAATACATCATCTTCATTCACTTCTAATTCTTTAACCCTCCCTTTCTCTTTAGGAACAAAACTGACTGCCTTTCCCAGAATGAAACATCCTAATAAAGTGATAATTTTTCCTCCTAGTGGCTGCATAGCAAAAGAACTCCTTGGATTGGTGCTAGTCTCCTCTCACATTCTAATTTTTTCTATCCTTACTATACTAGTTCCCTTCTTAGCTTGAGCCATAAATTCCTCATGCAAATATTTAATCCCTCTCTCCGTGTGTGTGTGTGTGTGTATATACATATATATATACATATCTCATCTCATCTCATCTTCCTTTTCCCTCTTTTACCTTGCGGTGTCAAGGGTTAATTAATCATCAGACCTTAAGCTGTTCACAGGATAAGGTGGTCAACCCTATGCCCCTGTGTATCCTATGTCCGTAATGTTGAGTTTTCAAGGCCGGTTTGCCTGCTTTGTGGGATGAAAAACCCCAAGATAAATGGGAAAAAACCCTGCTGTCCAAGACCTGGCTATGGCTATAATCGCAACCACGGCATCTATTTTGTTCGTCTGGTTGGCCGTAAATTTTTAGCAATCTTTTGTCTCAAGCTTAGTTCGCATAGCATATGATATCCAACGGTCCGAAATGTTTCTCATTGGTTAACATGTTTTTGAATATTAACGCACCACAACAGTTCATTTTCTTTCAACAATGAGAAATATTTCGGACCATCAGATATGGTATGCAATGCGAACTAAGCTTCACGCTTCAGTAGGTTATATCACAGGTATGTGATATAACCTAGTTTTGAACTGTTCATTTCGTATTCTTGCATTCTCGTATTAATTGTGAATATTGTATTTTTTAAATTAATAAAGTTATACCGTTTGTTACAAAATGCCCAAAAGAAAGTGTAATTTCAATGAAAAATTGAAGGATCTTTTTCACATTCTTATTACGAAAATTTTATTGCGTGAAAATCGAAATGAAAAATCTTTGTGAAGAAGGTTTAATAACTGAATCATCATTTAGAGACAACATCTCCAATTTCTACTTCAGTGTAATTCAATATATTCAAGAATGGACTCAAAATCAGTTTAGTGTATTTACTAAAATGGAATGGGCTTGCTTGAACACACCTATATCTTTAGAAAATTTAATGGAATGTGTCAAAGAAATTAAGACCATCTTACCAAATTTCAACTTAAATGAAGAGAACTTATTTGATGAGTACAGCCATGTTAAAATGTATGCAACTGAGTATAAAATTAATGAATGGAATAATGCCAGTTGTAAACTTGAGGATAGGTGGAAAGAAATCTTTGGTCATTTTAAAAAGGAACAAATTACTTACAGTGAAATAGCTTCAATTATAAGTTTTTGTTTGACCTTACCAGGATCAAATGCTTCTATTGAATGAATTTTTTCATTGATGAATTCGTTATGGACAAATGAAAGGAATCGCTTGCAACTGGACACAGTTAAATCTATCATACTCGTTAAAACCCATTACAGAAACATGTCATGTTCAGAGTTTATTGATATAGTATCAAAGAATCGACAACTCCTGCACAAAATCCGATCTTCAATCAAATATAATAATGATTCTGCAAGTAGCAGTAAAATGGGACAGGCAATCTCTCTTCCTCTCTTCCATATTCTGCCTCTTCCTGTACATTACAGACCAGCTGTAATGTACAAGAAGAGTCAGAATATGGAAGAGAGGAGGTATATATTAAAAATTAATTATAATTTTTTTTTTTTTTTTTTAATTTTTAAATTAAATAAAATAAATTAAATTTATTTATTTTCCATAAAATTTCAGATATTATGCATCTACACCAGGAATGGGCAACCTTTCCTAGTTCGGGGGCCAAATTGTCATTCTGTCTCCGAGTCAAGGGCCGGACCAAATTATTAAATAAAATCAATTAATATGAAATGAATTAAAACAAGTTGCTACTTCATATTTCATTTATTTATAATATAATGCTTTGGTATAAAGCTTGGAGAAAAGAGCAAAGCTAATAATAATGGCAAATATCTGTTGGATTTCTGCTCAGGACATGGACTGGTTATTACTAACACCATGTTCCTACATAAAAATGTGCACAAATTCACATGGGGAGAAGAGGCAAGGAATAAGAAAAGTCTCATTGACTGTGTTATTGTTGATAGTGATGTTTTCTCCCTGGTGCAGGACACCAGAATGTACAGAGGATTTGAAATTGGAAGTGATCACTATTTAGTCTTGAGCAGGATAAAATTGAATTTCATATTGAAAAGAATAACATGTAAGAAAGTTTTAAAGCGAATAAAAGTTGAGCAGCTGTCAGATATGAACTGTAGACTAAAATACACAAAGATTATTGAAGAAAAAATGAAAGAGTTTGAGAACAGGAATCAAACCTTGGAGATTCAGTGGCAAGCCTTGAAGAAAGCCCATGCCTCTCTAGCTGATTGACTCAGCTAGAGAGGCATGTGGTGAAGTTGTCTGCAAGGATAGAAAAATTAGAACTCCATGGTGGACACAGGAAGTTAAAGAGACAGTGAAGGAAAAGAAGAAAGCATATCAAAAGTTCCTGGCAAATAAGCCAACTTGTGCTCTTAGAGAATACAGAGACAAATGCAAGAATACTAAACACTGTATAAAACTAGCTAAACAAAAGTCATGGGAGGACTTTGGCAAGAATATATAAAATAAATATCAAGAAAGTGGTAAGATATTCTGGAGGTTGTTGAAGAAGCTTAGAAATAGAGGAAAGAGTGCTGTAAAAGGAGTTATAGTGATAAAGGTGACATGAAAACAGGAGAAAAAGATATCCTTGAAGTATGGAGTAATTACTTTGAAAAACTGCTAAATGAAACAAGCAGTGATGACAGCACAGTGGTAAAAAACACTGACCAGGCATGCAGTCAGGAAAACATATCCATACTTGAAGTAGAAAAAGCCATCAAAGGCTTAAATTGTGGAAAGGCAGCAGGAGTGGATGATATTCGACCAGAAATGCTGAAGTATGGTGGTATAAAATATGGTCTTACAGTGGCTGCACTGCATAGTTCAGAAGGCCTGGAAAGAGGGATGAATTTCCGATGATTGGAGTAGAGCTCTCATAGTACCCATGCATAAAAAGGGAAATAAAACTGAATGTGAGAATTACAGAGGTATTTCCCTACAAAGTGTTCCTGGAAAGATCTATGCAAGCATACTTGAGAAACGATTGAGAAGAATTGTGGAAGAAAAGCTGGGTGAAGAACAAGCTAGATTCAGGCCAAATAGAGGCTGTCAGGATCAGATCTTCACTTTACGACAAATAGTCGAGAAAGCATGGGAATACAACAAAGATCTGTATTTAAGTTTTGTCGATTTGGAAAAGGCATATGACAAGGTGCCAAGAGAGAAGCTATTCAATATGCTACAGCTATATGGTGTCATTGGGGCATTATATCAAGCATACTCAGTCTTTATTTGAGTAATAAGTCAGTGGTTAGAATTGAAGGAAGTACAGGAAGATGGTTCAGTGTTAAATCTGGTGTGAGACAAGGATGTACATTATCCCCTATGTTATTCATTATCTATATGGATCACATTATGAAGGAAAGTGGTATTAAACATGATATCAAAATTGGAGATGTTAATGTCAGTTCTTTGCTTTATGCAGATGATGTTATACTTCTAAATAAATCTGCTACAAGATTCCCTGACTAAATTGAATAACTGTTGTAATAGATATGGCATAAAGGTCAGCAATAAAAAGACAAAGACAATGAAAATAGACAGAATCATTGAAAATTTCAACTGTGTGAACAGAGAACCTGTGGAACAAGTAAAACATTTCAGCTACTTAGGCACGATTTTTACTGAAGATGGTAAATTCAATATAGAAATAGACAACAGAATCAGCAAAGCTGGTATGGTGGGAAGTCAATTGAATAAATTCATATGGAATAAGAGAGAAATTAGTCGGAACACTAAATTAGCTGTATACAAGACAGTATTCAAACCAGTTTTAACTTATGGATCTGAGAGCTGGGTCAGAAGCAAAACACTTGACCAAAGACTAGAGACCGCAGATATGAGAGTCCTGAGAAAGATTAGAGGTGTGAACAGATGGCATCAATGGCAATATCATATTAAAAATGAGGATATTAGGAAAGAACTTGACATTGTCAGCATCCAGGAATGCTTTAGCAGAGCTAATCTCAGATGGTATGGTCACTTAAATGGAATGGGAGAGAAAAGATTAGCAAAACAAGTGTTCTCTGCCAGGTTGGCAGGAAAATGACCAGAGGAAGACCAAGATATAGGTGGATTGATACGGTACAAAGTGCCTCAGACGATAGAAATATAAGATATGATAATGTTGGAGTCTTGACAAGTAACAGACTGATTTGGAGGAAAATTGTAGATAGGAAGTTAGTAATGATGTAATTTTTTCATGTAGTGCTATCATATCCTGTTCACCCCCTTGAGGGTACATGGCAGGAATTTGATGATGATGATGATGATGGTATAAAGCTCTACATAAATTTTATAATATAATGAATGACATAACAATATAATGTGAAGATTGGCCTTACACTTCACTATGAGACTATCAATATTGACGTTAATATTACCTAAGGATAATTGCATAGAATTTTCGAGGTTTTCTTCCGTTACTCTTGTCCGAATTTTTGATTTATTGTATTTCATCCTCGAAAAAAACTGTTCATACATATATGTGCTGCCGAGAAGACAAATGATTTTTCTTGAAAAGGTGCATAAATTTGTATATTTTTTTTCCACCAAATAAAATTTATAAAAATCTGTCAAAGCAATGTTGTTAAATTGTGATTTTAGCACTAAATCTGCCTGAAGCTCAATAAGTTCCATCTGTAAGTTTTCTGGCACATTATTTACATCAGCATCCATTGGACGAGCAAATATAGCAAATGTGGAGGCTTTGTTTTTGAAGTCGGCAAACCTTGTATCAAATTGCTCTATTAGTGCCTTCAGTTCATCTCCATAACAATTATAAGGGATATTTTTATGAGTTGTTAAAGTAGGAAAATGATAACAATTTTTAGCTCTTATCTGACTTTCCAACAATCTTAGTTTATTACAAAAAGCTTTGACATGTTCATGCAGTTCAGGAACCAATTGTCCTTGTTTTTGCAATTTAAGATTCAGTCTGTTTAGGTATCCGGTGACATCTACAAAGAATGCTAAATCACGCATCCATCTTCTTTTACTTGGTTAATTGTGTTTCCTTTTATGTTCATAAAATCTGCAATGTCTTGTCTCAGATCATAAAATCGTTTTAACATTTTACCTTTACTCAACCACCTCACTTCACAATAATACAACACATCTTCATAATTCGAAAATAGGTCTGCCAAATATTCCTTAAATTGGCGATGATTAAGTGCACGTGACTTAATAAAGTTAATACTGGCTACTACAACTTCCATAACATTTGCGAATTTAATCGATTTTGCACACAGATTTTGTTGGTGGATAATGCAGTGAAAATTTGTTAAATCTTCTGGATGGATCTGTAGTTCTATTGCTCTTTTATGAACTATTCCAATAAATCCCTTCTGTGCACCAACCATTGCAGGGGCTCTATCAGTGTATATGCCAGATAGTGAACTCCATTTAAGCCCAAATCTCTCGAAGACTGTGTTGACTGTTTCAAATATATCTTCACCGGTAGCTGTTCCTTTTAACGGCCGAAGTGCCAATAATTCTTCTGTGATGTTGAAATCCTCATCAACTCCTTGAATAAATATTGCTAGTTGTGCTGTATCGGAGTTTCGATACAGCACATTCTGTTTCGATATAGAATGTATCGGAGAGAGCACAGATTGCAATAGCAATCTGTGCTCTCTACATTTCCTGGCCTATATAAACATCCTATTAGAAAAATATACTCTATTAATTTCAACTTCACACAAAAATGATTCAAAATATTCACATGTACTACCATTTTCAACTTCCACCCTTAGTGGACACAATTCTGCTGCTATTTAACAAAGGTCCCCTCCTCTTCTGATGTTCCTTCCTTCTAGAAAATTCTTCATTCCTTTATCTCTATGCATGACAATGCATAATCCTCAGATAACCAAGTTTCACTTATACCAATATTTTTGGGCATAATGACTCCATCAATGTAACAAACTCAATTCCCTTATTTCTGATACTCCTTACATTAGTATACAAACATAACAATTCCACTCTCTTTGAGACCATCCAACCATACTCTAACTGTTATACTATACTTCTCTTTGCAGAAGATTTCTGAAAATACTTCTAAGTTGATGGAAATAATATAACACCAGAACTACTGTTGGAATATTTTAGGTGATTTAACATTGATGCTATCAATGTTAAATATTATATAAATTGTGTATGCAATTTATATAATGGAAACTACACATAGAAAGGCTGTCTAATCTCATCTTCTCTCAATGTCTTAGACTCAGTGGTCACTGGCCAAGTAATTTGACTTCACAGAAACCTAATTGATGCTCTGATAGGGTGGTTAATTCTACTCTGTTATGTTTATTAATTGCATATTCTCCCAGTATGACCATCTTATGGAATAAAAAAACTTACATTTCCAGGAGTGAAAAACCTTGCTATCTCTGTAAGAGACTGGTGCACTGACCTTCAGCTGTGAGTGTTCTTACAAAACATCTTTGTGTCTTAGATAGATATGTCTTGGACACAGGTCTTTTCAACCAAAGGCCATCCTTGATAATTATTATTATTATTATTATGGGCAACTCCAAGGAGTCCTTCGACTCATCGAGGGAGGCCCTAAACATCATATCAAAAACATAACTCTTAGAGGCTGTTGAAAAGTCTATTACTATCTTTATTTTAATTTTGAAAAATAAATGCATTTCTTTACTTTTTTTTTTTTTTTTAACATAAAATGCATGAAAAGCTGTTTGGAGATTTTAAAAAATGCCAAATTCTTACAATAATCTTATTCTATTAATTCATCATATAAATAAATGAACTAACCTGACAATGCTACTGCCACAGCTAGTACAACAAAAGCACCAGTAAACACTCCAACTCTGAATACAGTCTTTGGAGATTGCTGGAATTTAAAGAAATATTTTACCATTACAGCATAGACAGCTAGAAAGAGAGAACAACTTATCTGAACTTGAATACCAAAAGAACTACTTTTTTTTGTCTTCGACAACTGAGTTGAGCTATATTCCTCTTGTATAAGAGAAGTTAATAAATATCACACTTGCCTTTAATTTCTTCAAAATAAAAATATTACAATAAACATCTCTTACCAGTAAACAATGTCCAGTTATCAGATTTCTTCAGTATTATCTTATGGTGACCTGGGGGGAGCCTACCATTAGGCAGAGCCACCGCTGAGAGTTCCTCTCTGTGGCAGGGTAGACCTGTCACTGAGTGGAACCACTACTGAGTAAAATGATCCTTCGAGTCACTTGCACTTTCTGAGTTTAGAATGATCAGAGGGGAACGTCTTGAGTTTTTGGAAACTTCCCTTCACTTATATAGTTATATAGTGAAACTGGTCTGGGTAGTCACCCTTTCCATAATGCACAACTGTATACATGTCCATAAGGATATGTGCATTGCATTATGGGATACTAAGGCAATTGATGTGAAGCCATTAGCCTCTATATACAAGTAGCCCAGTCGTGAAGTGACTTCAAGAGCAAACTTTGTTTGCTTACACTTGGATAAAGGATGAAATCAAGAATATAATTTTTTGGCATCTTTAATTTATAGTATAACCAAGTGAAAAAAACTTTCAACATCAATAAAATGCTTGGATGAGAAAACAAGGAAAAAAAGCATCAAAAAATTAAAATCCCCATTAGGATTGGATGATAGGCTTAATATGCATGCCATATGCTAGTTTTCTTAAAATTCAATCATTTTTAACTGGAGCAGATGTAAATTTTGACAACTCCCTTTTCCATGTTTCATTAATGTGTTAAGTCCAATGTTATTAACAACTCACCCTCAAAAAAAAAAAAAAAAAAAAAAAAAAGATCTTAAAAATTTTCACATTTAAGTGCAATATACTGTTGGACCATGATGAAAAGAATGTAAAACTGACTGAAAAGAGAGATGGTGTATACATGAAAGAAATGGAAATGAAATGAAAGCAAGAGAATCTGAGGGAGAAATTAAATGCAAGGATATAGAAGCAAAAGTTACAAAAAACAGAAATGAAATGAAATGAAAGCTAGAGAAACTGAGGGAGTGAAAGAATTCAAAGATGCAGAAGTGAAAGTTAGTGATATGGGAAAGAAGGAAAATATGAATGAGGAAACGGAAGTAAGGTGTGGCAGAACGAGAAGTAATGAGATTGCAGGAGTGAAATTGTCGGAATGCAAGATTTAATGAAATGGTTATTGCAAATGAAAAATGAAATGAGCAATATGTGTAGTGATATTAGACGTCTAGTGAAAATTAATGAAACGTGCAAAAAACATAATGAAAGAAAAAGGAGTAAAAGAGGTGACGAGTGATTTCAGGATAGCAATATGTGCTCCTTAAGGTCTGCTATCCAGGTGGGAGAATGAGTACGATAATTAAGATGTTAGACATGAGGAAGAAATGAGCAAGAGAGTTAGTATTGATTGTTGGGGCAAATGATCTAAGTGGACATAAGAAGGATGTGAGGACGAATATCAGGAGACTATTGAAAAGAGTGAAAGATAACAGTATAGTAGGAAAGGCTGTCAGTGTGTTGCCGAGGTATGATGATGATAAGCTGTGACAGAGCCAAAATCAAGAATGGTATGCTATTGGAGCTGTGTGAGTAGAAGGGAGTGAAGTTTGTGGATGTATGGCATACATGTGTTTGAAGGAAGAATGAAATTATACAGGCATGATGGGTTGCACTTAAATGGCTTTAGAGTGAGTGTACTGGAGAAAGTGTTGCTGGATGAAAGCGCATTGTGTGATGAGTGCAACAGATCAAAAGAAAGAAGTGAAGAGAAAAATCAAGAGAGTGATATTGAAGAGACAGAAGTGCTTAGCATTAGAAACAGTAGTAATGTAAGAGATGAAGAGAGAACGGGAATGCAAGAGGAACAGGGAAATGGGGAGAGCATGTGTGGACAGGGAGACATGGCATAGGGAGAGTGGATGTTAAAAGTGGCAATGAATGTGTGTATGAAGATGGAGTATATTGTGATGTGGGTGGGAAAGTTGAAACTGAGCAGATCATCATCATCATTGTCATCAAATTCCTGTCATGTACCCTCAAGAAGTGTACAGGATATGATAGTACTACGCGAAAAATTTACATCATTACTAACTTCCTATCTACAATTTTCCTCCAAATCAGTCTGTTACTTGTCAAGACTCCAACATTATCAGATCTTATATTTCTATCATCTAAGGCACTTTGTACCGTATCAATCCACCTATATCTTGGTCTTCCTCTGGGTCGTTTTCCTGCAAACTTGGCAGAGAACACTTCCTTTGCTAATCTTTCCTCACCCATTCTGTTTAAGCAACCATACCACCTGAGATTAGCTCTGCTAACGCATTCCTAGATGCTGACAATGTCTAGTTCTTTCCTAATATCCTTGTTTTTAATATGATATTGCCATTGATGCCATCTGTTCATCTTTCTCAGGACTCTCATATCTGCGGACTCTAGTCTTTGGTCAAGTGTTTTACTTCTGACCCAGCTCTCAGATCCATAAGTTAAAACTGGTTTGAAAACAGTCTTGTATACAGCTAATTCAGTGTTCTGACTCTTATTCCATACCAGCTTTGTTGATTCTGTTGTCTATTTCCATATTTAATTTACCATCTTCACTAAAAATCGTGCCTGACTTCCTACCATACCAGCTTTGTTGATTCTGTTGTCTATTTCCATATTTAATTTACCATCTTCACTAAAAATCGTGCCTAAGTAGCTGAAATGTTTTACTTGTTCCACGGGTTCTCTGTTCACACAGTTGACATTTTCAATGATTCTGTCTATTTTCATTGTCTTTGTCTTTTTTTTGCTGACCTTTATGTCATATCTATTACAACAGTTATTCAATTTAGTCAGGGAATCTTTCAGACTTGTAGCGGATTTATTTAGAAGTATAACATCATCCGCATAAAGCAAAGAGCTGACATTAACAATTTTGATATCATGTTTAATACCACTTTCCTTCATAATGTGATCCATATAGATAATGATTAACAGAGGGGATAATGTACATCCTTGTCTCACACCAGATTTAACATTAAACCATCTTCCCGTACTTCCTTCAGTTCTAACTGCTGACATATAAACTCAAATAAAGTCGAAGTACTGCTAATGCATTCCTGAATGCTGACAATATCCAGTTCTTTCCTAATATCCTCGTTTTTAATATGATATTGCCATTGATGCCATCTGTTCACGCCTCTAATCTTTCTCAGGATTCTCATATCCACGGTCTCTAGTCTTTGGTCAAGTGTTTTACTTCTGACCCAGCTCTCAGATCCATAAGTTAAAACTGGTTTGAACACTATCTTGTATACAGATAATTTAGTGTTCCGAGTAATTTCTCTCTTATTCCATATGAATTTATTCAATTGACTTCATACCATACCAGCTTTGTTGATTCTGTTGTCTATTTCCATGTTTAATTTACCATCTTCAGTAAAAATCGTGACTAAGTAGCTGAAATGTTTTACTTGTTTCACAGGTTCTCCATTCACAACACAGTTGACATTTTCAGTGATTCTTCCTATTTTCATTGTCTTTGTTTTTTTATTGCTGACCTTCATACCATATCTATTACAACAGTTAATCAATTTAGTCAGAGAATCTTGCAGACTTGTAGCGGATTTATTTAGAAGTATAACATCATCTGCATAAAGCAAAGAACTGACATTAACATCTCCAATTTTGATATCATCTTTAATACCACTTTCCTTCATAATGTGATCCATATAGATAATGAATAACATAGGGGATAATGTACATCCTTGTCTCACACCAGATTTAACACTGAACCATCTTCGTGTACTTCCTTCAATTCTAACCGCTGACTTACAACTCAAATAAAGACTGAGTATGCTTGATATAATGCCCCAATGACACCATATAACTGTAGCGTATTGAATAGCTTCTCTCTTGGCACCTTATCATATGCCTTTTCCAGATTGACAAAACTTAAATACAGGTCTTTGTTATATTCCCATGCTTTCTCAACTATTTGTCGTAAACTGAAGATCTGATCCTGACAGTCTCTATTTGACCTGAATCCAGCTTGTTCTTCACCACAATTCTTCTCAACCGTTTCTGAAGTATACTGGCATAAATCTTGCCAGGAACACTCAGTAGGGAAATACCTCTATAATTCTCACATTCAGTTTTATTTCCCTTTTTATATATGGGTATTATGAGAGCTCTACTCCAATTATCGGGGATTCGTTCCCTCTGTCCATGCCTTCTGAACTATGAAGTGCAGCCACTGTAAGACTTTTATACCACCATACTTCAGCATTTCTGGTTGAATATCATCTACTCCTGCTGCCTTTCCACATTTCAAGCCTTTGATGGCTTTTTCTACTTCAAGTATGGATATGTATTCCTGACTGTATGCCTGTTGAGTGTTTTTACCACTGTGCTATCACTGCTTGTTTCATTTAGCAATTTTTCAAAGTAATTACTCCATACTTCAAGGATATCTTTTTCTCCTGTTTTCATGTCACCTTTATCACTATAACTCCTTTTACAGCACTCTTTCCTCTATTTCTAAGCTTCTTCAACAACCTCCAGAATATCTTACCACTTTCTTGATATTTATTTTATATATTCTTGCCAAAGTCCTCCCATGACTTTTGTTTAGTTAATTTTACACAGTGTTTAGCTTTCTTACATTTGTCTCTGTATTCTCTAAGAGCACAAGCTGACTTATTTGCCAGGAACTTTTGATATGCTTTCTTCTTTTCCTTCACTGCCTCTTTAAGTTCCTGTGTCCAATTGGGTATCTACCTGGATACTGAACGAACGAGGATGGGCTGACAATTTGTGATTTAGCCGACCAAATTGTATTCTTATTGGCTTAAACCAAAATACAAAAAAAGACTGAGCATATATATGTGGTAAGTGGTGATAAAGGTAATTGGGCAGATGTGATGGGGAAATCACAACCAACATATGGCTTGGATAGGACTGGCTATAGACTTAAATATGAACTGCTATGTTCATTTACAAATGCCAGAAACATAGAAATAAGGGGGTTGAAATGGTTTCAGTGATTGAGGTTATTCGTCCCAAAAACATTCTAATAAGTGAAACATGATTGAATGAAGATGATATCATAACGGAAATAGAAATGGAAAGATATGGTATTTTTCTCAAGGATAAAAAGGGCAAGAAGGGAGGGGGAGTGCTGCTGCAGGGGAATTAAGTCTACATAAGGCAGACATGAAAGGAGAAAATAGTGGCAATGGTTATGTGACAGTATGGTGTAACATGGAGATTGAGAGGAAGACATATTTAGTTGGATGTTGTATATGCCTGGGAATGTGGAGAGTGGTGATGAAGAAACATATAAACAACTTGGATTGGTGGACAAAGGAAGGGTAATTATTATGGGTGATTAATTATGGTGGTATAGATTGGAATGAAGAGATAGTATTTGGAAATAAGGAAAATGAATTTCTCGAGTTCTTGAGAGATAACTATCTCAGATTAATGATATTGGGTTTAACTACTGATATGCAGCTGTTTGCAGACTGTGCAGAACTAGGGAAAGTAACAGAGTCAAGCGGATGTTATGGCCTTACAAGAGGACTTGAACAGATTGCATGAATGGGCAGGTAAGTGGAACTATCAGTTCAATGTTGGAAAGTGTAAGGTTTTGAGATTTGGTAAGCAACAATGGGATGCAAACTATACACTTGGTGGGGGAAACTGTAATGGAATTAGAGAGATGAGAGATCTAGGAGTGATGGTGGACAAGGACCTGAAATTCAGGGTCCACATTGCACAAGTTGTGAAGACATCACATTGGATAATGGCTATGATGCAGAGGACCCTAATGAGAGGTTATGATGCTATTGTATAAGGCTCTGTTATCGGGTTGACATGGAAGAGATTTTTCATAAAATGGGAGCGGGAGTAGAACAAGAGGACATCACTGGAAACTATATAAAGAGGGTGTGAGCAGAGAAGTGAGGAACAGGTTCTTTTCATGGAGAGTGGTTGGTGAATGGAATACATTGCCTGAGTATGTTGTGGGTGTAGACACATTGAATCAGTTTAAAGTACAGTTGGATGAGCATTGTGTGCAATAGTGTGCACCTTCCACGATGAGTCTCTGACTACATGGAGGTCAAATGTTAATAATAATAATAATAATAATAATATCGAATTGCATTTTTCCAAAAGTATCGTTGCTACCGAATGAGATGTGGAAGGGCACTTCCTTAAATTTTAAAATGTCTGTTGAAATGCAGCATTATGCAATACTGGATAATGAATAAATTCGTATATAAAATAAAAATTTCTGTACCTAAATAAAAGATACCAATTTATACTGCTGTCACATTATATCTTATATAATAAAAGCAGTATAAACTGGTTTAACACATTCGCTGTCAACTACAAGTATACTCGTAGTTGGTATATGAGCCTCACAAGCCAACTATGAATATACTCGTATGTCGATTACATTACCAACCTCCTATGCCAAGCACGAGTTAACCCGTAGTATAAGCACATTAATTTGGACCCTTGGCTTGTGAATAAAGTGGAGAGCACGTTTGGGGGCTTGGTAAAAGGAAAATAATTTCGGCAAAAGTATAATATATTATAAGAGGTATTGTTGCATAAACTGTGCATTTATTAATGCAAATAAAACAATTTTTTGAAGTTTTTTCAACATATACATATATTTATATATGATATATCATCATCTGAGTCATCGCTGGAGTTATCTGTAGGATTATAATCATCTTCAGAATCGGAACCAAATAATTCATGCCATTCATCATCACTCATATTAGCATAAGCTTCTAATTCTTCCTCAGTAAGCTTTCTTTTACTGGCCATGGTGTAATTGAAGGTTTTTATTTAGATAATTTTAAATAATTGTAAGACTAGACGCAATAAACTTACTGCACTGAATGCTGAACGTCACTGACTCTGAACTCAAGTTACACAGTTGTCAGCACATGTAAGACATAGGTGGGGGGGGGGGGTGACACGAAATTACTCATAGTTGGCGTATGAAACAAAATTCTGTATGATAAGCCAGCTACGAGATAAATCGTACTGACCTTGTAGAAGTGAAAGTGCTTGGCATGTGGTAACAAACTATGCCCAAGGAACGTGGCGGCGAACGTGTTAAAAAGGGAAAAATTATATATACTCACTAACATTCTATTTAGTGAGTATATATAATATATATACTCACTAAATAGAATGTTATAGTATAGTGAGTATATATAGTGAGTATATATAAGAAATAGTATACATACTATTTCTTCTTTTTAACCTGTTCAGTAATCTCATTTCATTAATATCATCTTGTAGTGATCACAGCGAGCTTTAAGTATCTGAATGTATAAAACTGGTCTGTGTGTGTGTGTGTATCAATTGATAGCAAGGTGGGGAAAAAAAGGTAAGTTTAGATATAAATTTTAGGATATTTATTTTAAATTTAGAGTGAGTCTTATCTAGATTCAGAGGCGTAGCTAGAGGGGGGGAGCGGCCCACCCCATGCGGCACTTTGAACATTTTTGAACTTTTGCAGTTAATTCTAAAATACAGTCTCAAGAACTCAGTTCCAACTATTGTAATACTATAGCGAATCTTCCTCACAATCGCTGTAAGTGTTGCTAGTTGTGAGAGGAGTTTTTCTAAATAAAATTGATTAAGAATTGCCTACATTACTATGAAATTCAGGAACATCGACGATTTTGCTAACAGAAAAGCAAGAAAAATAACAGTTTAGAATGTTGAAATTAAAGTTTTACTTCAAAAATAAACAATGCTTTAATTTATTTCTCTATACGTTGTTTTGACTTTTTTTTAGTATTTTTGGTATGTATTGAGTGGGGCGGCAAACTCAGGAGGCCGCCCTGGGTGGCAAAAGCGCTAGCTACACCACTGCCTAGATTGGTTGCTATTTCATGTGACAAGTTTATATTTTGAGGTCTTTAGAGATGTATGTATATTTTTTTTAGTAAACCATGTTTGTACATTGTACTGTGTCTTTCAATAAATGTGACTGCCATAAGTCAGTTAACTGATACGTTATCACCTAGCCTGCAAATTTAAAACTGCATTCTGCACAGCATTTAACAAGGCTTTGTAGCATGAGGTGCTTTCAGCATGTTTGGATACTGTCAATTAAAAATGTGGCAGGTAAGAGACCAAGCGGAGCATGTTTACATTAAATGTAGAAAACAGAAAGAACTGAGTGAGCCGAGCATCAGAAATCAGAAACCAATACATGCTGAATGAGAGATTTAAGTAGCATGATCAAGGATGAGATGATAGTGATGGTATAGTGGATATGAATAACCTGAGATGTAGCATGAATTGGGTGGAAGGAATGTGAGAGGAAAAAACAGCAAGTGTGTGACCGAGATATGATAATGCAGAGTTGACTAGAAGAGTAGCAATAATGAATGATATGATAGCAAGAGGTATCCACTTACTCCAAACCTCTCAAAAGAGGCTTGGAGTATGTGGATGTTTAGAGTGCATTTGACAACATTAGAGAAACTAGAGTTGCCTGGGCACAGGGGGTAATCTGTTGTGGGAATAATCACTTGGGAGATGGGATAATTATTATTATTATTATTATTATTACCACGGGTTACTCCAGGAGTCCTTAGACTCATCGAGGGAGGCCCTAAACATCATGTTCACACAGCTGTTCAACATTCTCACAGTATCTATCATACCTTGCCTTGAACTCGCTCACTGTCATAGCACCCACAACAGACTCTGGCAGCTTATTCCACTCATTTACCACTCTAAAAGTAAAGAACCCAGCTCTAACACCCCTGCTAACCACGCTCTTGCCCAGCTTCCATGGGTGTCCCCTAGTTCTCCCACCACCAGTCCTGATCTCAAAAATATCATCTGAATTAATCCTATAGAATCCTTTTAGCAATTTGAATGTCTCAATCATATCTCCCCTTTTTCGCCTATCAACTAGTTTCTGCAACCCACAAATCTTCAACCTGTTCTCATATGGTGCATTCCATAGACCTGCTATCATCTTAGTCACTCGCTAATGTATAGTATACTGCATAATCAAATGAAGACTGGATGGAATAATAATAGGTATAGGCGATGTTTCTTTATACAAAAGCCAGGAGTATCAGGAATAAAGGAAATCATCATCATCATCATGCATATCAAGGATTTAGGCCTAGCATGGCCTGTTCTGGCCTTAGAAGTCATCATTGAATCATTTAAGAGGACGTCCTGGTTTTCTTTTCCCTAATGGCTTGTATTTTAAGGCTTGTTTTGGTAATCTTTCTGTTTTCATTCTTTGAACGTGTTCCATCCATTTATGTTTATATTTTTTAATTTTTTCTGTTACTGGTTCTTGGTTTAATTCTTTCATAATTTCTTCATTTCTTTTGTGATCAAATAGGGTATACTTTGCAGTTTTTCTCATAGACTTCATTTCTGCTGTTGTTAATCTTTGTCTTTTTGTTTTATTGTCCAGATTTCACTTCCATACATTAAGACTGGTAGGGCTAATGTATTGTATACATTTAGTCTGGTTTGTTTTTGAACTAGGTTTGGCTTAAATATAGAGTTAATTACACCTGTTATTTTTAAATATTTTGCAATTTTTACGTTTATATCTTTTTCATATATGATCGTACATCCTAGGTAGTTAAATGAATTCACCTGTTCTAAGATCTTGTTATCTATTACTATTTTAGTTCTTGCTGGATCTTGTCCTTTAAAGGCCATAGTTTTTTATTTTTCTGTTGATATTATCACCATAATCTTTGGATATCTCATTTAGATCTAAAATAGCTTTCTGTAGTTTATCTTCAGAATTTGTAATTATTATTTGGTCTTCGGCAAAGAGGAGAGTGTTTAAGTTTACTGTAGGAGAAAGTTTAAATTCCTTGATGTATATTTTTATTCCATTTTATTATTATTTTGTTTAAGTAGATATTAAAAAGAATTGTTGAGAGGGGACATCCCTGTCGGACCCCTTGGTTTATCTCTCTTGTATATGATAGCTCGTGATTTAATCTTATTTGTATTTGATTATTTTCATATATACTTGTGATAGCTTTTAGGATATAATTTGGTATTTGTCTTTCTTTTAATATGTTAAATAATATGTTTCTTTTAACTTTGTCAAATGCTTTTTCAAAGTCAATAAATGCAATATGTGTTTCTAAATTGTATTCTCTTCTTTTCTCTATTATTAATTTTAGACAAAAGGCCAGGTCTATACATGATCGTCCTTTTCTAAATCCATTCTGTACTTCTAAAATAAAGTTTTCGGAATATTTCATTAGTTTGCTATTTAGGATTCTGCTATATATTTTGTAACAGGAATTTAGTATACTGATACCTCTATAGTTTTTAGGGTCATCTCTATTACCTTTTTTAAAGATAGGAATCACAATTGCTTTTTTCCATTCTATTGGGGAGATACCAGTTGAATAAATTTTATTTAAAAATAAGAGTCTTTCTTTGAATCTAGTTCCTGCATATTTATATAGTTCTGAACCTAGTTTATCTTCTCCAGGTGATTTTCTGTTTCTTGTTTCTTTCAGGCCGATTTCTAATTCTTCTTTAGTTATTTCCTTTTCATTTTCATTAATTGTTCGCCAGTTGTCTTTTTTAAAATATTTGTCTGTCCACAATTCTGTGTAGTAATTTAGAAATTCTTCTAATTTCAATTCAGTGTTTAATTTTATGTTTTCTTTGGTATCTGTATTTAAGTGTTTCAAAATATACATTGGGTCTTATTTTATATAAATCATGTTCTAAATTAGAAACAAATTTGTTCCATGATTCTCTATGTCTTTTTCTGACTTCTCTTTTAGCTATGGCTCTTATTCTTTTATATTCTATTTCATCTTCTAATCTTTTACTGCTGAACCATTTGTGATAGGCTTCTTTTTTCTTTTTGATTATTTCTTTCATTGTATCATTCCAGATCTTCAGTTTTTTCTTTTTATTGAATTTTTTGGTCTTTCCTAAGCTTTCATTTGCTGCTGCATTTAGTATCATTTTTATATTAAGCCATTCTATTTCTATTTCTTCATTTTGTTTTATTTTGTCTAGATATTAGTTAATTCTTTGTTCATATAGCAATTGACATTTGTGTCATTCAATAGCCTAGTTTTATAAACAAATGTTTCAATTTTTCTTTCTGTTCTTGTTACTTGTAGCCATTTAGGTGGTAATCTTAATTTTATTTTAACAAGGAAGTGGTCACTGTTTATTTCATATCCTCTGTGAACTCTAACATCTAGTGAAAATTTTGATGTCTTTTCATTTAGTATAAAGTAATCTAATATTGATTTCCATCCTGTTGCTGCTCAAGTATATTTATGTATGTCTTTATGTTTATAGAAGGAATTCATTATTTTTAGGTTATTATAAACTACAAAGTCAATCAATTTTTTACCATTCCTGTTTAGAGTATGTTCTCCATGTATTCCTATATTATTATTAATTTTCGTGTTTCCAATTCTTGCATTTAAGTCTCCTGCTAAAATTACGTAATCATTTTTATTTATTTTATTATATATGTTTTGTAGCTGATTATAAAAATCAATATTATCTTGTTCTCTTCCCTCTTCTGGGGCATATAAACCAATTATTGTTAAATAGCCTCTATTTATTTTTATTCTAGCTTCTATTATTCTTTCATTCCATAATTTATAATGTTTTAACTGTTTTGAAAGGGAGTTATGAATCCAAATCATGACTCCTGCTTGTGCTCTTTGGTCTCTGTCAACTCCACTGTATATCATATTTCTTTTTTGTTTCAGTGATTACTGCTATTTTAAAATTTCTTTCATTTAATAATTGGTCTAATTCTATTTCTTTATATGCTATTCCTCTTACATTGCAGTTTGCTATGTGTATTATATTTTGTCGTTTCCATTTTTGTTTTACCTTTTCCATTCCAGGGTCGTTTCCTACAGATTCAATCCGATTATCTTTTTCTGTCAGCTTACTAGTACAGTTATGTTCTCCATGTCAGGGGACTAGCCTGACGATGGAATAGTTCAGTGGTACTGCTACCTTAAGGCTTCTGAACTAGCCTTCTTCCGAATTTAAACCCATAGGAGGAATAGGGTATATTGAAGGCGGAAAGAGTAGATTATAGAAGAATTATAGTAAGGTTTATAGAGAGGGCATAGTTGTAAGGCCAGAAATGAAAAGACCCCATGGCCCTCGAGTACTCTAATAGCATAGGGGATCATAAAATAAGAAGAGTTGGCTAATAAGGCCTTACAGAAAAGATTAAAGTAAGTGGATCTTCCTCAAAGTAGTAGAAGAAGAGAGATAGATCCAGCTAGGGGTCCATGGGAGTGCCGCTTCCCTTACAATCAAGATGATTGCCCCTTATGGCCCTGTTGGTCCACGAGTCCTTATTCAGTATATTCGGACCATCCCACCATATATACACGCACGCACACATGGTGGGCTCACCTATCTGCCACCCAGGGGACGTGCTCTCTAGGGGTTACAGGGTCCCCCAAGAGGAATAAAGGAAATGAAATGGTATATTTTATTAGAATAAAGGAAATGAAATGGTATATTGATAGCTTCAGCCTGTTCCAGAGATTCTTGGGATCAGTGAAACATGGTTGACAGAAGTGTGTTGTATCTTCTTCACTCAGAGTGAAGAATTTGAAAGGAAATGACGCTAATGATTTTGAGATCATATGGTGCAAGGTGAAAGTGGACAGCACAGGATATTTAGTGAGCTGTTGCTATAAGTCAGGGAGCACAGAGGATGAAAAGATTTTAGGATAGATATTTAGTCTGTTAAGTCTAAATATACTAAGTAATCTGGATGTCATATCAGTGGGACAGGATGTCTCGTGCTGCCAGGTGTTTTAAGAGAATGTGCTAAGGAACTGACAGCTCCATTCACCTGGATTTTCAATGAGATTCACGGTGAGACAATACAATGCCATTGAATAAGGATTGTGGTAGAATGGAGGGGGTGTCGGGGCGGCTCATGCATAGGCACTGCAGAACTGCAGCACCCCCAATTTTTCTCAATATATAAATATATTTATTAATTTATTTATATTTGCTTGTAATATTTAATTTTATCACCAACCATCCTATACAATTCTCTAATTTTGTATAAAAAATAATAAAAATCCATCTTGTAGCACTTAGGAGGGTGAAGGATGCTAGCAGCACTGTGTTTACCACAGTGTCATATTGCTACGCGCGCAAGCATATGCACGTCATAGTGAGATATGAACTATTAGTGTAATGCGGCACTGTCCATCACACAGTCCCGCTGTTGTTTATATGCAGTTTGCATCAGTAGCAGAGTGTTCATAGTGCTTATTGTGTTTACTCCATCTCTTTAAATATTTGGGCATTACAATTAAAGACATAACATTTGTTATAATTTTTATTTTAGAACATTATTGGGGTTATGAGAATGGATTTTATTTTTAAGTATTTTTGAATTATACTAAACTGTATAATTTTATCAATAATAGACAATATTTTTTCATGAAACAAAACAAGAATATATTTTATTTTTAAGTAATTTTGAATTATACCAAACTATATAATTTTATCAATAATAAACAATATTTTTTCATGTTTAATTTTTACCATAATTTTGATATTTTATCCAAACACGTATACACTGTACTTACAGTGTGTATGTATATTTCGAAAGTTGCAGCCCCCTCATGATTTCAAGCCACGAGCCAACACCGGGGGGGTGTCAAACTATAGATTTTGGAGAAATTAGCGCTACACCACATACAGCATTGGGCATATGAGTATAATGTTATCTATGAGGGTCAGTGGATTTGTTAAAGGGTGCTCTTGTTTTAGTAATATGATTACCTCTCTTATAATAAAGTACCAAGAAAAGTTGATGAGGGAAAGGCATATATCACTGCCATTTTTGGGGATTCTACAAAGGTGTTTGACAGAGTGACAGAGTGCCACATGAAAAACTGATATTTAAGTTACAGCATATGGGTTTAGATATCAAGATTAGATTGGAGATTGATCTGATAGATACCTGAGAGCTGTGTATGAAAGAACAATGTCAAAGAAGCAGGTTACAAGCAGGGTTATAGAGCTCAGTACCAGAATCTCACTGTTTAACCTTTAATGTCAATAACACTTTAATGCCAAAAACCAATAAGTATCAATGGACTACAGCTGTTTACAATGGACACAGTGGAGTTCTTTAATGATCACTTTATTGGTGTATTTCATTCTGGAAAAGTAGGTTTCATTACTACTTTCATTTCATTGATGTGAAGTTGGGAAGGGTTATTAGTAATAGTGCTGATGCAGGTCCTTCAGGAGTATTTGAATAAGCTGGATAGATGGGTAAAACAAAACTGAGATATCAGTTTACTCAGCTCAATTTAAGGTCTGGTCTTGAAGTTTGGGATCATTCACCAAATGGATTACTGCACACATTGGTGGAACGATACTAGAAAAAATGGAGGAGACAAGGGATCTTGGGGTGAAGATTGACAGGAATTTGAAGTTTAGGGGACATACCACAAAGGTAGTAAAAGTAACCCAAAGGATTGATACAATATTAAGGATGCCAACCAGCAGAGATAGAAGAATGATAATTCCAGTGTATAAAACCTTGATCAAACCACATCTGGATTACTGTGCAGAAATTTGGTCATTGGTATTTCAGCGGTATAAATTTACCTTGGAAAAAAAGCACAGGCGGATAACAAAAATGATATAAGGGGCAGTGTTAGTTATGAGGACAGACTGAGGACATGTGATAGAATTGGGTGGACAGACGATGAGACATTTAAAGTGTTATAAGACTGAAGTAGTTACATGATTGATAATGGGGAAGATCTTTTGTATGGTAAAACAAGGGAGAAGGAGCAAGGACAAGGAGCCATCTCTGGAAGTTTCAACAGAAATTGTAAGATAATGAGAAGTGTTTTTTTTATTTATGTATGGAAGGTGGTTGGAATGCAGAATGTATTGCCTGATAGGATGGTGAGATCTTGAACAGTGAACAAATTTAAGGAGTTGTATGATAGGCTTTGTGTTGTCTAAAATGGGCCTCGCACAAAGTCATGTGACTCCATGAAGGTCCTGAATAATAATAATATGACAGCCAGGTTGGCCAAGAAATAAATGTGTCAGCTCTCCAATCAACAGGCTGTGGGTTCAAATCCTATTGAGGACATGGATGTTAGTGACTGTCTTTAGATGGGAAATGAATTTCACCACCCAGTTTGAAGGCATGAAGTGGCTTGAAAAAAGTTCATATAAAATATTATATAATTATATTTATATAAAAATTATACAAAGATTATATAAAAAATAAATAAAAATACAAACAATAATTAAAATTTAAAAAAAAAACACTTAACACATTCATAAATCTCACCTACAACTTATGAGATCATTATGTAAATAGACTGTTTGGGAAATGTTGATCAAGTATCTCAGAAAAAACTATTTAATACCAACTAGTTTCACCAACTTGCAAACGGCCAAACTTCAACAACTTAAGCTGTTGGCAACTTCAGGGTACAGGAATGATGATAAGAACTAAAGCTAACAAAACATGTTACAGACTAGACATTAACAGAATTCTAATTATAAATTACAAAACAACACTGAACGTGTGCAATACACGTGTGGTGCATACATGATTTCACTTGTTGTTGTTTAGGAATGTTTTATAGTTGGTACTAAAGTTCATTTCTTGTGTGTTTAGAGATCTAATTAGGTTCTTCCAGATCTCGGATAAGATTAAACCTTGGTTCCTATTAAGATATTCTTTAAAAATACGAGAGAAGTAATCCTCTTCTATGTAAGGAGTACAGCTTTTATCCCACTCAATGACATGGTTGGTTCTAAAGAAATGGGAAGATAAGCCCGATATATCTTGTCTATTGTTTTTGACATATCCGATGTGTTCTTTCTGTCTTATCTCAAGGCTTCTTGAAGTTTGGCCGATATAACTTAAACCACACGAGCATGGGATATTGTAAACTCCAGCATAATTAAAGAAAGGATGGAAGTCTTTTGGAGATCTTAAGAGTTTTCGAATTGTATCTTTAGGTTTAAAGGTCACTCTTATTTTATTTCTCAAAAACTCAGCATTGTACATCTGCTAAAGAAGAGAGCTGTCCGGATTACAACAGAGCAAAAAGATCTCCAAGACGAATTGACACTAATATCCAACAACCTCATCTTGAATGGCTACCCCAGAGACTTGTTAACAAGATTCTGCTCTCTGATCCAGCACAAAGACAACAAGAAGACACTCAATATATTACCACAATTGTCATTCCATACGTCTGGACAACCTCTAACAAGGTTGCTAAACTCCTCAAACCACATAAAATAAGAGTGACTTTTAAACCTAAAGATACAATTCGAAAACTCTTAAGATCTCCAAAAGACTTCCATCCTTTCTTTAATTATGCTGGAGTTTACAATATCCATGCTCGTGTGGTTTAAGTTATATCGGCAAAACTTCAAGAAGCCTTGAGATAAGACAGAAAGAACATATCGGATATGTCAAAAACAATAGACAAGATATATCGGGCTTATCTTCCCATTTCTCCAGAACCAACCATGTCATTGAGAGGGATAAAAGCTGTACTCCTTACATAGAAGAGGAATGCCGCTTTCGTATTTTTAAAGAAGCCACAACAGTTACCCGTTCTGTAGAAAATCTTAATAGGAACCAAGGTTTAATCTTATCCGAGATCTGGAAGACCATAATTAGATCTCTAAACACACAAGAAATGAACTTTAGTACCAACTATAAAACATTCCTAAACAACAACAAGTGAAATCATGTACGCACCACACGTGTATTGCACACGTTCCGTGTTGAATTGTAATTTATAATTAGAAATCTGTTCATGTCTGATGTTTTAAGGATACTTGTGACATAAAGACTGAATAATATAAGCACGTAAACACAAGAAAGATATTTAATTAACCAAATATTTCACCATCTTCAGTGGCACTACAAGAACAGTTTTTAAAAAAATACAAGGTGGAATACTAACAATAGATCATTTAAAAATAGAACACGCTGCATGATGTTATATCAGTAAGTATTAGAGGGAATGTTTTTAAGCAGAGACATGATTGAAATAAAGATATTAATTAATAATATTAAATAACATAATATTAATATGAATTAATGAGTTATGCTGATTAGACTTTCCCAGATTTTTGATATAGATATACAGTCATTCCGATTCAGGTTAGGACGATGGAGTAAAGTCTCTACGCTTTCTTTGAATAAACGTTCAAATTTATAATGGGATCTATGTAAGAGACGAGTTTTTGACCAAAGGATGTTGTGGTTAGTTTCAATCCCATGCTGAGCCAATCCAGATTTTTCAGGTTTGTTGTGATGAATGGAGGATTGATGTTCTTGGATTCTTTTTTCAAGAGAACGTCCAGTTTGTCCAAAATAGGAGAGAGCACAGTTGCAGGGAATTTGATAAACTCCAGGAAGAGATAAAGTTGAGCGTTTGTCTTTAGGAGAAGGAAAATGGGAAGATAATTTGTTAATAGGTGAATACGTAGCTGTTAACTCATATTTCTTCAGAATTCTTGCGATAGGTTCTGAAATCCCGGAGATGTATGGAATTGGAACTCGACGTATTGAATTTTGTTGTTTTGTGGTGGATTATAAGAATCGAGATGTTGAGTACTCTTTTCGGAAAAGCCATTGAGTTTCATGTGTTGTTGGATAGTAGAAAGTTCTTTCTGTAGAAAATTAGAAGTAGAACAATTAGTTTTGGCTCTCCTGATTAGACATTTTATGATTCCTGTTTTTTGACAAGGATGATGGGCTGATTCTTTAAGAATATAACGACCAGTTAACATTGGTTTCCTGTAAACTGTAGTTGTAAGAGTATTTGAAGGTGACCGGATGAGGAGAACGTCTAAAAAAGATAACTGGTTGTTTTCTTCCATTTCCCTAGTAAACTTTATACAATGATGTAAGGAATTGATACTGTTTAAATGTTGTGCAGCCATACAGTAAAGATGTCATCTATATATCTTACCCAAAAGGATGGTTCAGGGAAAATAGATGAGAAGAGGACTTTTTCTAGATGTTCTAAATAAAAGTTGGCTAAAGCAGGAGAGAGAGGACTTCCAATGGCCGTTCCTTCTACTTGGCTGTAAAATTTGTTTTGACATAAGAAATATCCAGAGTGTATTACGAAATCGAATAGTTTTATGTCTCCTGGAAAGATGTCAGCAAGTAATTTTAAAGTTTCCTTGAGGGGTACATTTGTATATAAAGATTCTATATCAAAGCTCACCATAAGATCTGTAGGTTGCAATCAGACATTTTTCAATTTTTCTAAGAAATCTGAGGAGTTTTTTAGAAAGGAACTAGAGTGGCCTATGTGAGATTTCAATAATTTAGCTAGATATTTGGCTATACGTAAGTAGGAGAATCAATACAATCTATTATTGGATGAAGAGGAAAGTCAATCTTATGTATTTTAGGAAGACCATAAAATCTAGGAGGCCTTGCAAAATGAGTTTTAAGTCTTTCAATTGTGTCTCTATCTAAACTGATGACTTCATCTAAGAGAGAATTTAATTTCTTTAGTTGTCTGTCAGTTGGATTATGATCAAGTTCTTGATATGTGGAGCGATCTCTAAGTAAAAGAGAAAGTTTTCTTCTGTAATTTGCTGAGTCCATAACTACTGTTGCTTTCCCCTTGTCAGCTTTGGTGATAATGAGGTGACTGTTTTTTCTCAAGGACTGTAAAGATTTCATTTCAGAAAGAGATATGTTGGAAGGAGGAAGTTTGGCCTTAAGTAGAGAAGAAGTGACTTCTAGGTGAAGAGCATTAGCTTTATCATTAGTTAGATGACTGAGATTCCATTCAATATTAACTAGGAAATCTAGATATGGTATCTTATTAGGAACAATAGAAAAACCATGTCCTTTTGACAGGATGAGGGTTTTGCTATCAGTTAGAGGACGTCTGGATATATTGACAATCCAATTATCTGGAGTTTTGAAGGGCTTGAATTGTTTAGATGAAATAGCTTCATATTTTCGGTTTAGATGTTGACTTAGTTTATTATATGCTCGTTGAGTAGAACATTTAGCCACATTTAGAACTATGTGTGAAAGATGTGGATCCAAGTTTGTGGAAATATAGGTGCGAAGATCAGAAATATAATGACTGTGAATCATTCCGATTCAGGTTAGGATGATGGAGTAAGGCCTCTATGCTTTCTTTGAATAAACGTTCAAATTTATAACGGGATCTATGTAAGAGACGAGTTTTTGACCAAAGGATGTTGTGGTTAGTTTCAATCCCGTGCTGAGCCAATCCAGATTTTTCAGGTTTGTTGTGATGAATGGAGGATTGATGTTCTTGGATTCTTTTTTCAAGAGAACATCCAGTTTGTCCAAAATAGGAGAGATCACAGTTGCAGGGAATTTGATAAACTCTAGGAAGAGACATGGTTGAGCGTTTGTTTTTATTAGAAGGAAAATGGGAAGATAATGTCACCAAAATAACCGGTAAATTAGGAAAACTTTCAGTTATACGAGGTAGGTTACGAGCAAAGATCAATTTTTTTAAAAAATGCTGCGACAACAACATTATTCCCAATTTCGCTAAGATTAAAGAAACTATAAAATCTCCTGGAGCTCATATTTACCGGAACGCCAGTTTATCGTTAATCTGTAACCAACTTAAAGTTGCTAAACGTGATCTTGCTATTCGCAGTCATCATATTTCTGATCTTTGCACCTATATTTCCACAAACTTGGATCCACATCTTTCACACATATTTCTAAATGTGGCTAAATGTTCTACTCAACAAGCATATAATAAACTAAGTCAACATCTAAACCAAAAATATGAAGCTCTTTCATCTAAACAATTCAAGCCCTTCAAAACTCCAGATAATTGGATTGTCAATATATCCAGACGTCCTCTAACTGATAGCGAAACCCTCATCCTGTCAAAAGGACATGGTTTTTCTATTGTTCCTAATAAGATACCATATCTAGATTTCCTAGTTAATATTGAATGGAATCTCAGTCATCTAACTAATGATAAAGCTAATGCTCTTCACCTAGAAGTCACTTCTTCTCTACTTAAGGCCAAACTTCCTCCTTCCAACATATCTCTTTCTGAAATGAAATCTTTACAGTCCTTGAGAAAAAACAGTCACCTCATTATCACCAAAGCTGACAAGGGGAAAGCAACAGTAGTTATGGACTCAGCAAATTACAGAAGAAAACTTTCTCTTTTACTTCAAGATCGCTCCACATATCAAGAACGTGATTATAATCCACCTGACTGTGATCTCTCCTATTTTGGACAAACTAGATGTTCTCTTGAAAAAAGAATCCAAGAACATCAATCCTCCATTCATCACAACAAACCTGAAAAATCTGGATTGGCTCAGCATGGGACTGAAATAACCACATCCTGTTATAAATTTGAACATTTATTCAAAGAAAGCGTAGAGGCCTTACTCCATTGTCCTAACCTGAATCAGAATGATTGTATATCTATATCAAAAATCTGAGAAGTCTAATCAGGATAACTCATTAATTCATATTAATTTTATGTTATTTAATATTATTAATTAATATCTTTATTTCAGTCATGTCTCTGCTTAAAAATATTCCCTTTAATACTTACTGATATAACATCACACAGCTTGTTCTATTTTTAAATGATCTATTGTTAGTATTCCACCTTGTATTTTTTTTTAAAGCTGTTCTTGTAGTGCCACTGAAGATGGTCTGCTATTTCCAGACCGAAATATTTGGTTAATTAAATGTCTTTCTTGTGTTTACATGCTTATATTATTCTGTTAATGTCTAGTCTGTAACATGTTTTGTTAGCTTTAGTTCCTATCATCAGTCCTGTACCCAGAAGATGCCAACAGCTCAAGTTGGTGAAACTAGTTGGTATTAAATAGTTTTTTTTCTCAGATACTTGATCAACATTTCCCAAATAGTCTATTTACATAGCTTCTGTGGTCAAGAAAAAAATATCGTTTAATTATGAGATCATTATTCAACTGCAGTTTGCTCAGTGGATGCGATACGACCACAAACATGCATTCAACAATACAAATAGCAAACCCCAAATAACTTCAAATGAAGCAATCCTTTTTTTTATGTATTGATAGTTATTATATTCTTAATGTTTATTGTATGTTCCTATAACTTTCCTTCTTTTTTTTTTTTTTTAATATATGCAACAGATGAAGTCCTCGAGAATAGAATGAAACTAGCTGTGCTTTTTTTTTATTTTCTCTCAATATTAATAGTTTTATATAAAACGGTCTGGGTAGTGGCCCCTTGCCTTTAATGCATAGCATCATACATCTCCTCAAGGAGATGTGCTTTGCATTAAGGGTAAATACCAAGAATAGTGATCAGAGCTTATTCCACCTTTACCAAGAGTTGCCTAAAACTTGCACTACGTGTGGGCCACCCAGACTTGCACTACTTGCAGGCGCAAACTTGACTTACTTGTCAGTTTGCTTACTTGGAAAATGGATTAAAACCAGGTTTATAATTAAAATATCTTGGTATCTTTAACATATATATATATATATATATATATATATGTAGAAAGTTTTTTACCTTGGGTATAATATATGTTAAAGATACCAAGCTATTTTAAACCTGGTTTTAATTCATTTCCCAAGTAAGCAAACCGACAAGTAAGTCAAGTTTGCGAGTGCAAAGTAGTGCAAGTCTTAGACAACTCGTGGTAAAGGTAGAATAACCTTATGGTAACTTGTTTTGATAAAATACTTATAAGCTCTGTATTACTTAACTTTGATATTTCTAAGCCTGGCTCCCACTGATGAGACGTCAATAAAGGTCGAAACCGGTCTGGGTAGTGTCCCCTTGCCTTTAATGCATAGCATCATACATCTCTTCAAGGAGATGTGCTTTGCATTAAGGGTAAATATTAAGAATAGTGATCAGAGCTTATTCCACCTTTACCACGAGTTGCCTGAGGCTCGCACTACTTTGAGGGTCACCCAGACTTACACTACTTGCAGGTGCAAACTTGACTTACTTGTCTGTTTGCTTACTTGGGAAATGGATTAAAACCAGGTTTAAAATAGTTTGGTATCTTTAACACACACACACACACACACACATGCTTAGATTGCTTCATTTCAGATAATTAACATCATAAACATTTGCTTGTAGATTTGCTAATAAAGCTGTAGTCTTCCTCTTGTTTTTAGTAACAGCAAATATAACTCTATCATGCTGATTTATTTTCACATCTTATTGCATCATCATCATCATCATCCTTCAGGGAATTTCAGCCTAATAGTTCCTTCTAGCCTCATTCCATCTTTTCCTTGGTCTCCCTAACTTCTATTTCTTCCAACTGGGTGGTATCAGAGTATCTTCTTGGATAGTCTTGAACTGGCCATTCTTTCAATATGTTCAATTCACTTCTTTTGGATTCATATATTTTGTTCGATACTGAATCTATTTTTAGTGCTCTTTTTTTTTTTTTCTCCTGTCCCAGATAATATAGCCTGCTATCCTTCATGGGAATTTCATTTCTTCAATTTCTATTATTTTTTCTTCTGCAGTAGAGATGGTCTTGTCAAAACTTTATAAAGTCTTATTCTTGTATGCTTTTAAATTTGGTTAGGATTGAAAATCTTTAAGAAGTTTAACATTCTGATATCAATGTCAGTTTCTTTTGATTATGAAACTACATCCAAGGTATTTGAAACAGTTAATTTGTTCTAAAATGTTATTTACAATCATGATTTTAATTCTGACTGTAGCTGGTTCTTTAAAAGCCATGAATTTAGTTTTGTCTGCTAATATTTACATTCCAAATTTTTTAGCAATTATGTTTAAGGAGGATATTGATCTCTGGAGTTCCTCTTCACTTCTCACTATGGTTATCTGCAAACAAAAGGGTATTAAGTATTGTTCCATGATCTAGTTTAAATGCTGGTTTTATATTACTGACTAAACATACACACTACTAGGAATTACATACCTGTATGTTTACATATGGGTATGTAATTTACTTATTAAAAATATTTACTTATTAAGTAAAAATATTTATATAAATATAAATATTTACTTATTATTACGAAATATTTACTTATTAAAAATCTTACTACTGTGGTTACAAATGTATGTTTAGTCAAGAATGCTCCACAGGTTTCATTATACAACGTTTTTTTTTTTTTTAAATAACAAAACCTGTGGTGCGATCATAATTAAAAGAAACACGTATTAACCACAGTGAAAATTATTTAATTGTAAATATTTCATCCTAAGTATCTTAGGACATCATCAGTACAGTAGTTTTAAACAATAATAGGAATAACATACAGTTAGGGCGCATGATTACAATAGAATCTCAATAAACGTGCATAACGTGTTACAGTAGTACAAAAAAAAAAAAAAAAAAAAAATTAATTATTTAACACAATTTTGTATGACAATTTCCCATACTTTAGGAATAGTAAGAACGTCGTTGCGGTTTAAGTTTGGTCTGTGTAGTAGCGCTTCAGAACTTTCTTTGTATAAATGTTCATGTTTATATAAAGATCTATGTAAAAGTTTAGACTTTTCCCAATGGATCCTATGGTTTGGATTTTCAATTCCGTGTTGAGAGAGGCCAGATTTCTGCAATTTAAAAAGATGAATGTGGTCTTGATGTTCCGAGATGCATTTCTGAACAGACCTACCTGTCTGTCCAAAGTAAGATAATTTGCATGAGCATGGAATCTCATAAACGCCAGGCAACATCAAAGGTGAGAGTTTGTCCTTAGGAGAAGGTAACAAGTTGTAAATTTGGTTGATAGGTTTGTAAGTAGTGGCAAATTGTATTTCTTCATAATTTTAGAAAGACTTTCTGAGATGCCTTTAATGTAAAGTATGGGAATCCTATGGACTTCTTCCTGTCTGATTTGATGTATGGAGAAGTGACTACTGATGATTTTTTGAGTTGTTTTAGGATTATATCCATTTAGGATGGCTGTATTTTTGATTACTTCTAATTCCTGGTTTAAAGATTCTTCAGAGGAGCAAAATTTGTGTGCTCTGGAAACTAGTGATTTAATAATGCCAGATTTCTGAGATGGATGATGAGCAGAAGAATTGTGAATGTAGCGACCTGAGAATGTAGGCTTGCGAAAGACAGACGTGGCAATGGAACCGTCTTCTTTTCTTTGGACGTGTAAATCCAAAAAGGAGATACCCTGTGGAGATTCTTTTTCTAACGTAAAGTTGATGCGATGATCAAGAAGGTTAATTTTATCTAGAAACAGTTGTAATTCATGTTCGGGATGATCCCAGACTGCAAATACGTCGTTGACATATCTTAACCAAATTTTTAGTTTAGGTTCAAAAGTGAATATTTTTTCCTCAAGGTATTCTAGAAACAAGTTTGCTAGGTTCTGAATTTTTCAATTTAGTTTTTGAATTGTTCAAGTTTGTTATTGCATCAGGTTACTTCACCTGGAAAGGTCAAATTTACAAGCAAGAAGAAGGAACAGCAATGGGATCTCCTTTATCACCAAACCTGTTTGTGAGATGTATGCTTTAAGGAGAGTGGTTGGAGTCTGGTTAGACAATGATAGTGGAGTGAATGTGTGCAGAAAGTGTAAGGAAAATGAGGATTTAAAGCGCATTTCAGTTCATGAGTGAAATCGTTGTTGAAAGTCAGAAAGTAGAAAATAGTAATATGAGAGGTATGAATAGTATATTTGCGAGGTAGTACCATACAGCTGTGAGAGCGGCGTTGAAAATGAGAATGAAGGTAAAAATACAGAACGAATGAATGGTTTAACAGATAATAAAAATTATGAGATAGATGCAATGAGTAAGATCACACGGTTGGCGGATCAGCAGCTGGAGCGTTTGCAAAAATGTTTACCGAGCATACCAACTAATAAGTGGCAAAAGTATGATAACAAAAATAAGAGTATGATCGTGAGTGTAAACAAAATGAAAGAGCGAGTGTTGTATGGAGATTCTTTAGTAAGAGGTGTGATAAATGAGAGTTTAACAAAATCGTACCAACCTGGTACAAACATTAAGGATGTGAGTCTATTAGAGTGCAAAAGCAGAGGGTGAAAGAATTGATAGTAGTAGCAGGAATGAATGATTTGAAAGGAGACAAAATGGCTATGAGAGAGGACTTGAAGGAATTACTTGAGGTAGCAAAAGAGAAGAGTGAGAGAGTTAGGATGGTGAGTCTGTTGCTGCGGTATGACAGTGAAGAGTATAGAAGGAGGGCCATAATTGCTAATGACTTTATGCGTGGATCATGCAGGAGGAGTGGTGTGGAGTGAGTTCGATGGGCGAAAGGATTTATATAAGATGGATGGTTTGCATTTGAATGGATTATGGAGATTTGAAAAGGTGTTGTTGAATGAAGTGGAAGTACAGAATCAGGGAAACTAAGGTTATTAAGGGGGGGAGAAGTAGATATGCAGACTTTAGGGAGACAGCTGAGTGTATGAATGTGTGTAAAATGCCAGAGCAAGTACGAAGGACAACAAATCAAAATGGGATAGTTAGTATAAAGCATCAAAATAGGGATGGGACAAATGGGCTTCTGCAATTCATGTATACTAATGCCAGAAGTATAGGAAGACTTGGTTGGCTCTTCCAGGCCACAGGTTATTGGCATTAGTGAAACATGGCTAACAGAAGATGATATAGCAAATGGGATTGAATAAGAGGGGAATAGTGTGTTTAGGAGTGACAGGGAGAATAAAATGGGGGGGGGGGGGGTTATTGATGATAGCTGATGAGCTGCAGCCAAGGCCTTTGACAATCTACCACATGGAATTCTAATCAGTAAACTGCAGCATATGAGGATGGATATAGGGATGGTGAGATGGATAGGAGGGTGGTTGATGGAGAGATATCAGAGAGTGGTTTATTCAGGAGTAGAGTCCAAAAGACGGCCTGTGACTAGTGGTGTGCAGCAGGGTTCTGTTCTTGGACCACTACCGTTCAATTTGTTCATTAGCAATATAAGAAAGGATCTGTGAGGAACTGTTCATTTGTTTGCTGATGATGCAAAGTTGGGTAGAGCAATAGTGAGTGCACAAGATGTCAAAATTTTGCAGGATGATTTGGATAGTTTGGAGGACTGGGCTAAGGAGAATGGATGTCAATTTAATGTGGCAAAATGTAAGGTAATGCATTTTGGGGTGAAAAGATTAGCAGCAGTATATCACATTGGTGGAACTGTACTCCAGGATATTGACGAGGACAGGGATTTGGGAGTGTTGGTGGATAGGGAGTTGAAGTTTAGGGGGCACATCGCAAAAGTGGCTAAATCAGCTCATCAAATCACTTGGCTTCTGAAAAATACTTTAACAAGCAGAGACAAACAGGTTATTGTTCCTCTGTATCGAGCCTTGATAAGACCCCATCTAGACTACTGTGCCCAGATATAGGTGCCAGGGTTTCTACTTGATGGGGAGAAGGTGGAAAGGATCCAGAGACGAGTGACCAAGATGATAGCAGATCTATGGAATGAACCTCATGAGAACAGGTTGAAGATTTGTGGGTTGCAGAAATTGGTTGATAGGCAAAAAAGGGGTGAATGATTGAGACATTCAAATTACTGAAGGGTTTCTATAAGATTAATTCAGAGGATATTTTTGAGAATAGGACTGGTGGCGGGAGGACTAGGGGCCATCCATGGAAGCTGGACAAGGGTGTGGTTAACAAGAGTGTTAGGTTTTTTACTTGGAGAGTGGTGAATGAGTGGAATAAGCTGCCAGATGCCAGAGTCTGTTGTGGGTGCCATGACTGTAAATGAGCTCAAGGCAAAGTACGATAGATACTGTGTGAATGTTGAATAGTTGTTCTAGAGACATGATGTTAGGGCCTCCGTCGATGAGTCTATGGATTCCTTGGAGTTGTCCGTAATAATAATAATCAATGAATCAATACAAGATCATCCTTTTTGGAAGCCATGTTGTTCTTCATGGTGTTTATCTTCTACATATGATTTAAATTTTGAAGTAAATATTCATGCAAATAACTTATAACAAATATTTAGATATTTATTCTTCTCTAGTTTTTCCATCTTTCTGGGAATTTTACTGGTTATGAATACTGTTAAATAATTTTAAAGTAATTTGATGAACAGGATGCCTGCATATCTAATAAGTTCAATATTTATTCCATCTTCTCCAAAAGATTTTCCTGATTTACTTTGCTATATTTCTTGTTGGATTTCTTGCAAGTTATTTTTTCCACTGTATAGTTAGTATTTTAGTTAGTAGTTACCATTAGATCAGATTTTTTTTTATAAATTAAAGATGCCAAAAAATTATATTCTTGGTTTCATCCTTTATTCAAGTGTAAGCAAACAAAGTTTGCACGTGAAGTAACTTCTTGACAGGGCAACTCATATAGAGAGGTTAACGACTTTACATCAATTGCCTTAGTATCCCATAATGCAAATATCCTTACAGACATGTATAATACTATGCATTATAGAAGGACCACTACCCAAAATGGTTTAGACCTTTATTGAGGTCTCATCAGTAGGAGCCAGACCTAGAAGTGATACCAAGGTTGAAGTAATGATGCAGAAGTCATATTTCCTTATACAAATAGACAAAAGGTGTCACACCTTATTATTAAAATACTCTGGATTAGAGATAGATATTGAAAGTTTTTCCACTTGGCTATATTATATCTCTACACTTGAAGATGTAATATGCAGAGTCTGGTGGACAGGAGGAAGAGGGGAGATATGATCGAGACCTATACAAGTTAGTAAGGGGTTGTTATAGGATCAATGCTGGAGAAGTTCTACAGAAAATAGTGGGAGATCGGGGAAAACCAGAGGTCATCCTTGGAAACTGTATAAAGAGGGTGTGAGTAGGGGAGTGAGAAGCAGGATTTTTTCATGCAGAGTTGTAAATGATTGGGATGCCTTGCCTGAGAGTGTGGTGTCTGCAAGGAGTTTGAGTGTGTTTAAGACACGGTATGATGAGCTGAGTGTGTGATAAAAGGAACTCCAAGATGAGGCTTTGACTCCATGAGGTCTTGGGGTAATAATAATAATAATATTATTATAAATTAAAGATCTTGGCATCTTTAATTTATAATATAGCCAAGTGGAAAAGACAACGGATCTCTTTTTTTGGTATCTGTGGGAATTTTGGGTTTAGCTCTTTGTGTTAAAGTTTTTGCAATACTGTTAGAGTTTACCTTTCCTTTAGTTTTTTGTAGTGCTGTGCCTCTTGGTCGACACAGCTGTGACTAAGACTTTGCAATTTCATCTGGTCAAGTTGAGGTTGTTCATTTCTTCATGCCAACGAGCCCTTCTGTTATCATACAAGGACCTTAAGAGGACAAAAGCAATGTCTGTACAGTTCTGTTCTTCATACTCTGCCAGAAGAATACTACTTTCAGTTGAAAGTATCATTATGATGCATTAAATAACACAAAAATGCCTTCCTTTGAGTAACCTAATTTAAAGCAGTTGTAGCCAAAAAAACAGTTCTTTATTATAGGGACCTCCATAATGAAATAAATTTGATTGTTCATTTCTATCATTAAATCTAAGCAGCTACATCAGCAACAGGTTCAGAATACCCCTAAGAAAAAATATAGCCACCTACTGACAAGTTGGTGGATATAAGGAAGACCGAAATGGATTTGCATCATTCCGATAAGACTGAAGTACTATGAATCTCACCTTACTGCAACATGCAAGATAGCCAAGCTTTACTATCAACAATGCAGTAACACTAATGTCACACTTTGGGAATTCCATCATTTGAAGGACAGGAGAAAAGGTCCAGAGACAATAACAAATCTTACAAAAACGACTTTACAATTTGAAAATAGTGGATCTTTGGCAATGAGGCCAGGACAAGCGTGCAAATGGATTATTCCTCAACAAGTTCACAAAGTTGCAACTGCTGTTGTGGAACATGAAATAAATAATGCACAAGGGTCCAGCAGTGATCAGGCAATATCAAGGCAACTGGACGTACCATACTCAACTATGTGGAAAATCCTGCGTCAAATGCCGAGTTTTTTCCCTACAAGATCTCCCATACTCAAGCTTTGCTTTCATAGTGATGCGGAAACTTGAATACTACAGTTTGTCCTGACATTCTTAGCTCAAAATGGAGGTGGATGACGCATGGCCATGGAAGATCTTGTGGAGTGACAAGGCACATTTTTTATCTGAACAGTGTTAATTCACAAAATTGCCACATTTGGGCTGCAGATAACCCTCAAGTATTTCATCAGACCCCTTTACACTCACCAAAAGTCACAGTGTGGTGTGATTTTTTGAAGAACTTCACCAGATAGGACTAGCAACTTATATCATCTCTGCTGTTATGTATTGAGAGATGCTGCGCAACTTTGTTGTTCTGCAGAAGCGAAGATGCCTTGACTCTACCATGTTGCAGAGTGTACTTGCATTCAGTTTGGTTGAATTTTATCCAATACATTTTTTACTACAGGGCTCTGAACCTCTTCTTTAATTATGGCCAGCCTGTATAGAGGAAAGGAAAGTTAAATTTACTGAAAGAATCACAGGATATGCCTATAACTAAGGAATCTTTGTCCTCAGATTGAGACATAGAGTTCTTAGTTAAATATATATGGAGTTGCTGAAGGATCAAAGCTAGTAAACTTGGAAGAAGGCCACCACATTGCCCTTAAGAATGTCAGAGAACAAAAAGGGATTTTAGACCTAATATCCAATCTGTTCAATGTCCAGGGATTACCTTAGTATGTATCTCCCCTGAATATTGAACAAATGAGGAGGGAGTAAAAATTTGGGATTTGGCCAACTATGAGGAGGAGGGATCTGGAAAGTTCCGATAAATACCTAGAACAAAAATGATATTAAAGCAACTGATATAACTACAAGAAAGAACATACAAGGATATAAGAATCTAAGAACATAAGTTACCTTCATAATTCTGCTACTAGTATGTTCTGTCTTGTGGTTATATCAGTTCCTTTAATATAATTTTTATCCAGGTGTTTATCAGAACTTTCAAGACTCCCCCACCTCGTAGATTGTTCTTATATTCTTTATCCTGACTTTAACTAAAAACAAAAATGATGCTACAACATGACAGAATGTCATGCAACTACAAAATCATCCAGATAAACAAGGTCCTGCTGTTATTTTCAGGAAGCAGGATAAATAATGAAAGTCAGCCACTGGAACACATTAGCAGAACTAAAGATAGGCACTATCAACATTAGAAGTACCAATGAAAAAGAAGCATTTACAGTCTCTTTACTATATTTAGCAACAACCAGAGTAATAAGAAACTAAAATGAAAATGCCACTGCATAATGAAAAACCCACCCACACAACATTGCACACTTTCAAGCGTAACAAAGCTTTATTGTAACACCAAACAGTATCTAAAACACTGACTTCCTCTTTCAAATTTTCAGTTGTAAAAAATACATTGTAACACCTGTTTTATAGTGCAGTCATTGGGCATAGAAGCCAAATGATTTATGTAAAGCAAATTTTCAAAAGCAAATAAAGATATGTATTTGGACCACCCTGTATATACAAGTTGGTCCAAAATGTACCTACCAAATGTAATGCTGTATTATTCCTGAAGGAGGTGGAACTGGCAGAAGAATTAGAGAAGAACCACAGACATAACTGATGTTACTAAATAATAAAGCAGGTAAGATTCTGCTAAATAATGAGTCTGCTATTGTCTAAGTATAAGATACTAGACTCAGACAACAGTGATGAGAGAAAGGAAGAAGCAGCTGCATAAAACACTAAGCAAGCACAAAGATGAACCTCTTGAATGGCAGGCAATTTCAAGTAGAGTCATGTCATCCAATTCCCAATTCAAAATGAGGAAATGGATGACTTTTTGTGCCTATGGTTCCACAGAAATTTCTACTAAGGAAGAAATGGAAGCATTTGTTGAGTCATGAGAAAAGACAACTAACATAAACAAAATGAAAAAACTGGCTCTTGTAGGAGATCCAAACAGAAAAACAGGAAATAATGAAACATCATCATCATCTCTATCAATGATTTAGGCCTAGAGTGGCCTGTGTCGGCCTTAGAAGTCATTGTTGAATCTTTTAAGAGGACATCCTGGTTTTCTTTTTCCTAATGGCTTGTACTTTAAGGCTTGTTTTGGTAATCATTCTGTTTTCATTCTTTGGAAATAATGACTAACAGACATAATGCAGCAATGTTTTGGAGAAAATTTGGGTAAAAAAAGAGCAAAGCTAAAAGAGAAATAGCTGGATTTCTATTAACACATTCATGCTGGAGAGTGTTTTGCTTTACCCAGTAACCTGCTTACCAAAATGTCCCTTCTATATCAGGCAAGCATTTTTTACAGTTTTTCACATGTATAGCATTTTAGGTGCAAATTTTTAAGCAGCATTTTATCTGTAAAATTAGTATTTATAAACTGTATTAATGATATTGAAAATATCAAATGTAATTAGAACTGATTTCAAGTTATATATATATTTTTTTTCTTTTTTTCTTTTTCTAATTATACCAGCTAAGTGCAGAGAAAATTAGATTTAAACTTGGTAGGTACATTTTGGGACACCCTGTATCTTTATTTGCAAATAAAGAATACTTTATTTGCAAAAATTTAACTGGTATAATCAAAAAAAGCTTTACCAACACATCATAGCCATCAAGCTATAATTAATACACTAGCAATAATACACAAGCAAAAATCAATCGACTTTGGATGATATTTGAATGTCTCCTCGTTCAGGAATAATACAGCAATAAATTTGATAGTTACATTTTGGACCACCCTGTATATACATATGTTTATTTGTTTTTGAAAATTCATCATCATCATCATCATCAAATTCCTGCCATGTATCTTCAAGGGGTGTACAGGATATGATAGTACTAAATGAAAAATTTAAATCATTACTAACTTCCTATCACAATAAATGGAAAGATTGTTAACAACCTTCGATATGCAGATGACACCGTGCTAATTGCAGATAATATTATGGATCTCCAAAAACTCATTGACAAAGTATACATAGAAAGCCAAAGAATGGGAATAAATATAAACATCAACAAGACAAAATACATGATCATCAGCAAACATCCAGCCTCATCAATGAAACTGACACTCAATGGGAAAAATATTGATCAAGTGTCAAGATATAAATATCTTGGTTGCTGGCTTAATGAACGGTGGGATCCAGAAATAGATATAAAGACAAGGATTGAAGTTGCACGGCAGTCCTTCATGAAAATGAGAACATTATTCTGCAATAAAGACCTAAACATGGAAGTCAGATGCCGAATGCTGAAATGCTACGTGTGGTCTATTCTGCTCTATGGAGTTGAAACATGGACATTGAAGGCGACAACCATCAAGAAAATCGAAGCCTTTGAGATGTGGCTATACAGAAGAATGCTAAAGATATCATGGACAGAAAAAATTACTAATGAAGATGTCTTAAAATCCATTGGCAAAGCTAAACATCTTGTACAAATAATCAAGAAATGAAAACCATCATATCTTGGCCACATCATGAGAAACAGCAAATACCAACTTCTACAAACTATTTCGATAGGAAGAATTGGTGGCAAAGGAACTAGAGGAAGAAAAAGAATATCATGGTTTCACAACATCAAGACGTGGACAGGAAAGAGCAGTGCACAACTGCTCAGATTAGCACAAGAGCACAGTTTGTTCACCAAGATGGTCGCTGACCTTCGATAGAAGATAGCACAATAAGAAGAAGAACTTCCTATCGACAATTTTCCTCCAAATCAGTCTGTTACTTGTCAAGATTCCAACATTATCAGATCTTATATTTTTATTGTCTAAGGCACTTTGTACCATATCAATCCACCTATATCTTGGTCTTCCTCTGGGTCGTTTTCCTGCCAACTTGGCAGAGAACACTTGTTTTGCTAATCTTTCCTCGCCCATTCTGTTTAAGTGACCATACCACCTGAGAATAGCTCTGCTAATGCATTCCTGAATGCTGACAATGTCAAGTTCTTTCCTAATATCTTCGTTTTTAATATGATATTGCCATTGATGCCATCTGTTCATGCCTCTAATCTTTCTCAGGAATCTCATATCTGCAGTCTCTAGTCTTTGGTCAAGTGTTTTACTTCTGACCCAGCTCTCAGATCCATAAGTTAAAACTGGTTTAAACATCTTTATACAGCTAATTTAGTGTTCCGACTAATTTCTCTCTTATTCCATATGAATTTATTCAATTGACTTCCCACCATACCAGCTTTGCTGATTCTGTTGTCTATTTCTATATTTAATTTACCATCTTCAGTAACAATCATGCCTAAGGAGCTGAAATGTTTTACTTGTTCCACATGTTCTCCATTAACAACACAGTTGACATTTTCAATGATTCTGCCTATTTTCATTGTCTTTGTCTTTTTATTGCTGACCTTCATACCATATCTATTACAACAGCTATTCAATTTAGTCAGAGAATCTTGCAGACTTGTAGCGGATTTATTTAGAAGTATAACATCATCCGCATAAAGCAAAGAGCTGACATTAACATCTCCAATTTTGATATCATGTTTAATACCACTTTCATTCACAATATGATCCATATAGATAATGAATAACAGAGGGGAAAATGTACATTCTTGTCTGACACCAAATTAACATGAAACCATCTTCCTGTACTTCAATTCTAACTGCTGACTTACAACTCAAACAAAGACTATGTATTGCTTGATATAATCCCCATTGATACCATATAATTGTAGCGTATTGAATAGCTTCTCCACTGGCACCTTGTCATATGCCTTTTCCAGATCGAAAAAACTTAAATACACATCTTTGTTATAATCCCATGATTTCTCGACTATTTGTCATAAAGTGAAGATCTGATCGTGACAGCCTCTATTTTGGCCTGAATCCAGCTCGTTCTTCACCAAGCTTTTCTTCCACAATTCTTCTCAACCGTTTCTCAAGTATACTTGCATAAATCTTACCAGGAACACTCAGTAGAGAAATACCTCTATAATTCTCACATTCAGTTTTATTTCCCTTTTTATACATCGGTACTATGAGAGCTTATACTCCATTCATTAGGAATTCGTACCTCTGTCCATACCTTCTGAACTATGCAGTGCAGCCACTGTAAGACTTTTATACCACCATACCTCAGCATTTCTGGTCAAATATCATCTACTCCTGCTGCCTTTCCACATTTCAAGCCTTTGATGGCTTTTTCTACTTCAAGTATGGATATGTATTCCTGACTATGCCTGTTGAGTGTTTTTTACCACTGTGCTATCACTGCTTGTTTCATTTAACAATTTTTCGAAGTAATTATTCCATACTTCATCTTTTTCTCCCATTTTCATATCATGTCTAACTCCTTTTACAGCACTCTTTCCTCCATTTCTAAGCTTCTTCAACAACCTCCAGAATATTTTGCCACCTTCTTGATATTTATTTTCGATTTTCTTGCCAACGTTGTTGAAGTATTTATTTTGTATGGTCTTGCCAACGTAGAAAGCTAAACATTGTTCTTGACAATGTTTAGCTTTCTTACATTTGTCTATGTATACTCTAAGAGCACATGCTGACTTATTTGCCAGGAACTTTTGATAAGCTTGCTTCTTTTCCTTCACTGCCTCCTTAACTTCCTGTGTCCACCAGGGAGTTCTGATTTTTCTATCCTTGCTAACAACCTCACCACATGAATCTCGAGCTGAATCAATCAGTGTTTTCTTCAAGGCTTGCTACTGAATCTCCGAGGTTTGATTCCTGTTCTCAAACTCTTTCGTTTTTATTTCAATAATCTTTGTGTATTTTAGTCTACAGATCACATCTGAGAGCTGCTCAACTTTTATTCGCTTTAAAACTTTCTTATGTGTCATTCTTTTCAATCTGAAATTCAATTTTATCCTGCTCAAGACTAAATAGTGATCACTTTTAATTTCAAATCCTCTGTACATACTGGTGTCCTGCACCAGGGAAAAAACATCATTATCAACAATAAAATGCTCAATGAGACTTTTCTTATTCCTTGCCTCTTCTCTCCATGTGAATTTGTGCACATTTTTATGTTGGAACATGGTGTTAGTAATAACCAGTCCATGTCCTGAGCAGAAATCCAACATGTATTTGCCATTATTATAGCTTTGCTGTTTTCTCCAAATTTTCCCAAAATATTTTTGTATGTCTGACAATCATTTTCTACTCTGTTATTTAGATCCCCAACAAGGATCAACTTTTCCTTTTTCATTATGTCAGTTGCTTTCTCTAAAGCCTGAAAAAATACCTCCACTTCTATTTTAGTAGAATCTTCTGTGGGACCATAGGCTCAAATAAGTCTCATTGTCCAGTTCCCCATTCTGATATTTGCCCCACATCACTGTACTTGAGACTGACTGCCATTCAAGAAGATTAGCCTCGTATTTTGTGTTGAATACTATGGCTACTCCTTCTTTTCCTTGATTGTCATTGTCTGAATATAATATTTTATATTTATTGCTCAGAAAGATCTCACCAGTTTTTGTCTTTTTTTGTTTCAGGTACTTATCTAATCAATCTGGTACTTATTTAATTCCTCAACTAGCTCCATTTCTTTGAAATTCAAGCTTCCTATGTTGATAGTACCGATCTTTAACTCTGGCGATGTTAAGTTGGGGTGTGTTTTCAGATTTATTCCAGCACCTGACTTTTCGCTGTTTGCCCTGGTTACCTGGCGAAAACAACGTAGGCCTTGTTTAACCAGGCGATGCCCCAGCCGGCATGAAATTTTGTCATGTTGTACCATCATTTTGTATTTTGGTTTAAGCCAATAAGAATACAATTCAGTCGGCTAAATTCCAAATTGCCAGCCCATCCTTGTTCGTTCAGTATCCTGGTAGATACCCAACAGGGTGCACCATGAGAAGGTGAGGATTGGACATTATGCAGTGGCATTTTCATTTTAGTTTGATCTAATTACTCTGATTATTGCTAAATATTGTACAGAGACTGTAAATGTTTCTGTACTGTGCCTAGTGATTCAATAAAACCACTTTTTTTTTCTGTCTGTAGTATGGTGTCTGTTGGGAGGGAATGTTTCCTTTTTCTCTACAAGAAAAGAAAAATGAAAACTTCATGGTGGTCTCAGAAAGTTAAAGACGCAGCCATGGAAATGAAGAAAGCATATGAAAAATTCTTAGCATGTAAATCAATAGGTGCCCTGAGAGAGAGAGAGAGAGAGAGAGAGAGAGAAAATTTAAGAATGCTTGAGTTACTGAGTTGATTTGGTATGTCATTTTTATAACCACTGATTAAAATAGGCTGGTTCATGGTTCATATGCACAGATTTCTGTTCAAGAAAATTAAAGAATCAGATTTCTGTTTTTGAAACTAAAATCTGAAACATGTTTAAATTGAACTTTACACTGAATTAAGAAAACTGTAGTGATAATGATCACAGAAAATTATGTTTCTATGTTATTTTACTACAGCTGACTCACATTGCAGCAAACAGCATTATAACAAACTCCCTATACTAAAATAATTCACTATAACAATATATTCCTGTAGCCCTTACAATTGCTATAGTAAATGTCCACTTTAGCCATATAAAGTATGATGAATTATTATTATTATTATTATTATTATTATTTTGTAAATAAATAGCATCACTGGTAACAGCAGAATATCATAATCAATAAAAGTAAAGTATACCAAATCAGTCAAAGGTGGCACTCTTAGTCTCTTCATGGCCTTCTGACGGTTGCCGGATTCCAGCTCTCTTATAAACAGAATCTAAGAAACAACACTAGGTACTACTGTTATGATACAAACAACAAGCCAATAATAAGTTCATAGCAACTAATTTAATGCTAAGTTATTCCTACAGCTGAAAGTGCTTCATGCATAATATGCATAATCCATTATTAAAAGTAAAAAGACTCCACGTATCAATCTAAAAATTTTATTTTCTTATATTTCAGTAATGAAATCCACTTATCTTCAAGAGGAATACCAGAAACTAAAAGATATTAAACAATAAACACAAACTAAATAGTAACTAACAAACAAATAACAGTTTATGAACTGTTGTCAGGGTTGACACTGGAAAGTTCTTTCGCTTGGTTGAACAGCGGGAAGGGGTGATGACAAGAGGCCATCCCTGGAAGTTAAGAAAGGAAACTGTGAGAAAGAGGGTGAGGAGTGGTTTCTTTGCATGGAGGGTGGTTGAACCATGGAATGCATTGCCTGATGGAGTGGCGAGAGCGAGAACGGTCAATGAGTTCAAGGAATGGTATGATAGACTTTGTGTTTCTTGTGGGGGGGACCCCCCTTGATGAGTCTTGATAGACTTTGTGTTTCTTAGGAAGGACATCCCACGATGAGTCTTTTGACTCCATGGAGGCCTGAATAATAATAATAATAGTAATAATAATAATAATATCTTGCAAATGCAGTATAAGAGCAGTTAATTCTATAAATTCCCATTTTTTTTTTTTTTAAACAGGGAGTGCAAAAGCTAGAAATTTTATAAAGTGGAGTGAAAGCCCATTTAACATCATAACTACATAGTTATTAAAAGTGAAACACATTTAAATTGAACTTTAATCATCTTTATTCCATGTCCATTAAGGGAAAGGGTGTGTTTGAGGTAACAAAGTCCTTTGTAATTATTGATGTTTTTATCATGCCTATCATCTACAATGGATGACAATGTGAAGAAGATGCAGGAATCTCCCATAATGGTGTGTGTTCTGTACAGTAAGCAATTCAGTCTCTCTGGCAATCTATTCAACTCATTCACCATTCTCAAGCAAAAAATCTAGTCTGCACACTCTTCTAACCACATTCTTGCACAGCTTCCAGGGATGACCCCCTTATTCTCTCCCTACTTGTTATATACAGTCATACCCTGACTTACGCGAATCCAGATTTACGCGGTTTCTTATATGTACGTATTCCAGTCCCGCTTCACGCCTCACCACTAGTCATATCTTTCAGGCGCCGGTCACATTTGTCAGTGTCGCACATGCTGTGAACAAGCACTGACGTTTTTCGCGCGGTCTCCATTCATACACGATTTTTATAGTCTACAAACCTTGCGATTGTTTAATGTTATGTTCTTGATAAAAATTTTATCACATAAAAAATAATAATATCGTCCGATTCTTCTATTGCTAGCAAGAAAAGAAAAACATTGACTTTGGAAACAAAACAACATTATTAAGGATTTTGAAGGCAGAATAAAAATTTGTGAGCTATCAAAGAAGTTTGATCTACAGGAATCCACAGTAAGAACAATCATAAAAGAAAGGTTTACAGATTTTGGAGGACATAGATTCTAACGAGGAACGAATTGTAGCCACAAGGCAAGGAATAAAAAAATCATTAGCTTGCTATGCAGAAATTTTGCGTGACAAGAAAAAGACATTATGCTGTCAGACAAATCTATTAGATTTTATGAAACCATCGACATCGAAATAACTTTCTTTTTTTTTTTTTTTTATGTACGAAAAACTACAATTATGATTATATTTCTTAAAAAATATAGATGTTTTTGTAAACCTTTGGTCCCAATTGTATGTTTGTATATATAAATTACATGCAAAATTATACCCTGAGTTATGCGAATTCGACTTATGCGCTTTTTGTTGGTCCCACCTACCGCGTAACTTCAGGGTTTTACTGTACTAAAAAATTTCTCGTGTCAATCTTACAGAACCCCCCCACACACTGCTTAGTAACTTATAAGTTTCTATGTTCCCTCTCTTCCACTTGTCAACTAAATTCTGCAACCTACCCACACACCTTCAGTCTATTCTCATAGGGAGCATTCCACAGACCTGTCACTAGCTCAGTCATTTGTCTCTGGATCCTCTCTACCACCTCTTGATCTGGAAAGAAACCTAAGCAACTAAATCCATGTACATTGGATGTGGCTGAATCATAACTCATAAAGAGGGATTATATGGATGTTCTTCAACATCCATATAATCCTTTGAGCTATTTTGCCAACCTTTGCAATTATGCTCTCTGAACTTCAACTCTCTCTCTCTCTCTCTCTCTCTCTCCACCATCATCACTCCCTGCAATTTCTTGCAATCCAGTGCCATCAATATGATACACAGCATGTAATCTTTTTGTCCAAAGTGCATAATCTTACATTTTGCAACATTAAATTGACAACCGTTATCTTTCACCAACACTGCCGATTTCTTTAAATCAACTTGCAGGATTGCATCACTTTTATCAACTATTGCCCTACCCAGGTTTACATTATCAGCAAACAACTGAATATTTCCCCCCCCCCTTAAAATCATTTCCTATATCACTAATACACAAATTAAAGAGCAGTGGCTCTAGTACAGAAGCTTTGAGGCATTCCACTAGTTATCTCCTCATTCACTTAGATTCCTCACTATATATCACTCTGGTGTCAGTCTGTCTGCCAGCCCCTATTTCGGTCACCAGCTTCATATCCATTTGCACCAACTTATGTAACAGTTTTCCATACAGAATTCTTTTAAAAGCCTTTGCAAAATCCAACAGTATCCCAATGAAACCATTCCCTTTATCCAATTCAGCTGTCACTTTATTACAAACTGGAAATAAATTACTAAGGCATGACCTACCTTTTAGTCATACTGTCTCTAGTGCGTCACATTCCTATCTACCAATTCCTGAATTTTTAGCTTTATCCAATTATTCCAGTACTTTAACCACCAATATTGATAATTTGCTGCTACTGTCTTGAAGCTATTTTTATGTAATAGAACTATTTTACCTTCTTTCCACTCTGTTAGAACCTTGCCAGAGCTGAGTCTTAGATTAAGCAACTTCATCAGAGACAATGCCAGTTCTCTGACACATTCTCATAGCACACAGGTCAACATGCTACTGCTGTATTCACATTGATATTTTTCAATATGCTGAGCATCTACAGTTTATCTACCTCACTTCTGACAGTCTCTTTCAATCTGCAACTGCAGTCTCCACATGGATGATAAACCCTTGCAAAGTAATCACTTAGTAACTCACTATTTCTTCTTCTTTTTCTGTCACTTTCCTTTTATCAACATTGATTAAAGTTATCCTTCACTCTTAGGGGACTCTAACCTCTAGAGAACACTTACTCCTAGGTGGCAGGTAGGGGAGCTCACCAAATATATTGAATAAGGACTCGTGGACCAACAGGGCAATCATCTTAATTGTAAGGGAAGTGGTATTCCCATGGTCCCCTAATTCAATCTATCTTCTTCTACTCTGAGGAAGATCCACTCACTTTAACCTTTTCTATAAGGCCTTATCAGCCAACTTTTCTTATTTTATGAACCTTATGCTATAGTACTTGACGACTATAGGCCATTTCTGGTCTATATTTATGTCCCCTCTAAATCCTCTTTTCTCATCAATACACCTTATTCCTCCTACAGGTTTTAATTTGGAAGAAGGGAAGTTCAGAAGCCTTAAGATAGCAGCCCTACCACTGGACTATCTATCGCCGGGCTAGTGATCTGACATGAAGAACACAAAATTACATTTAAGACAACAGAGAAAAGTTTTCAAAATGAGTCTATGGAAAACAACTCTGGAATGAAAAAGGTAAAATGAAAATGGAAACAACAAAATACAATATACATAGCAAACTGGAAAGTAAGAGGAATAGCATATAAAGAAATACATAATTAGATTTGATATTAAATGAAAGAAGTTTTCGAATAGCAGTAATCACTGAAATAAAAAAGAAATTAAAAGAAACCATGAGAACTGAAAACTTTAATGTAATATATAGTGGAGCGAAAAGGGGCCAAAGAGCAAAAGCAGATGTTATGATTTGGATTCATAATTCCCTTTCAAAACAGTTAACATATTATAAACTATGGAATGAACAAATAATAGAAGCTAGAATAAAAATAGAAACAGGTTATTTAACAATAATTAGTTTATTATTGTTAAATAACCTTCTCTTCCCCAGAAGAAGGAAGAGAAGATGATAATATTCAATTTTATAATCAATTACGAAATATATATATAATAAAATAAAAAAAATGATTATGCAATATTAGCAAGCGACTTAATACAAGAATGGAAAAAAACAAAAATTAATAATAATATAGGAATAAATGGAGAACATACTCTAAACAGGAATGGTAAAAAATCGATCGACTTTGTAGTTTATAATCTTAAAATAATGAATTCTTTCTATGAACATAAAGACATACATAAATATACTTGGGCAGCAAGAAGATGGAAATCAATATTAGATTACTTTATCTTAAATGAAAAGATATCAAAATTTTCTATAGATGTCCACAGAGGATATGAAATAGGTAGTGACCATTTCCTCGTTAAAATAAAGTTAACCTTACCATCTAAATGGCAACAAATAACCAGAACAGAAAGAAAATTTAAATCATTCTTTTATAAAACAAGATTATTAAATGACACAAAGTGAAGAAATATAAATATAATGGCTTGATTCAGGCCTCCATCTAGCCAAAAGACACATCACAGAAGGCCCATCCTAGAAAACACAATGTGTCATACCACTTCTTAAACTCAGTGACAATTTGTACTCTCACACTCTATAAGGCAATGCATTCTGCAGTTCAACCATCTTCCATGCAAAGAAACCACTCCTCACCCTCTTGTTCACAGCTTCCTTTTGTAACTTCCAGGGACAGCCCCTTGTCCTTGCTCCTTCCCCTGTTCCACCAAAAGAAAGAACTTCCTAGCCCCCCCCCCCCCTCTGCAATCCATTGACAATGTCATCAATATAAAGGTTAAACAATATAGGTCCCAGTACTGAGTCCTGTGGGACTCCGCTTGTAACTTTCTGCCTCCTCCAAACACAACCTTCTGATACCTATCAGAAAGCCAATCCTGAATCCAGTTCACTAATCTGATATCTAAACTCATATGCTGCAACTTAAATATCAGCTTATCATGTGGTATCCTGTCAAATGACTTTGTAAAATCCAAACAAATGGCAGAATATGCCTTTCCCTCATCAACTGCTCTTGTCACTTTATTATAAAAGGCAATCATATTATTACTAAAGTAAGAGCACCCCCTTAACAAATCCTTGTTGACTCTCACATATAACATTACCCTCATCTACCCAACAGTTTATATGGTCCCTCACTAATTTCTCCAAGATCTTAACTACTGATGAAACACAAACCGGTCTATAATTTGACACTTCCAGTCTGCTACCACCTTTATGCAATGGGTACTATCTTACCCTCCTTGGGTAACCTTCCTCTTGGTCAGACTTTCATTGAAAAGCAAGGTCAAGTCAATGGAGCCGTTAGTTCTTTAGCATATTCTCTCAAAAGCCATGGTGAAATGCCATCCAGTCCCACTGCTTTATTGACATCCAGAGTACTCAGTATTTGAAACAAACTCTCCTCTTGCACTTCTAAATCTCGAACCTGCCCTATCCCTCTAGTATTAAAACCTATTTCTCCAGGATGAAATACTTGAATAAAGTGTTCACTGAACAACTCCAGTATGTCCTTTGCATCAGTCACTTCTTCTTTCGCTATGCCTTATCCCATGTTAAACGGGGTCAGCACACTGATCTTTAACCTTCCTCTTCCAAGTTCTCTGGTCCAGGGCATCCATCGGACTCCATCCTTTCTCCCTAAGATCCTCTGTCACCTTATCCCTCCACCTGAGCTTGGGCCCTGCCTCTTTTCCTCCTTCCCTGCAACTCCATATACTCCACTCATTTACCAACATACTCCTCACCCTTCCTCTCTACATGTCCGAACCACCTCAACCTACTTTCTTGTATCTTCTTGCCAATTGGTCCCACCTTAACCGTCCCTCTGATGTAGTCATTCCTTATCCTGTCCTTCTTTGTCACACCACTCATCCATCTCAACATCCGCATCTCCGCTACCTCCATCTTCCTCTCCTGTGCCTTTGTTATAGGCCACGTCTCTGTGCCATAAAGCATTGCCGGCCTCACCACCATCTTATACAGCTTTCCTTTCCTCTTACAACTCACTCTCTTGTCGCACAGGACCCCGCTCATCTTCCTCCAGTTCATCCAGCCGCATGTTATTCGGTGCTGTATTTCCTCATCCAGGTCACCATTCTTCTCGACGACCGACCCAAGGTACTTGAATTTCTTCCCTGAAATTAGCCTTTCACCCTGAAGTCATATGATCATATCCTCGTTCACTCCCCGTTGACATATATTCAGTATTCTCCCAGTTAATTTTCATGCCTCTCTCCTCCAATACATTTCTCCACTCTTCCAGGGTATTTTCAAGCTTCTCTCAGGATGATTCGCATAGAACAATGTCGCCGGCAAACAGCATGCTCCATGGTGCCTCCTTCTTGACATCCTCCACTAGTACATCCATGACCAGGTCAAAGCAGTAGGGGCTCAGAACTGACCCTTGGTGTAGCCCTACAACAATGGGGAACCCTTCTGTCGTGCCGACACTAGACCTGACCTAAGTTTCTGTTCCCTCATACATCTTCTTCACCATCCTCACGTACTTCTCCGACACCCCTTCTTCCTCATACACCTCCATACCTCCTGCCTGGCCACTCTGTCATATGCCTTTTCCAGGTCTATAAACGCCATGTGCAGCTCCACTTGCATCTCTCTATATTTCTCCATCAATCACCATAGCGCAAATATCGCATCCGTTGTCCCTCTTCCTGGCATAAATTCAAACTGCTCCTCACCAATTTTCGTTTCCTGCCATATCCTCCCTTCAATTACTCTTTCCCATATCTTCAATGTGTGTGACATCAGCTTGATCCCTCTATAGTTGCCACAGTCTTGAACATCTCCTCTTCCTTTGTAGATTGGGATGAGAATACTTTTTCTCCATTCGTCTGGTATCTTTTCCTGTTGGGCTATTTTCCTCATCAGATCCCATAACATATCCACGCCCTCACTGCCCAAACTTTTCTACACTTCCCCAGGTATCTGGTCTGCCCCCCCCAGCCTTTCCATTCTTCTCAGTACCCAATCCACTTCCTCTCTACTTATGTCTTGCACCGGTCTCTTGTTTGCCTCTCCATCCTCACACCTCTCTCTCTCGGATTCTCCTCATTTACATCAGTTTTACCTCATTTACCTCCTTTGCATCAGTCACTATTCTCACTTTTATTCAACAATGTCATTCTTCTAGAATCATTTCTCCTCCTACTGACCACAGAGCTAAAAAATTCCTTAGGATTTTCTTTGGATCTCAGGACCAGTCTCTTCTCAGTTTTGCCTTCCTTACCATACTAGCAGGGGCGCACCAGCAATATGTGCAATGTCAGGCACCAAAAGATTTCAGGCGAAGAAGAAATACACTTTAAAAAAATATTATTCATTAATTATATCAAAATAAATTACATTTTTGTATAAATTTTAATTATATTTTATAGATTTGTCATAATTAAACAAATTATTTATAATCACTTATTTGTTATTATTCCTTAAGTTCTTATTTTATTCTGATCCTAGTTCTAACAAGTAGTTTAGTGTAAAGAAGTAAAAACTTGAACTAGCGTGAGTTTACTGTTTACAGGATAATGTGCGTTTGAATTTGTTTAATCTTGTTCAAACTCGCATTTGCTCTAAACATATATACGAAAATCTGCTGCAGTTTTTAACTTTATTCTATATTCTGCTGTTATCAGCAGAATAAATGCAACATCTTGCAATGTACCTGAATAGTCACGAGAAAAATTTAAATCATTTAAACAATTACAAAAAATGGACAGAATTAATTACATCCTTAAAAAATAAAACTTGTATTGATCATTTGCAACAAACGGTTTTAGATAATGAAAGGAAACGCTGGTATGAAGTTATAAAAATAATGATTTTTGTAGTACAGTTTTTAGGCAAACAAAATCTAACACTTCGTGGTAAAAGTAATAAACTTTACGATCACAACAATGGCAATTTTTTTAAAATGCATTGATATGTTAGAAAAGTTTGATCCTTTTATATCGGAACACACACGACGTGTAGCTAATGATCCTGACTTTAAAAATATGCCCTCCTATTTAGGAGATAAAATTCAAAATGAAATACTTTATTGGAATCAAATATTAAAAATAACGTTTTTATAAAGTGTTTTTTTTTTTATTGGGGGAAGGGGTATAGTGGCACCAACTAAAGTTTTGCACACAGGTGCCGGACACTACTGGCACGCCCCTGCATACTAGTCACTCTCTTGGCATGAGTCTTATATTCTTCATGCATCCGCTCTCCTTATATCTCTTCCATAACCTCTTTTTTACCTGTGGTTCTGTTTGATATTGTTATTATTATTATTATTATTATTCAGGCCTCAATGGAGTCAAAAGACGCATCATGAGAGGTCCTTCCTAAGAAACACAAAGTCTATCAAGACTCATCGAGGGGAGGCCCCCCCCCTGAGAAACACAAAGTCTATCATACCACTCCTTAAACTCACTGACCGTTCTCGCTCTCACCACTCCATCAGGCAATGCATTCCGTGGTTCAACAACACCCTCCATGCAAAGAAACCACTCCTCACCCTCTTGCAAACAGTTTCCTTTCGTAACTTCCAGGGATGGCCTCTTGTCATCACTCCTTCCCGCTGTTCAACCAAGTGAAAGAACTCCCCAGTGTGAACCCTGAAACCACCTCTCAACAGTTTAAAAGTCTCAATCATATCACCTCTCCTTCTTCTATCCACATTCCCTCAGCCGATCCTCATAACTAACATGGTACAGTCCTGAAACCATCTTTGTTATCCGCCTTTGTACCCTTTCCACAGCTAATTTATCCCGTTCAAATCCTGGGGACCAAATCTGAGAACAATAGTCTAAGTGTGGTCTATAAGAGACTTACACAACAGAATGATAACCCTTTTATCTCTGCAGGTCAGTGTCCTTCTCATTATTGCAGCAATCCTCTGTGTTACCTTCACCACCTTTGCAATATGTCCCCTAAATTTCAGGTTTCTATCAATCATCAACCCCAAATCTCTTGTCTCCCCTACTTACTCCAGTATGCAGTGTCCCATCGATGTTTCCAAAACCTCAAGACCTTACATTTTGCTGCATTAAACCGACACCCCAATTCATTTGCTCATCTATCCAGCTTATTCAAATCCTCTTGCAGGGCTACCACATCTGCACTATTACTAATAATCCTTCCCAGCTTCGCATCATCTGCAAACAACTGAATACCCCTCCCCCCTGCAATCCACTGACAATGTCATTGATATAAAGGTTAAACAATATAGGTCCCAGTACCGAGCCCTGTGGGACCCTACTTGTAACCCTCTATCTCCTTGAAACTGCCCCACTATACACAACTCTCTGATACATATCGGACAGCCAATCCTGAATCCAGTTGACCAACCTGTCATCCAAACCCATGTGCTGCAACTTAAATATCAGCTTATCATGTGGCACCCTGTCAAATGCTTTCGCTAAGTCTAAGAAAATGGCAATATATGCCTTTCTCTCATCTAATGCTCTTGTAACTTTATCATAAAAGGCTAGCATATTGCTAAAACAAGAGCACACCTTCATAAATCCATGTTGACTCTCACGGATAACACCACCCTCATCTGCCCAATGCTGTATAGGGTCCCTCACTACTTTCTCCAAGATCTTAACAACTACTGATGACATGCAAACTGGCCTATAATTAGACACTTCCAGTCTGCTACCAGCCTTATGCAATCTTACCTTCCTTCCATTCTATGGGTACCTTTCCAGCAGCCAGACTTTGAAAAGCCAGGTCAAAGGCACTGTCAGTTCCCTAGCACATTCTCTCAAAACTCATGGCAAAATACCATCCAGTCCCACATCTTTACTGACATCCAGAGTACTCAGTATTTGAAACACACTCTCTTCCTGTACCTCTAAACCTCGAACCTGCCCTATCCCTCTAGTATTAAAACTGACTCCTCCAGGATGAAATACTTATTCCTTTACAATTTCCCAAGCACTAATGGCCTTTTAATTCTGACCCCCCATGGAACTGCCACAAGTTGATATCTAAGAATATTATAATCACCTGCCTTATAATTCCACATACATTACCTTTCCTTTGATACTCTTGCATGTCTATTCATCTTCCAAGTCAAAACCACATGGTCACTCTCTCCAACTGGGGACAGAGATGTCATCTCAGTTATAATCAGCTCTTCTGATGCTACGACCAAATCCAAAACTCTTGAACCTCGTATTCCTTCTACTACATGTTGCCTAAGACATCTGTCCCTCAAGAATTCTAGAAATTCCATTCCCATATTACTATGTGCAGTTTCCTCTTCCCAATTTATACTGCTATAGTTAAAATCTCCCATAACAATCATTCTTCTTGCACTTGCCAAGCTCAACTGCCTAAACATCTCCTGCTCCTCACCCTCTATGCTCTCTGGTGTGTTTGTACCACTGCCCTCCAAATCCTCACTCCGAGAGGACATAAGTCATCACTTATCATAAGCAGTACTCCACCACCACATTTTTCCTTCCTGTCCTGTCGAAAAATGCTGTACCCTGCTACTTCTATTTTTGTTAGTACCGGTTAACTTGACGTTATAAAATAACTTTTTATAACTCTGACGTTATAACGTCATGGCCCTCTAGCAAGTAATGTATTGGATGAAACACACCAATATTCGGTAGACGTACACAGTGGAATATGGGGATTCGATTTAACGAAAAAAAGTACCAAAAGTCGCCAACAGGGGAAATTTTGGTGCTGTTTACCGAATAAAATGCATTAATTTGCATCACGTTTCTTGTGAGCGATCATGCAATAAAAGGAAAGCCTATGAGATTTCTTATCATTTGTAGATGAACTGCTTTTCGATGCCTCTTGCCTTACATGAGCATGCTTTGTTAGTCAAACTCTATTATCAGCAGAACAATAATGCCAGTGCTTGTCTTCGTGATTTTCGGTGTATGGAAAATTTACAAAAAGGACTGATTAGCATAACAAACTTACGAAAACTGATTCGCGATTTGAAACTGCTGGAATTCTAGCAGTGCAGGTAGGCAGGGGAAGCAAACCAATCAATCACCAACAAGTTGCAACTGCTATTGTGGAACAGGAGATGACGAATGTGCAGGGTACCAGCAGTGCATGAGCAATATCCTGGCAAACGAATATCACATACACAACGGTGTGGAAAATCCAACATCAGATGTTAAAGTTTTACCCCTATAAAATCAGTCATGTTCGAGAATTGTGCCCTGGTGATGCGACCACACAAATCGACTTATCTTTGAGATTTTTGGCATGCATGGAAGTGGATGATGCATGGCCGTGGCAGATTTTATGGAGTGACGAAGCGCACTTTTATTTGAACGGCGATATTAACACATGCAACTGTCGCATTTGGGCTGCAACTAATCCGCAAGTGTGTCTGTAGATGCCTATCCACTTGCCCAAAGTCATAGTGTGGTGCAGGTTTACGGCATCTTTTATCATCGGTCCATACTTTTACGAGGAAAATCGCCAAAATGGACCAGTGATCTGTTCCGTCAATGCTAACAGGTATGCAAATATGCTACAGAACTTTGTGGTTCCACAATTGAAGCAAAGAGGATGTCTCGATTCGACCATCATCATGCAGAATGGTGCACCATCCCACATCGGACTTCAGGTACAGCATGTTTTGCGACAACATTTCTCTGGCAAAAGAATCATTAGTCATGCATTTCCCATGCCATGGCCACTGAGATCGCCTGATCTCAATCCTTGTGACTTTTGGCTGTGTGGATTTCTTAAAAGCATTGTGTATCAAGGACATGTACCCGATATTCCAACTTTGAAAGATCGAATAACGTTACACGTGAGACAAATCAATTCCGATATGTTGCGAGCCACTGTGGAAAATGTCGTGCACCGTATGCAGTTTCTGATGTTCCAGGAACTGCACCGTATGCAGTTCCTGGAACATCAGAATGGTGGTCATATCGAACCTCATTTGTAATTAACAATAAACATCATGAAATTGATGTGTGCTGTCTCTCATTTGCCATTCATTAGTCACACCTACTAAAATTAATTTGGCAGCGCCAAAATTTCCCCAGTTGGCGACTTTTGGTACTTTTTTTTTTGTTAAATCGAATCCCCATGTTCCACTGTGTACGTCTACCGAATATTGGTGTGTTTTGTCCAATACATTACTCGCTAGAGGGCTCTGAACACTTGACGTTATTTTATAATCACCCGGTATATCATCTTCCATCAACCACATCTCAGAGATCCCAATAATCTTTGATGATGCTGTCAATCAGTGCCACAAATTCATCTCCTTTAATTCCAGATACTCCTGGCATTAGTATAAAGAATAAAAATGTCACTGTTTCTATACCTATCGTTATCCCCTCCAGACTCCACTGAATTCAGCGTTATCTGATGTATTCCCACAAGAGGCCATCCCTGCTACCATCCAGCCTGATAATTCTATTTCTAAATCTCTTGGGGAATTGAACAACGTAGATCCGAATATAAATTAAATTATACTTTAATAAATATTTCCGATATTTCGGCAAGCCACGTTGCCATTTTCAAAAGGAACTTACAAAAAGGCACATGCATGCAGGCACTACAACACAGTAACTGAGAATGAAGATATGAAGCTATAGTTCTCCTAGAAGGCCTGATGGTGCCCTCTAGCGGGCTAAGTAGGTGTTCTTGGCCGTTGGGCTGACAGTCTGCTGATGTATGCCTCCCATATTTGGGGCAACTGCATACAACCAAATTTGTTGAGGTTTGGGGAGTTTCTTAGGGCTGAGGCTGATTCCATAAATAGTCTTTCGAACTTGTATTTGCTACGGTGTATTACTGTAGTTTTCTTCCACCGTATTCTGTGGCGTGTATTCAGAGAATGGTCTGCAAGACCAGAATGGCTGTACTTGTGAAGCCGGATGTAGTCCTTGTGTTCAGAACACAAGGAGTACATCTTTGTTTTTTTACATTCTACATTTTGGCTGGATAGCGTATCCACTCTCCAGCCAAAAAAGCTGCAGGCTCGAATCCTGTCATGGGCATGAATGTTTGTGATTGTCTGTGGAAATACCAGTGGTGGTCGGCAGTAGATGGACTTGGTGTAGTTGCTGTCAGTTGGTGACTGAATGGTTGAGACGGAGTTGTAGAGTAGGTGCCCTCCCTCAATGAGTCCTTGGACTCCCTGGAGGTGTCTAATAATAATAATAATAATAATAATAAAAAAGCGTAAAGTGTTCTTTATGTGTGACTCTATTTTTCCTACATGCAGTGTCACAAATTGGGACAGTTAGTTTGCTAGGATGGAGGTAGGAGAGTCTCTACTGCCTATGATAGGATGTAATGACTCCAGTTTGTGGATTTTTGGAGCTCCATAAACTCTAAAAACTAAAAGATGTTTCAATGTTAGAGATTTCATTAAATCTTCTGGCCAACTGATTAATCTTTTATTAAATCAATGGTTTTATTATTTGTGTGTGCTGAGTGGGATCTGAAAGTAGTGCTGTTATCTTCCAGAAGGTTATTCATTTTTGCTGTGCATTCCTCTAAGTTCACAGAAACTCCTGTATTACCTTTATCTGTTCTGATGTTTTTGTTGTGCTGTATCCAAAAAATAGAAATAGAACTATTATTTTTATTTTTTGGATATATCTAGCTAGTAATCTAGCTCTGAATAAGAGGGAAGCAGCCTGGATGTGGATTGGGTCTGAAGCGTTTCTATGTTAGCCATGATGTCTATCATTGGAATATTACTGGGGAATCAAAGCAAAACTGAAACCTTTCGATAACAAATTCTTTTCCCCATGAGATAAAGTGTGGTGTTACGATGTTGCTTTCTCTAAAAGTCTTAATGATTTTCTTAATGTAATTTCCTTCCCTATACTGTGATCTATCCCATCCAGAAATTTCTAACCTTAAACCCCGAATCACCCTTTTGTAATTTCCCTATGAAGGTGAAAATTAGCCACCAACTAAGAGTGAAATTCTCTAGACCTTCTTTCTGGGGCTGTCTCCTTTTCAGACACTGACAAATTTGTTTTTTAACGCTGCACCAGTCAGAGTCCTTGGACAGAAGAATCCTTGTTCAAAGAGACCTTCCCAGAATCTTAACGCTATCTTATCTTACTGAAGTTCTACAGTGTCTGTAGAATTCTTAGCTTGCTGTCGTGACTCTAACGTTCTAAATTCCCCTTTCTTATTCCCTTTTGCATAGGTTCAGATTTTATGAGTGGTAAGTTGGTCTCATGCTCAGACAACACTCAGGTTTACATAACAAAACATGTTTATTAGGATCTTAGAGTACTTACAATTAGATTCAAATACACACAAGAATTTAATCAATTAAACACTAAATCAAACTGGTGAATACAAGTGAACATTCTAATAAATAATCAAAAACTCTAGCCTCTAAGTTAATCAATGATACACATAACATTCACAATACAAAATTTCAAATCAGATTCTAGCTCCTCACATTATTTTGGTCACACACATGAGCATAAGTTTTCACACAGCCAGTCTAATGAAAACACCAACAAATAGCTAAGCATATTAGTTATTCAAAGTTCCTTAAGTATTTGTCCATAATTTCCTTTCAACTAGAAACTGATTCGCCTTTCCTTCTAATACTATTGAAAAATGAGTAAGAAAGTTCTGTACATTACCATCATTGTGTCTGATTACCATCTCCGCCTGATCCGTCTTCTTTTGTTGGATAAGACTCTGCACTTCCATCAGTTTGCGTCCACGTGGAGGTAATGTTGTTCATCCAATAAGGCCTTTCTCTGCACTTAGCAATGCTAGCATTCGTCTCGATCTTTTGCGGGTCACTATGGTCAGTGTTCCCGCCTTTAGGAAATAACTTTCCACTGCCTCATTCCGGTAGGACTTCTATCGATGGCCTGAAACAGTGGACGCCGACATCTTGCGTACTGTGAGTTAGGTATCCATCAAGCATTCACGGGAAAGAGCTCGTCATCCTTTCTCTGCACTTAGCAATGCTAGCATTCGTCTTGATCTTTTGCGGGTCACTATGGTCAGTGTTCCCGCCTTTGGGAAATAACTTTCCACTGCCTCATTCCGGTAGGACTTCTATCGAAGTCCTACCGGAATGAGGTAGTGGAAAGTTATTTCCACTACCTCAGGTCCAAGCGAGAACAGGAACAAAAACTTGAGAGAGCTTGAAGCTCGCACGAATCCTTACTTATTCTATCTCCGTTGCGCCCTCGTTTTTGCTGTAGATATTCACACGCCACTTTTCCTTGTGCCCTTAAGTTGTTTCGTCATAACTCTACTCCTCGAGGAGCGCTCTTTTCAGGGAATGCAAACTTAATTCACCTTCCGCATAAGCCTTCGTCTCAGGCATTACGCTAAACTGGGTGGCTAGAACACGACCCTTGGATTTTTGTTTACACTGGATATACATTTCACATAGAATACATTTTGATCGCTGCAGCTTACAAAACAGAATTTCTATTTAGACAAATGAAATTCAATTTTCCTTTGTACTTCACATTAAAGTTATTCATTCATGCTCCCTTTTTACAAGTTACTTCCTTACTATAGTACAAGTATCTCTTAGTTGTTATTTTATTCTCGTTAAATCTTGAATGAAATAATTTTAATGAAAATTCCTCATTCACGATCTAACAGTGGTATGGCAGACTGATAATGACACTGGAGTAGTCCAGGGTACTTGACACGACTTTACATATTCTTGTTTTAATCCTTTATCCAAGTTTGAGCAGACAAAAGTTTGTATAGGAAGAATCGTTATTACTAGTATCCACATAATGCACAGTACATCCCTCCTTACATATGTGTATTGTTATGCATTATGGGACGGATCACTACCCAGACCAGTTTCAAGCTTTATTGAGTTCTTAACAGTAGGATCTAGTTTGAAACTGGTCTGGGTAGTGATGCTTCGCATAATGCAAGGAAATATATACATCCAAAAACGAGGGGGGGGGTGTTTAATTATAATATTAAACAAGAATAAAATTTCTTGTTAAATATAATTATTACATAACACTTCCAATGATTCCAAGGACTCACTGTAGGAGATAGCTCCATACAACCCACTGTCTCTATTACTTAAATTCTCCATCTACACAATGCCACCTGTCTGTATGCAGGATGAAAACCTCAAGTTCTCAAGAAGAAAACTCCCTATTACTTCTGTATGAGATCAATTAACTCACCTTCAAATGAAAAAGCCCTTATAAAGATTCCTCTTTGATGATGAGAAATGAATTCACATGTTTTCCAATCAAAGAGTGCAATGTCTTGTCATTCTTGTAATTGCTCAAGAAGTATTAATCAATTTATTTTCAAACCAATTGAAAAACCTTGCTGAACTATCTCTAACCTACAACATTTTAATAATTTCAGTGATTGATGATTTCAGAGCTAGGTGGTGTGAGTTAAACATTGGTCATCATGTGGAATGCAGCAAGATAAGTAAATTTTATCTTTAAATGTGTGCTGATATTGTCTAAATTGTAGATTAAGTATTACTGTGAGATATTTAAGTGTGGAATACGGTGCTTAGATAAATTTCTTAGGTGATATTATCATAAATTCTTTGTTTTTGTTAGTACAATGTTACAACATGGTGGTGGTAAAAGACAAATCATTGCATAGGTCTGTGTGAAAGACAAATAAAGTAAACAGCATGGATTTCTCAAAAACTGTACAGTGCCATGAAATGTAGAATGTATGCATGGGAAAATGCCATGAATATTTATGTAGAGATGAATAAGAGAAAAGAATGAGTGTGGGTATGTAGGAAATGTGATATTCTGATGGACCATGAGGTTTGCTTAAATAAGAGTAGGGAACATGTTCGTAACTGACACAAGCAGTTGAAGATTGCGTGACTATTCAGAGAATGTTTGGAAGTGATAGTGAGAAAAAAATTTCGAATGACGATAAAGCAGACAATAATGCCATTGAAAAACAGTGAAATTAATGATAAAATTTATGGCGATAAAATAGTAAGAGTTAATGATAGGGGAAAAAAAAGGATGCAAGATTTGAAAGCTGAGTTGGTAAACATGAAGCAGATGTGAAGTGAAATGAAGAGAACTGGAGATATGTATGGAAAAGTGAAGAAGACGAAAACAAATGATATCAGTAGAAAAAGGTAATGAAATACTCAGTGGCATTGTATCTTCTTCTATTGCATCAGTCTTATGACTGGTAGCTCAGCAGCATTTCCTTCCATTCTTCTCTTCTGCTTGCTTTCCTCTTTATTTCGTAGTATGTTCTTAGTCCAGTGCTTTGTTTTACTTCATCAAAGTATCTTTTCCTTGGTCTTTCTCTTTTTCCTTTGATTTTGCTTTCTATTATTCGTCTCGTCAGACTTTCGTGTCGTAAGAGATGTCCAATGCATCTGTCTCTTCTTGTTATTAATGTCTTTATCAGAGTTCTGGGTTCATTTACTTCCTTAAGCACTTCTTAATTAGATTTTTTGTCGGTTTGTCTGTCCATTTTATCTTTTGCATTCATCTCCAACACTACATTTCAAATGACTCCAGTCTTCTAATATTTCCTGTTCCCATTGTCCATGTTTTGCTGCCATAAAGTGCTATACTCCATATATAAGTTTTTAGAAGGTTTTTCCTTAGTTCTAGACTTCAGTTTCCTTTTAATACCTTTTCAATTTTTTTGAATTGGTTTTTTTGCTATGCCTATTCTTATTTTTATGTCTTCTTTTGATCTTCCTTCCTCATTTATTGTACTCCCCTAGGTATTTGTAATTCTTAACTTGTTTTATCTCTTTCCCATTTTAATTTAATTTTTTTTATGATCTTTGGTTTCTTGCTTACCAGTAGAATTTTGTTTTTTCAACATTTATTTTCATGTGGTATTTATTAAATACTTCATTTGTTGTTTTGATTAACTTTTTTAGTCTTCTTCTGCTTTTTGCTATGAATGCAATATCATCTACAAATATGAGGCAAAATATTTCCTCTCCACCAATCTTTATGCCACTGCTTGTTTTTTCTTTAACTTCTCTGATGGCATTTTGTCTTACTCCACATCTAATATGTAGGGTTTCTTCCTTATTATTTGTTGTTATGTATCCCATTTGTCTTACATATATCTGTTTGATTACTCTTCTATCATTATAGTCAATGTGACTTTTCTTCATAATATTCCATATCATCTTCCAATTAACTTTGTCAACTGCTTTTTCTAAATCCATGAAGCTTATACACTCGGGTCTCTTTTTATGCGGATCTTTTTTATGCAGATTTGAAGTTATACTAGTACACCCACAGATACGAGACCTTTCGACACTTCTGCACATGTCAACAGAAGGAGAATCCATTCCAATAATAGGGTAATCCAACATTTCCTTTCCCAAACTTTTCCAACGATGGAACACATTACAAATCCTGAAATTTTCATGCAACACCTTGGTTATTTTGTAATATATTAATTAATAATTAATTGTTAATTTAGCTGATTTATTGTTAATTAATTAATAATTGGTTATTTATTATTAATTAATTAATAAGTGTTTATTTGTTATTAATTAATTAATAATTGTTTATTTGTTATTAATTAATTAATAATTGTTTATTTGTTATTAATTAATTAATAATTGATTCTTAATTAATTAAACATTAATTAAACATAAACATCATTAAATTAATGATGTTTATGTCTCCTGTGTGCTGATAGTTTTCCCCTCCCTTTGTACATCCTGGAGATTGCTTTGTAGGCTGGAGGTAGATGAATCACTATCTGTTGCATTACAAACACCTTCAATAAGAGATTTCTTAACACCAAAATTAAACAAAGTCACTTGTCTCTTATTCATATTAAAATTTAAATCTATAGGCCTATTACTTTTAAAAAATCACGGCACTACAGTTTCAAAACAAGCACTTTCACCCAACAATACGAACTTATGAAGAATGTATTCAGTATTACTAGATCTGAGAACCGGATACAGACTATCTTGATCTTCAATTTCAGTGGAAAAATTTTCTTTATACTTCCTTGCTGATTGGTCACTAACATTTGCAACACACATGTTATTTCGTTCAGTTTTGAGAATAGAGGATATTATTATTATTCAGGCCTCCAAGGAGTCAAAAGACTCATCGAGGGGAGGTCCCCCCCCCCCGAGAAACACAAAGTCTATCATACCACTCTTTAAACTCACTGACCGTTCTCGCTCCCACCACTCCATCAGGCAATGCATTCCACGGCTCAACCACCCTCCACACAAAGAAACCACTCCTTACCCTCTTGCTCACAGTTTCCTTTCGTAACTTCCAGGGATGGCCTCTTGTCATCACTCCTTCCCGCTGTTCAACCAAGCAAAAGAACTCCCCAGTGTCAACCCTGTAACCACCTCTCAACAGTTTAAAAGTCTCAATCATATCACCTCTCCTTCTTCTATCCACCAAACTCTGCAGTCCACATTCTCTCAGGCTGATCCTCATAACTATCCTTGTACAGTCCTGAAACCATCTTTGTCATCCGTCTTTGTATCCTTTCCACAGTTAATTTATCCCCTTCAAATCCTGGGGACCAAATCTGAGAACAATAGTCCAAGTGTGGTCTGATCAGAGACTTATACAACGGAATGATAACCCTCTTATCTCTGCAGGTCAGTGTCCTTCTCATAATAGCAGTAATCCTCTGTGTTACCTTCACCACCTTTGCAATATGTCCCCTAAACTTCAGGTTTCTATCAATCATCAACCCCATGCCGCACATTGTTGTAATCGGCTTGCCGGCAATTTTTATGACCGGTCATAAACAGCGATATTCCCTTTCCCGAATGTTGAAAGGTTTCAATGTGTGAAAATTAACGATAATTCATGAATACTTCCACGTTTAAAAATACACGGCTTGGTCACTAACATTTGCTCCACAGATGTTATTTAGACATTCTGGGTCTGAGCTTTTCAACATATTCATGAATGTTATTCTCCTCAGAATATTTCCACTATAACATATTTATTCATGAAAAATGCTTAGAAAACTAAAATGACAAATTCCAGGAGAACTTCTCGCAGAACACTTATTCACCTTCCGTGAAACACGTTTTGAAACCATGGGGTAATCAATCCATATTGTGGGATGAGTTATTTATTATTACATGGCAGAAAATTAACTTCTCTTTTATGATCATTGTGGTTTTTGAAGTGGTAACTATTTTGCTTGTATAACAGTGGGAAAATCTTACCTATAAAGCACGTGATTTCACGTGTCGTTGACCAATTCGTTCATCACCGTTGTACGTAATGAACAGCGTGTTGCAGCACATTCTGGCGCAACGTGATAACGTGTAAGCAGTGAGTGTTCCTGAAGTTTAATTTTGCATGTGAGTAAGTGTTTGTCTTTTTATTACCAAAAGTCTAAATTTTGCTAATTGTTATTTTAAAGATTTAATTTGGCTCAATGGAGGAAAAAAAAAGCACCAAAGAAAAGCAATTTCTTTGGAAATGAAAATTGCAATTTTAGATTGCTTAGCAAAAGGAGAGGGATCTGCGATTGGTAAATATTTTAATTTAGGCAAATCTACTATAAGAGCAATTAAAAAGAATGAAGTCGCAATAAGAAAATCTGTCATTTCTGGCACAAAACTAAGCGCCAAATTATCATCGTACTCAAGAGATGATTTATTAGAAAACACGTAATGAGCGCTCATCATTTGGACTGAAGAATTAACTCAAAGAATTCCTATAAGTGGTTATTTAATTAAACAAAAAACTCTTCGGTTTTATGAATAGATGAAGCAACTGGAGCCGTCTACTTCCACTTCCCAGGCTGATAAAGAATTTTCGGCTAGCAAAGGTGGATACTGTCCCGATCAAATGTTTAACGCTGATGAAACCGGATTGTTTTCGAAGAAAATGCCTAGTCGAACTTACATCGCAAAGTCTGAGAAAAAGCAAGTGGGTTTAAAGCAAGCAAAGATCGAGTAACATTGTTATTTTGTAGCAATACATCAGGAGATTGAATGCTGAAACCCCCTCCTAGTAAATTGATTTCTAAGACCATGTGCTCTAAAAGGCAAAGTTCTAAAACAGCTGCCAGAATGGGTAACAACTGCTGTATTTACTGAATGGTTCAATAATTGCTTTGTACCAGAAGTGGAAACATATACGAAGCAAAAAGCTCTCAATTTTAAAGTTTTATTAATTGTTGACAATGCACCAAGTCATCTGCATTTAGAACATCTAAATGTGTAGGTAGTGTTTTTTCCACCCAATACAACAAGCATTATTCAGCCATTAGATCAAGGCATAATTGTGACTTTTTAAAAAATATTACGTTAAGCACACTTTTCAATTTATATTGGATAAACTAGAAAATGAATCATTAAAATCATTAACAGTAACTGACGTTTGGAAAAAATTTTCTATTTTGGACTGCTTAAATCACGTTGCATCTACTATCACTGAAATAAGACCACAAACTTTAAATGCCTGCTGGAAAGCAGCTTGGCCTGGATATGTTGCAAACAGTGCAACCATGCAAACATCTACATATTCAGCTGAAATCATTACTTTGGCACATGAAATTGGTGGAGAAAGTTTTGATACATTTAGCCAGAACAATGTAGACGAATTGCTTGTGGACAATGCCTTAAGTGACAATGATATTATTGGATATCGATTAACTTTAGATATCATCGAAGATCCAGAAAACGATAGTGAAGCGGAAGAAAAACCTGTCCCCCTCACTGCAAATATAATTTGAGGTCTTGAACTGTGCAATAAATTGGAAAATCATTTTCTTGTTAATGACACAAATTCTGAACGAGCCTTTAAATTCCAACGGGAGCTGAAGAACTGTATGTCTGGATATCGCGAGCTGTATAAAAATTAGTGAAATCATCATCGCAAAGTTTAATCACTGATTACATTGTCAGAAGAAAAAAATCAGCACAGAACGAGGGTGAAGCTAATTCTGTTTATGAAGAACCATTGCCTTTACCACAGATATGATGAGGGTGAAGCTAATTCTGTTTGTGAAGAACCATTGCCTTTACCACAGATATGATGAGGGTGAAGCTAATTCTGTTTGTGAAGAACCATTGCCTTTACCACAGATATGATGTGCTGACTATCTCTTCTGGTGATGAAAGTGATTTTGCACCAGTTCACAAACGTTGCTGAATATTGTCTAATAGCGATGATAATTCTGATGACAAAATGTAAAAAAAAAAATTTTTTTTACTTTTCAATAAAATTAAATGAATAAAGCTTTAAAACAAATTTAGGCATTCTTATATTCCTGAATTTTCATAAACTTTTTTATGCGATTTTAGGTTTATTTTAATTCATTGCTTTGGTTTTATGCGGTTTTAGAAAATTATGGAACGTATCCCTAATTTTTCAACGTAAGTTAGGCTTTTTTTGTGCGATTTTTTATATGCAGTTTTCTGTGGAACGTATCTACCACATAAAAAGAGACCCAATTGTATATGTTTTTTGGTTTAGCTCCATTCTTTTTTCGATTATAGTTCTCAAGCTTAGTATCACTTCTCTTGTTCCTTTTCCTTTCCTGAATCCATATTGATCTCCCTCTAGTTGTGAATCTATTCTTTTATTTATTGGGTTTTGTATTATTTTTAATAGGATTTTGCTAATGTATGTAATTAGGACTATTGTTCTGAGTTGGTTACATTGGAGAGCATTTGCTTTCTTGGGGATTGGTATTATCAGGAATCTTGTGAAGTCTTCTGGGAGATCTCCATTTTCATATATTTTAGCTATTAGTTCAAATATATCATTTTTTTGTTTCCTCATCCAGATTTTGAAGGGCTTCACTTGGGATGTTATCGATTCCTGGGCTTTTCTTCTGGCTTAAGTCTTTAAGCTTTTTCAAACTCTTCTTTTATTATTGATGATCCATTATTGTCTTCAGCTTCTGTGTCATTTTCTTCCTGTTTTTCTCCTTGATACAGGTGTTCAAGATATTTTTTCCATTCTTGTAATATTTCTTCTGAATAAATAATTAGTTTACCATTCTCATCTATTAAGTCATTATTATGCGTGGCCTTTTTTTCAGTTTGTTGCTGATTTTTGTTATTTGGTTATAAGCTGTTTCTAGATTTCCTTTATTAAACAGTTCTTCTGTCTTCTTACATTCTTCATGGAGGTATTCTTCTTTTGTTTACATTTTCTTGTCATCAGATTTTTTAATTTCATGTATTTTTCTTTGTGTACTACATTTTCTGTATTCTTGTATAGCTTCCTTTCCTCCATTAAATCTAATATTTCTAGTTATCCATGGTTTTCTTATATTTTGCTTTTCTCTTCCTAGTATTTTGTTACTAGCTTTTAGGATAGTCTTTTATTTGATTCCATTTATTGTTATTGTTCCTATTTTTCTCTGCATTTTCTTCTGTTAGTTTTTTGGTGGTTTCCAGAAATTGTCTTTTGATGTTTTCATTTTTTAGTTTCAAAATGTTAATCATTCTGTGCTGTTGTTTTTTTTTTTTGGTTGTTTTTTAAATTTCAATTGTGTTTTCATTAATACAAGCTTTTGGTCACTATCAACATCTGCTCCTGGGAAGGATTTACTAAATTTGACTTGGTTTTTAAATCTTGCTTTAACCATTATATAATCAATTTGGTATCTATTTGTTTCTCCAGGTTCTTTCCAAGTGTATCTTCTTCTTTTGTGTGTTTAGAATATTGTGTTTGTCATTATTAATTCCTTCTGTTTGCAGAAATCTACTAGATGTTGTCCTCTGTCCTAATCCAAATTCTCCTACAGTATTATCCTTCCTTTCTTCTCTTACGATTGCATTCCAATCTCCCATTATTATTGTATTGTTTCTTTGTTTGAATATGTTCCATATATTAGAAACTATAACTCATTTTTTTGGAATGTTAGCCAAGTGAGTAATATTTATTATCCAACTAGTTACACCGACATCTTCAGGAATACAATTGGTAAGCGATATGAAGATAACAGACTAGGTTTTAACTGAGAGTTCTAATCCATACAAAATTAGTACTGTACGTGAGACAATATGCATGTCGCAGGTACATGCATGGTTTATTGGTTGAGAGACATAATGTAATTGGCATGAAAGTTCATTTCTTTAGTGTTTAGTGATCTAATTAAAGTTTTCCAAATATCAGGTAGGATTAGACCTTGATTCTTATTTAGGTTTCCTGTTGAACGGGTGACTACAGCAGCTTCCTTGAAGGTTCTGGAATGGTAGTTCTCTTCTATATAGGGCATATGACTCTTATCCCACTCAATAAGATGGTTGGTAGCAGCGAAGTGGGAAGAAGACCTGAAATATCTTGTCTGTTGTTTCTAACATAGCCTATGTGCTCCTTCTGTCTCGTTTCGAAGCTTCTAGAGGTCTGACCAACGTAACTAACACCACAGGAACAAGGTATTGTATACTCCAGAGTACTTGTAGAACTGACGAGGGTCTTTTGGTGATCTTAAAAATTTCCGAATAGTGTTGACTGGCTTGAACGTTACTCTAATATTGTGTGGTTTTAGAAGGATAGCCAATTTTTTGGAAATGGTGCTAACAAATGAAATAGTTACAGTGCTGATGTATTGGGTGTCATCACATTGTCTTTGTGGTATATCTGAAAAGAGAATCTTGTTGATGAGTCTTTCAGGATAACCATTTAAGGATAGCTCTCTGGATGTTGTAGTTAATTCTTCTTGTAAGTCATCTTGGTTTGTGGTATACTGTATAACTCTTTTCTTAAGCATATGGATAATGCTAAGTTTCTGGGATATATGATGTGATGAGTTGAAATGGAGGTAACGTCCAGTATTCGTAAGTTTTCTATACACAGACAGGTTGATACTGTTATTGGTTTGTTTCTTTATTAGGATGTCTAGGAATGGAATTTTTTAATCTTTTTCAATTTCTAATGTGAATTTGATAGTATATGGTGGAAACGATTGATTTTGTTGAGATATTCCATTAGTTCTTCTTTCTTATGATTCCAAATGATAAAGATGTCATCTAGATATCTGTACCAAGTTGTAGGTTTTGGAGTAACTGGAGATAAGATTTTATCTTCTAGGTCTTCCATGAATAAGTCAGCACAAGAAGGAGAGAGGGGGCTACCCATGGCTAATCCGGTAAGTTGTTTGTAGACGGTTTTTTGCCAAACAAAATAGTTCGAAGTTAAACAATGATTGAACAACGTAGTGATGGTTCTTGGGAACAAGTTGTCTTAGATGTTGATGACTTCCACAACCGGAATGTTTGTAAACAGATATGTGACGTCAAGGCTCACAATGAAAAACTTCCATTCCTAGACATCCTAATAAAGAAACAAACCGATAACAGTATCAACCTGTCCGTGTATAGAAAACTTACAAATACTGGATGTTACCTCCATTTCAACTCGTCACATCATATATCTCAGAAACTTAGCATTATCCATATGCTTAAGAAAAGAGCTATACAGTATACCACAACCCAAGATGACTTACAAGAAGAATTAACTACAATATCCAGAGAGCTATCCTTAAATGGTTATCCTAAAAGACTCATCAATAAGATTCTCTTTTCAGATATACCACAAAGACAACATGATGACACCCAATACATCAGCACTGTAACTATTCCATTTGTTAGCACCATTTCCAAAAAATTGGCTATCCTTCTAAAACAAGTATCAAGAGCAAAAATTGCTAATTTAAAAACTTCCGCGGGCGACTGTCAAATTTTTTTCCCATAAGTATTCGCAGTACTGCATGAGGAAAAACAAAGTCAAAAGTCAATATGTTTTGACACACGGGAAAATGTCATGGCGATAATTGGGAAGCAACCAATCAGAGAAAGTCTGAACTTTGCCAGCGAGAAATGCTCCTGATTTCTTTTTATTTTAATGGCTGGTCTCGATTTAATGGTTGCCAGACGTATGACAATCATATTTTTTGTAATATAGTTCTTTTTGATTTTGTATATTTAAATTTAAATAAATTTAATTATAATAAATTTAAATTATTATAAAATTTTATTTACATGTACATACGAGTACATCAGCAAAGGGGTGAATTGAAATAGACTCGAGGGCAAAATTTCACCTGCGAGCGAGGGATTCCCCACCCCCGTTCTAAAACCACACAATATTAGAGTAACATTCAAGCCAGCCAACACTATTTGGAAATTTTTAAGATCACCGAAAGACCCTCATCTGTTCTACAAGCACTCTGGAGTACACAATATACCTTGTTCCTATGGTGTTAGTTACATTGGTCAGACCTCTAGAAGCTTCGAAACGAGACAGAAGGAGCACATAGGATATGTTAGAAACAACAGACAAGATATGTCAGGTCTTCTTCCTGCTTTGCCACTACCAACGATCTTATTGAGTGGGATAAGAGTCATATGCCCCTATATACATGGGCTGTTCAATAAGTAATGACTAATTTTACTGTGGCGAAACCACTCATCAAAATATTAATTTCTGTGGAATAAAGAAATGTTGCTGTCTGTATTAACAAAAGATAGATGGCGTATACGGGCTGATGTGCCAGAGTGCCACGTGACTAAACGCAAGTGCTCATTGGCGTGCCTACGAGGCGCGATCAGTCTTCGAAATGGAAGCGTCCTTGGAACAATGTTTTGCGATTAAATTTTGTGTGTGTTTGCAAAAATCAGCATCAGACACTTTTAACATGATACACGAAGCTTTCCACGATGAAGCAATGGCGAGGGCAAGTGTTTTTCGCTGGCATAAAACTTTTAAGGAAGGTAGGCAAAATGTGGAAGATCTTGAACATGAGGGAAGACCTTCAACGTCCATCACGAAGACAATGATCAACACAGCAGCGATTATCATCAAAAGGAAGCTTCCATTGCTGAAGAACAGCTTCTTATTGAACCACGATAATGCAAGGCCACATATTGCTGGTTGCAAGTGGACGTTTTGCAGAAGAACAACACAGATATCCAACCACACCCTCCATATAGTCCTGATTTCGCACCGTACAATTTCTGGCTGTTTCCTCAGCTCAAGAAACCACTAAGAGGCCGCCATTTCGAAAGCAACAAAGCATGTGTAAAAGCTGCGGAGGCGGCTTTGAAAGAACGCTCAAAAAACGGACTCTCACATGTGTTTAAGAAGTGGACGCAATGTTGGGACAAATGCATTGAGTCTCACGGTAGTTACTTCGAAAAATACCATGTAAATGATGACAATTAAAGGTAATCGGTTTTCTGTATAAATATAGTCAGATTACTTATTGAACAGTCTACGTAGAAGAGAACTACCATTCCAGAACCTTCAGGGAAGCTGCTGTAGTTGTCTGTTCAACAGGAAACCTAAATAAGAATCAAGGTCTAATCCTACCTGATATTTGGAAAACTTTAATTAGATCACTAAACACTAAAGAAATGAACTTTCACGCCAATTACATTATGTCTCTCAACCAATAACTCATGTACCCGCGACATGCGTAGTATTGTGTCACGCACAGCACTAATTTTGTATGAATTAGAACTGTCAGTTAAAACCTAGTCTGTTACCTTCATATCGCTTACCAATTGTATCCCTGAAGATGCCAATAGCAAAAATCGGTGAAACTAGTCGGATAATAAATATTACTCACTTGACTAACATTCCTAAAAAATGAGTTATAGTTTCTAATACAAGTAGTCAAAAAAAAAGTCATAGTATGTTTCATATATCTTCAATTTGCTCATACATTTCAGCTATTTCTTCATATTTGTTTCCAGTCATAGGCATATAGACCATTATAATGTTCAGGTTTACTGGTTCAGATTGGATGCTAATTGCCATGAATCTGTCACTATGTTTGATTCTTGCCTAAGTGTTTCTTGAGTATTATTGCTAACCCTGCTTTTCCTCTCTCTCTCTCTTCCTGAGAATATTATTGTGCCTCCAGAAATCACCTTGATCTTGCCTTCTTGTTCCCAGTATGTCTATATTAAGCCTATTCATTTCCATTCTGATGTTTTCAAGTTTTCCCATTTCTAATAGCATTTTCACATTCCATGTTCCAATGTTTGTATAATTTTTCTGCTTCTTTGTTTGTATCAGGGTTTTGCTGGTTTACGACCTGAGAAGCCCAATTTCTTCCCCTGCCAAGCATGACTCCTCTCATGGAGGCTCCATCGCAGATCTCATTTTGATTGTTTCTGGTTTCCATGCTGCTTTTTCTAGGGATATTAATTTGGTAGTTTTCCCCTTGCTTTCCACATTGCAGTGTTACAACCCTTAGTCCTATAAATTGGGCTGGCCTATAAATTGTAAGTTTCTGGTTATGAGCCTTTCAAACATCAATTGTTAGAAAGCTTTAGGCCAGTACTGGTAGTTGCTGCTTCCCACTACCAGGGTTTGTATCAGAGTTTCCCTCTCCTAAGTATCTCTCTTAGTCTGGCATGGTATGGCAATTTGATTATTAGACATGTGATAAATGAGAAAAGGTTTGTTTTCTGGGAGGTAAAGCGAATAGAGTGACTAAGGCATTGGATATGAGGAGTAAGTAAGCAAAGGAGTTGGTAGTGATAGTAGGAACAAATGACTTGACTGGTAACAAGGAGAATGTAAAATTGGATATCTGGAAGTAGTTGAGAAGGATAAAAGATAACAGTGTGATAGGAAAGTAGTCAGTGTGTTGCCCAAGTATGACAGTGAAGGGATGAGGAAGAGATCAAGAATTATGAAAGATAAGTTAGCAGAGCAGAAATGTGTGAAGAGAAAAGAGTGCAGTTTCCTTGTTACCAGTCAAGTCATTTGTTCCTACTATCACTAGTAGTCGTGCTAAAAGGAGAGTGAAAAAAGGAGAGGTGCTTATGAATGAAGAAGTGGGTAGCATGAGTGTAGAGAATGAGAAAACAAGTGTACAAGCCAACCAACAAAATGGGGACACTCAAGGTGCACAAAGGAACACAGCATGAGAAATGTTGATGCTCCAAGAGGATGTGAATGTGTGTGTGTAGACAAAAAGGAAAAGGGATGACCTGGGATGTAAGGAAAACAGTTGGATTTGAAGAAGTTTCTGGGATGAGTAAGGAGAAAAATGGCCTAAGGAAGGTATGAGAAGTCACATCTAATAAGTTGTATCAGTGAAACTTGTTATAGATCCAGGAATGAGCTGTTATGTTTCTATACAAATGCTAGAAGTATCAGAAACAAGGGAAATGAAATTGTTGCACTAATTGTGTCTGTTCACCCAAAAATTGTTGGAATAAATGAGACATGGTTGGATGAGGATGACATCCTGACAGGAACAGAGATGGAAGGGTATGATGTATTTCATGAAGATAGAAAGTGTAAAAAGGGAAGGGGAGTGGAGTGCTATTGATGATAAAAAAAGAGTTATGTCCATACATGTGCATGCAAGGGTGAAACAGTGGTAGTGGTTTTGAAGCAACATGCTGTGAGATAGAATGAAATACTTCATTGAATGTTGCTATAGACCCGGTAACATAGAGGATAGTGACCAGGAAATCTATACACAAATTAGCCAAGCAAATAGGAAAAGGGTGATCACTATGGGTGATTTTAATTACAGCAATATAGATTGGAATGACGAGATAGCAACTAGAAGTAAAGAAAATCAGTTCCTTGAATGTTTGAAGGACAACTACCTGAAGAAGTATGTAACAGAGTGCACAGGAGGATTGAGTGTCTTGGATTTTGATCATCTCATCAGAGGATGTTTTTATAAATGAGGTATCAAATCTCCCTGATGATAGTGACTATGAAGTGATTACTTGGGTAGTTGCTAACCATGTGAGGTCTTCTGTGAGGAAAGGATATATGGAAGTACAAGGCATTGTACTTCCACATCCCGCCGCAGACATGGATGTTTGAATGAATTAATTTTATAAAACAATTAATTAATTCAAGATTTAACATTTAGTGATTACGAGAAGCACAGGAGATAGCTTGGAGATGTAGTATGGCATGAGTAGTCGGGGGGGGGGTCAGTGTTGCTTGGGTAATATTCAAGAACTATCTAGTAGAAACAATGTCTAAATGCCAGCCTGGTTTGGTTTGGTCAAGTGGTTAGAGTATCTGCTCTCCAGCCAAAAAGCTGCGGGTTCGAATCCCTGTGGGCATGGATATTTGAATGAATTAATTTTATAAAAAAATTAATTCATTCAAGATTTAACAAGTCTAACATATCAACAAGGAGAAACTTGTACTTAAGCTATCAAAAGGATCGTAAATAGGGCTATAAATACCTTTAAATGTAGAATCATAAAAGAAAACTTGTTTATTCAAATCTAAGTAAAGACTTCCAATTTAAAGGATATTCTGTGTGAAATAAAATGCTTATCAAGATGTAAACAAAAGTCCAAAGTTCGTGGGCGAACGTTTGGCTTGAGGCATAGGTATTTACAAGGAAAGCTAGTTTGTTTTCGCGGAGGACACTACACAAGGTGACGCGGTGTACCGGATCATCTCGAAAGGGGACGAGTGCCATGCGGAAGAACGTGACAGTAAAGAGGGCAGCACTAAGGATGCAGAATAAAAAGGGTTTGCTCCCCTCTCTCTCGAGGCTTAAATTCTCCTGACCCTTTCTGGGTGTTTTACGTGGTTGGGCCTCTCTCTCTCACCTCCTGATGGATTCCGGATTGCCCTGAGATGCTAGATGTCGGCACCCGTAGTTCCAGTGCCCTGACTAGCTATCTCCTAAAACTTACTTGATAATACAGGTAATCTTTTTATGAGAGGTGTAAAAGATGAAAATAGGATAGTGATTATACAGAGAGCAAACACATTGGAGATTACAGCTAAATTTTATCAAAAATTATATATAAATAAGAGGAATAAAAGTAATAGAGGACAAGAATAGAGAAAAAGATACTGAAAACTATAATGAATATGCAGTCAAAGATGATGAAGTAAAACATGCACTTACAAAAATGAAAAGGCACCAGGACTTCATGAGATACTAATAGAAATTATAAAAAATGGAGAGGATCTCTTCCATATAGAACTAGCAGAATTGTATACTGTGTTTAACCCAGTGTTAGTAAGGTAGGGTGTCACAGACCCCAAATTTTAAATTGACTATAACTGTGACACCCCACCTTACTAATGCCAGGTTAAGATCAGGAGGAATCTCTAAAAGTTGTAATACTGGAAAAATTATCCTTCTATACAAGAAAGGTGATAAAACTTACATAAGAAATTATAGACCTAATCCTTCTCCCAGCCGCTCATAAGCTCTTTACAAAAATTTTAGATGGCCAAATAAACAATATACCATATTTACTCGAATATAATTCTCACTTTTTTCCTCAAAATTTGTTTGAGTAAAAAAGTGAGACTATTGAGTTGAAATGCTGATTCTCTTCAACTAAATTCCAAAATATCTGAAATTGCCATAACAACATTCATTATCTATTTCTTAAAGTTCTAAACTTTTTTTTTTTTTTTTTTTTTTTTTTTATGTACAAGGTATATGCAAAACTTTTTAATTTCTTTTTTCATAAAGTAAAATCAGTAGTGCTGATTTTACTTTATGAAAATTAAATTTCCATCAACCAAAATAACAGGCAGGTTTTGGAACATCCTTCTCAACTTTAGATCATTTACAAGGCTTAAATTAAGTAGTGGAGAAAAAAAAAGAATACAATAATGCCAATTTCTTTGGCTTTCATAGATTATGAAATGCCTTTGACTTAAAAGATTTATGTAAAATTCTCGAAGCTTTAAAATAATATAAACATCATATACTCCTATATAACATATTAGTTTAGATATACAAGAGAGAGAGAGAGAGAGAGACTTAACAGTGATCAATTTAAATGGAAAAGAGAGAGAAATAGAAATAAAAAGAGGAGTCAGGGAGAATATCTCACCAAAATTATTTCACACAGCCCTTGAATATGCTATAAGAAAACTGAACTGAGAGAAAAGAGGCCTGAATATCAATGGAGAATCTACGATTTATTGATGATATCATATTAATAGCAACATGACCAAAAAGAACTAGAACATATGATTACTGAAATAAGTTTGTAGATAGGCCTACAAACAAATATGAATAAATTAAAAAGAATGTATTATGAAAATTACATAAGCAAAATGGATATTAGATCCAGCATTATTTTAAATGCCGAATGTAGAACCTATGAAAGTTTCATAAGTTGACCAGAGAGTTTGCAAGAATACATTCCTCAGCATCCCTGAGTTGCTTTAGTGTGGACTACTTAAGACATAGGCACTGCCCAAGCATCTATATATTTGCCTTTTATTAGTCCATTTTGATAAGGTTTCACTGGCATGACAGCTGTTTCGAACTGGTTGATTCTCTTCAGAGACTACTATATAAGTAAAGGATCTACTCCAAAAACTAGGCGATCCCCCAGATCACTCTAACCTCGACCCAAACCTCAGTGACAGGCTCACCCTACCACCAAGCAGACCACTCAAATTCAAGGGAAAAGCATTCAGTGACATGGCCCTGATAGAAGCCATCCTGGAAAACACCAATCCCTGGATGCTCAAACGCTCTCTCAAGGCAGAAGACTTATTTTTCTCAAGGCTCTCTCAAGGCAGAAGGTTTATTAAGTATTAAATAAACGTAATTATTAAAATAAAGAGCCCAAAGGCTTCAGTTGATGATGCAAAATTACAGAAGCAAAGTAGATCGCCAAACTGAAGCCTTTTGGCTCTTTATTTTTTATGCATGGACCAAGAGTTTGCATATGAAAAATACATTTCTCTAACATTTCAAGTTCCTTAGTACTGAACAAGAGTTTTTGTTCTCTTAAGGTTTCTGCCTAGTCTCTAAAGAGAGCCAACCAGTTTGAAACAGCTGTCAGGCCAGTGAAACCTTATCAAAATGGACTAATAAAAGGTGAATATATAGACCCTTGGGCAGTGTCTATGTCTTTTAAGTAATCCACACTAAGGCAACTCGGGGATGCAGAGGAATGTATTCCCACAAGCTCTCTGGTCAACTTATGAAATTTTCATAGTTTCTACATTCAGCTTTGAAATAATGCTGGATCTAATATCCACTTTGCTTAAGTAATTTTGCATTGCTGAACTGAATCCTTTTGGCTGCTCTTTATTTTAGTATTATGAAAATACTCCAGAATGAGAACAGATTAAAACGAATCAAAGACAGACTGAAATAGTGAGTTCATACAAATATCTAAGATAAATCATTACCAACAACCATAAATTCAATAATGAAATTTCAGCTAGAATAACAGCAGGATGGAAAGTTTTTAACAGTTAAAGATATATTTAAAAACAATTTACCAAACTGCCTAAAAAAAAAGATCTACAATCAGTGTATACTCCCAACAATAACTTATGGTAAGGAAACCTGGAGCTTGACTAAACACCTAGAGAAACTGAAAACACAAATAAAAAGGGAAAGATCCATTTTGGGAATAACACAGTTAGATAAAAAGAATACTTGGATAAGGAAGCAAACAAAGATAATGGACACTGCATTAGTAATAAAAGGCAACAAATGGTGCTGGGCAGGACATGCATGTGATGAGAACGTCTGACAACAGATGGATAAAGAGAGCAAGAGAATGGAGATCAGGAGCAGGTTATCGAAAACCAGGTAGACCAGCATTAAGACAGGATGATGAGATAACAAGATGTTATGGACATTTATCATTATTATTATTATGTGACACCTCCAAGAAGTCCAAAGACTTATTGAGGGAGGGCTCCTACTATACAACTTTCCATCTCCACCACTTATCAACCAACTACAACGAACTGCTACTACCATTACCACCTACACTAACACCATCTACTGTCCACCACCACTTGTATTTTTTTTGCCTGTATGTGGGATGAAAAACCCAAGTTGCCAGGAGAAAAAAACCTGCTACCTCGTATTAACTTGCCTTCAATTGAAAAAAAAACCATATAAAGATTCCTCTTGTCACAACAAGAATTGAACTTAGGCCTTTTCAAATCAAAGGGTGCAACATACCATTGCCATCGTTCATCCAATTGTGCTCTGGAGGCACATTATGGCGGAGATGTACAAAATCAGCCAGAATGGACGAAGCATGAAGAAGCATTCATCCATCAGTGGACTGAAGAAAGCTGTTGATGATGGTAAATTGTTCGATTGTCATTACTTCTTTTCCTTGAGCCTCATTGCATGAGTTTTGTCACTTTCTTATAGATCAACTCAAAGTAGGTAACCAAACTGGAATGGATTGGAGTAGATACTAGAATAGTGAGTTGGATAAGCGACTGGCTGTTAGATAGACATCAGTAAGTTGCGTATGAGACATCAGCAAGTTGCGTATTCCAAAAGATGAAACTCAACGGTGATGTGTCATACTGGTCTGTTTTGGAACCATGTTGTTTAATTTATATATTATTGATATTGGGACATGTTTAACTGAAGACATACAACTGTTTGCTAATAATGCAAAACTGGGAGGAATAATGAAGATCAAGCAGATGCCGTGGCTTTACAGGATTTGAAAAGATTGTGTAAGTGAGAAAGTAAGTGGAACTAACAGTTTCCCTTACAAAGTGTAAGGTTCTGATATAGGCAAGGATGAGAGTATAACTGATAGGAAAATTTTGAATGGGGTAAAGAAAATGAGATATCTGTCAGTGAGGGAAACTGAACTTAAGGGATCACATTGCACAAAAAAAGTCATTACATCACAAATATGGCAATGATGCAGAGGACTGTGCACAAATAAAGAGCATATAGTTCATTTACAAGTATAAGACCTCATATGGATTGCTGCACAAATTTGGCCACCTCATTTCATGGGATTTATCAAAAAGGGTTTAGAGAAGCCTGATTAAGGTTGTAACTGATCTTTGGAACGCAGAGTAGAGTATGAAGACAGATTGAGGGAATGCAATTTGCAGAGCCTTGTGAATAGCAGAATGAGGAGTGGGATTGAGACATATAAATTATTAAGGGGTTGCTAGTGGATTAATGTGGAAAAAATTTTTCAGAGAATGGGAGGCAGGGTTAGAATCAGAGGCCATCCCTGCAAACTGTAAGGAGAGTGTAAAAGGGGAAGTAAGGAATAGGTTCTCTGAATGGAGAGTGGTTGGCAATTTGAATGCAGTGCTGGTGTTAATAATAATAAAACTTGACTCGGTAACCTCAGAATATATGCATGAGAAAAGCACTAATGACACAAGAGTTCATTCAGAAAAGAAAAAAAAATTCAATTTTATTTGTTTTCTCCTTATAGCATAGAGAACAGGCAATTAACATTGAGGTCACTGAAACTGTTTGTCACCTAAACTTCTTTCTAGGTGTAGTAGCCTGATGATAGAAGGGAACATATGCTTCGCAGCAATCCCATAGATGTTGTGTTGGCTAGTCACTCATTTCTGAATTTTCCATAGATGAAATTATTAGAAATGCATAAATCCTATGTTTTGCTCTAATTCAGTTAAATTTAAAATATGAAACTTCATCCCAAGTGAAAACAGGAACTTGTCATGCATAGGCCACTCATAAACAGAGGTAATGAGCTGACAGACGGGAAATAGAAAAAGGTTTTCAAAGAAAGTTTCAAAGAAGTCGCACATGTTATAGAATGAGATTATCAATCCATTAGATTTTGGAATGTCAAAATTGTAGCACTGGTATTTTACCCAGTTGACAGATAATGAACCATGTATCGGCCTCTGTGACAGGTCACGATATGTTGGGTATGTCAGTTCTTATGTCCAGAAATGTTTGATAGAATAAGTTAAAGAAAATCCAATAAATCTTCTGTGGACTATGAATCTATGAATCTGTATTATTGATATTCCTGTGCTGTGCAAATGTCTGATATTACATAAAAGATTGTAGTGCAATGATCCAACTTCTGCAGTTCAGTCTCTTTGGCTGGTAACACCAAACAGGAATAGAGAAAAATCTAGAAAATACATGATGAGTATGTGTTGAGATAAGAGTAGATGGTAGTACTTTGTGAATGAAATACTTTGTCAACATACTTGTTGACAAGGTATTTCAGCTTAAGGACTGGCAAGATGAAACCTCTTGAAGTTGTAGATAGAAATAGGAGATCCTTGTACATTTATTATCTCTGAAAGTTCAGAAATAGTTAAGAAGTCTTTTATATAGAACTGCTTCCTGCATTTTTCCAACATCAGTGACACTGACTATACAGTATTGCGAGAATGATTATAGTTTATGGCTGTGACTCTACTGTAAAATAATGTAGATCCTGCTCTCAAGGGCCTAAAAGAGTCCCAACTCTCTCTTGCAGCTCAGTTTTTTTTTTTTCTCTGACCAGTAGTATCCCTAGAATTGTTATAGGATTTTCTGGTATCAACCCATAAAACAGATATGTAAGATCAAATGTCCCAAACATCTCAAGTTTGGTCTTTTCAAAGTTAACACTCAAGTCACTAATGCTGTTAACTTTCCTGAGAGATTGAAAAGCAGTAGATGATGAAATCTCGATCTTTCAATATTAAAATACGCTAAGGACGAACTACATTTTTATCTGTATATGAAAAAATTTCATGACTACAGCCAGATGTGAACATAAATTTATTGCCAGAATACTAATAAATTATATTACATCAAATGTTTTATAAATTTTGTACAAATTAAATTGCAATATGTTTTTGACAAAAGTTACAACCTTACAAAGGACATAGTTAACCCAGCGTTAGTAAGGTGGGGTGTCACAGACCCCCAAACATATAGAAAGAAATAACTGTGACACCACCACCTTACTAATGCCGGGTTAAGAAATCAATGTACAGTGCTTATAGAAATCTATACAGAGAGACATTTCAGTATGGAATATGCCCACCTAAACTGCGATGCTGCTCTCACAACATGATACCATGCTTAGCACCAAGTGATTCAGCTTTTTTTTAGTACATAAACCTTCATAATAGTATAATTTTCATGACCAGAGATTAGCAAGATATATATATATATATATATATAGAGAGAGAGAGAGAGAGAGAGAGAGAGAGAGATTTAGTATACATCTTGACAAGAGTTCATCATCATGTATACAAAGCTATTACACTTTCTAACCTATAAGATATATATTATATAAAAGATTACAGTACTACCTCAGTTTCCTGAATCAGTTTATCAATATCTTTGTTGGTATAGAAAGCTGCTGCCTCAACATAATTTTGTCTCCATTTTACACCAGCATCAGTTCCAATTAACTAAATATTAATATAAAATGTTTGCATATGTGTTACTCAAAATGCATCTTACTTTTAAGATTAATAGTTATGAATTACATTTAGAAGCAAGACAATTCTGACATAACTATTTAAATATTTCAAAATGCATATATTTTATAGAATATAAATAATATTTAAACAATGGAATATTTCACTAAACATAATCATTTGAATCTTTGTTTTTTTATTATGCCAATTTGACAATGCTCTTGATACTTGGATGGAAATTTCATGGAAACAAAATTCTCATGTAAGTTACTCAGCACATTTCATTCAATGTCTGCTTACATTCTTATTTGTAAGAATATTTTGCAACTTTATTATACTAATGTTCAACATAAAGAGTCACTCATTTAAGAAATACAGTTCACTGACATCAGTCTTTAACAAAATTAATTTAAAAATGTTCCTTACAAATATGAAACTATATCAGTGAAATGCAAAATTTTCCAAATAAAGGATTATCAAAATAAATGCTATTCTTGGTAAGTACTATCACCTTATATGTTTATCTTCCCTAGCTGTAGAAAATGCCAACTAGACCTTGTTGTGAGAAGTTTATATTATTATTAATTTTATATTGACAACTTTCCTCCAAATTAGTCTGCTAGGAATCCAATATTATCAGATCTTATATTTTGGTCTTCTAAGTCATTTCTAATTGTATCAATTCTTGAGCATCCTCTTGGTTCTTTTGCCTGCTATCTTGGCATCAAACACCTACTCTGCTAATCTTTCCTTTCCCATTCTGTTTAAGTGATTATACCACCTGAGATTAGCTCTGTTCACACATGCCTGAATGTTAACAATGTCAAATTTCTTCCTAATATTTTCATATTTAATATTATTCTGCCATTGATACCATCTGTTTGCTCCTCTAATTTTTCTCAAAACTCTCACATCTGTGGTCTCTAGTATTTGAGCAGTATATAAGACTGTTTAAACTGGTTTGAACAGTGCCTTGTACATTGCTTGTTTTGACTAATTTCTCTCTTATTCCATATAAATTTATTCAGTTGATACTCCATGATACCAAGCTTTGTTTATTCTATTACCCATTTCCATATTTTATTATTTTATATTATTATTATGATTCAGGCCTCCATGGAGTCAAAAGACTCATTGTGGGAGGTCCTTCCTAGAAAACACAAAGTCTATCATACCACTCCTTGAACTCATTAACCATTCGTGCTCTCAACACTCTATCAGGCAATGCATTCCACGGTACTTCAGCATAATAATACAAAACAGTAAAAAGCAGGACTGATATAGTAGATAAGGGAAAAACCTTGAAAAAGTGATTAAATATTATTATTGTTATTAATCTGAGACCTTCAGGGAGTCAGACTCATCGAGGGAGGCTATAAATCACCCACACCAGATGTCATATCTTCCCTTAAATTCATTCACACTAGATACACTCCTACCCTGAAAGGCAAACTATTCCACTCACTCACTGCTCTGTGAGAGAAAAACCTAGCTCTTATCCCTTTCTTGACTGTGAACAAACTTAACTTCCATGGATGCCCCCGTGTTCTCTCTCTCTCCACCTTTCATATAATGAAAAATTTCATAAATATTTATTTCATATCTATCCTATAACACCCATTCAAAAGTTTATAGCCCTCTATCATATCACCCCTCTTTCTCCTGTTGACCAGTCTGTAATGTGCATACTTGCAATCTGTCCTCATAATCTAAATCCCATAATCTTTGTAACCCTTTCACAGCTTCGTTATCCCCTTGGAATCTGGGAGATCAAATCTGCACACAATAATCCAGGTGTGGTCTTATCAAAGCCTTATAAAGAGGCAAATGACTTCCTTATCCTTAGATGTCAATGTTTGCTTCAACATTATAATTATCCTCTGAGTTGTATTTGCAACTTTTGCTGTGTGACCTTTGAACTTCAAATTCCTATCCACCAATACACCAAGATCTCTTGCCTTCTCAGTTTCTTGTAGCATAACCCCACTAATATAATATGCTGCTGGAAATCTCATCATGCCAAAGTGCATAAATTTACTCTTACTAACATTAAATTAATAGACATTTTCGTTTGCCCGAATTTCCAGCCTATACAAATCATTTTGTAAGTGCTGAATATCAGTAGCATCTCTGATTGTCCTGCCTATCTTCACAACATTAGATATTTTAATTCTATTACTAATCGATAATCTTGATGTTGGTAATTTTATTGGATAGTTTTACATCACTTGTTTTTCAAATATTAGATGTGTCAAAGAAGCGTTCTTACACTGTTTATTCAACGCGCATGCTCTGGGCGTTCACTGGGCACATGACCACGCGATTAGTGTTGTTTGTTTGTTCAGCTATCGAGGTTATGGTGCTGCTGCTCACCAAATTACTAGATATGCATTGTGATGTGGCCCTCGGATTGGACATCCCTGATCTACATCAAAAATTTGAAGGATTTTATCAAAAATAAATAAGATATCGTTTTAGATCAAAGAGATATTTTAACGAGTTTGGACATAAGTCTTTTCACCAGCATTTTAGGGAATTATTACAGGTGATTTTAAGGAAATATAAATTGGAATGAAGAGGTACAAATTAGAAGAAAGGAAGATTAATTTCTATTTTTGACTCATCTCCAAAATTATCGGCTTAGTGAGACCTGGTTGACAGAAGATGATATAGGGAAAGAATGTAAGGGATATTTTATTTTCAGCAATTACAGAGGGAATAGGATAGAAGGAAGCATAGATATTATTAATGACAGCTGAAGAAATGCAACCAACAAAAATAGAAGTTAAGGAGAATTTTAGGACTGAAGAAGGTGATTCACTTGAGGCTATCTGATGTGGGTAACTTCAGAATTGCACATCTGATGTTAGATTCTCTGATGTCATAACCACATATAAATATGCGATTAAAAATTCTGTACTACAGAATAAAATGTGGCAAATATAAAAGTGATTATAACAAATTAACATATTAATAAAAAAGCTCTTTTCAATTATGCTATTACTAATATAATTTAAACATCACCTTGTCATGTTTCTTCAAAATTTTTCTATAACCAGTAAAGTTCAAATTTTGATAGTTCTGTAACAAGATGAGACTTAAGTAGAATTCACTAAATGCCAGTTTCAGATCATGAATTTTACGTGAGTAAACTTGCTCTCCTGCACCTTTGTCCAATCCCTTCAGCCATATTGCAGTCCTAAAATACAAAACATTAATTTTTTGTAATCTTCACAACAGAGATTTAGAACATTTCATGTGTATGCTATGCAGGCATGACAGTTGTGAGTTGAGATGCTGACAAAATATGATGAATGGCTGTAGGACAAGATGGAAGTACAGTTTGTGAGTGTATGATAAATTTGAGGAACAAATGGAACTGAAAACAAGTGGTATACTACCTTTGAATGAGTTTGGTGTCAACCACTCAGAGGAGACTGTTGTTAGGAGAGAGGTAAAAGTGAATGAAAAAGTAAGAGGAAGTATGAAAGAGCAGGAAAGTCAGAGAGAATTGTGTCCACTCAAGGTGGAGACAAAAATGAAAAATAGTAGAGGTGTGAAACAAAGGCAGGAAGCAACATTTAGCTGAATGTTGCTTTATGAAATGCAGAGAGTGATGACAAGGAGATGCTGAGGCAAATTAGTTTAACAACTAAGAAGAGATTAGGGAATTATTACATGTAATTTTAAGGAAATATAAATTGGAATGAAGAGGTAGAAATTAGAATCAAGGAAGATTAATTTCTATTTTTGGCTCATCTCCAAAATTATCGGCTTAGTGAGACCTGGTTGACAGAAGATGATATAGGGACAGAATGTAAGGGATATTTTATTTTCAGCAATTACAGAGGGAATAGGATAGAAGGAAGCATAGATAATATTAATGACAGCTGAAGAAATGCAACCAACAAAAATAGAAGTTAAGGAGAATTTTAGGACTGAAGAAGGTGATTCACTTGAGGCTATCTGATGTGGGTAACTTCAGCTATTGGGAGATAGACTGAAGGAAAGGGTTCATGACAATACGGAAATGAAATTTTTACAGTTACTAAGGGACAATTACCTGAAACAGCATGTGATGGAGAAGACTAGGAGACTGAGAGTGATTGATCTGATAACATCAAAAGATGTATCCATAACCAAGGTAGCCAGTCACTCTGCCTCCAATCTTGTTCTAGAAGGCTGCTAAACATGTGGAATTCTCAGTCAAGGAGTGTTATGCGGAACTGCAACTCCATGGCATAAGAAGCTACAAAGGAAAAAAATCATCAATAGTAAAAAGAAAAATATCAATAGTATATGGGATGTGTTCAAGGATTATTTAAAAGAAATAGTATCAGACTACATACCCATGGTCAGAAGGCTAAACCAAGTGGAAATGAGATGAGTAGCAACATAAAAAAAAGGAGATATATAAAAAAAAAAAAACATTGTGGAGGGAATATAGAAAAAAAAAAATGTGTTCAGCATGCCTATGAGCAATTTAAAGCATAGACAGGAATGGTGATCAGTGAAATGAAGATGGTTAAATCAGATTATGAGAGAAAATTAGCTAAATAGGCCAAAAGAAATCCTAAAATATTTTTTCACTGTGTAGGAAGTAAGAATGATTTTGAAAGATTAATCAGTACTGATGGTAGGAAAGTGACAGAAGCAAAAAAATGGCTAAGTTACTAAGGGAGAACTTTGCAAGTGGCGTACCATCCAAGTGATGTTTATAGTTGCTAATGTGCCAGAGAATGATGTGAAATGAACTGGAGATTGTTGCTGAGCATATTGAGAAATATCAATATGAATAAAGCAGCATGTTTGCATGAAATGTCAGTCCATGTGTTATGATAATGTGCAAGAGAACAGTCAGTGCACAACTCTCAGTGATCTTGTGAATAAAGGCTCTTCATCTCTATCAGCCTCTTGTCCTTTGTAAGTTCAAGTTGATAAGTTCTTTTAAGTTGTCCATCCAATTCTTTTGCGGTCTTTCTTCTTCTCATTTCCTCAATGTTCTCCAACATAACTGCCTTTTCTGATGATTCATCTGCTTGCATAATATGTCCAAAGTACATCAACTTCTGTTTAGCAATCACCATCTCCAAGAAGCATTCTGTCTTTATGCTCTCTAAAACTGATTGGTTATTTTTGTATTCCATGGGATTCTTAATAATCTCATCCACACCATAATTCAAATGAATCAATTTGCTTTCTGTCTTTCTTCTTAATAACCTAGCTTTCATATTCATACATCACTACTGTAAATACCATTGCTTTGACAATTCTAACTTTTGTGGCCTTATTAACACCTATCTTTCATAATTTTTGTTAGGATTAACATAGCTTTTTTTTCCTATGACTATCCTTCTTTTAATTTGATCTTCATATTTACCATTATTTCTGATTCATAACTTTTAACAATTTCTACTTTATCTCCCTCTATTATAAATTCATTTAAATTGTCAGAAGTCTCAATTTTGTTTTGCTGATGCTTAAATTAAGCCCAGCTTTGTTACTTTTCCTCTTTTCCATCTGCATATCTTAAATTATTTTTCTGCCACCAATCTTAACTCCAGCCTGGACTTTGTCTAAGTTAGCCATTCTCATCATATCTTTACTATAAGTATTAAAAAGATCAGGCGACAGTATAAAACCTAGCTGTACCCCATTTTCCATTTGAACACTCTCTGTTTCTCCAAAGGCTTTTTTAACTGAAGCTTCTTGGTTGTCAGCTCTCTTATCAAGAGAATTAGATACTCAGGTATTCCCATTGATCTTATTACAATCCACAGTCTGTCTGTTGTGATCCATGCAATTAAAAGCTTCTTTATAATCAATAAAACAGATGAATACTTCCTTCTGAAATTCTCGCTCTTTCCATAATCCATCTCATGTTTGCTACCTGATCTCTAGTTCCTCTACCTCTCATAAAGCATGCTTGTTCTTGTGGCATCTCTCTATTCCCATATGGCTCCAGCCTTTGTTGGATCACTTTCAGCATAACTTTACTTGCATGTCAAATTAAAGCGATGGTTCTATAATTCTCACAATCTCCAGGGTTTGATTTTTTTTTTTTTTTTTTTTAACTGGGATGAATACTGATGTTTTTCCAATCTCTAGGCCAGTATATTTTCTTCTAAACCTGGTGACAAATTTCAGTCACTATATTTGACTACTTCATCCTCATCTGCTTTCAATAATTCCCCTGACACTCCAGCAGTTTCAGGAGCTTTTCCTTTTGGCACCTGTTCCATTGCTGATATCACTTCACTTTTTATTATCATGGGTTCCTCAACAAATTCTCTTTCAATATTATTATCTTTCTTGTCCAAATCCTCTACATTCTCTTTCCATCTTTTTTTCCCTGCTTCTTCTTCCATCAAACATTTTCCAAAAATACTTTTTCAACTCCTAATCTAGGAATAAACTTCCTTATTACTTTTTATCCTTCTAGACAGATCTCTTGTTCTTCCTATAATACTGTTTTCTTCTATTTCCTTGCACCTTTTGTTTAGATGTTTTCCCTCATCTTTCCTATCCTGTCTCTGGAAATCTACACTCAGTAGTCTAACCCTTTCTTTGTTTCTCTGAAGTTTCATTTTTCTCCTTTACTGTTTGAATAGCTTCTTCAGACAGCCATTTACACGTAGTCACCCCCCTTTATCTGTGGGAGATAAGTTCCAAGAGCCCCCTCCCAGTGTATGCCTGAAACCATGGATAGTACTGAACCATATACATAAAATGTTTTTTCCTATACATATATCCTATGATAAAGTTTAATTTATAAATTAGGCACAGTATGAGATTCACAATAACTAATAATAAAATAGAACAATTATAGCAATATACTGTGATATAAATTATGTGAATGGAATTTTTTTTTCTTTCCTTATGAAGTCAAGAACTTTCTTTGTTTCACTTAAAGGAAGCACTTTAATTGCAGCATTGCTACTCTTGCTCTTTGGGGCCATTATTAAGTACCATAAGAGTTACTTGAACACAAGCACTGTGATACTGCGACAGCTGATCTGATAACTGAAACAGCTACTAAGTGACTAATGAGTGGGTGGGTAGATGGATATGCTGGACAAAGGGATAATTCACATCCTAGGCAGGGTAGTGTGAGATTTCATCATGCTACTCAGAACAGCACACAACTGTAAACTTATGAATTGTTTATTTTTGGAAATTTCCATTTAACATTTTCAGACCAGGTTGACTGCAGGTAACTGAGACCGCAGATAGGGAAGTGGGGGGGGACTACTGTACAATCTTTCTTTTTTGTTACTTTACTTAGAGTCTTCTTTACCTTTTATTACTTACTTGTTTCTTCCCACAGTTCTTCTAATTCTCTTCCTGTCCTCTCCAAACTTTTTAATTTCTTTTCGACTTTTATTTTAAATGCTTTATTTATAAGATTTAAATCAAATCTAATACTGTCCTTTTCTTTCTTCTTAGCCCTTAATTTCAATTTAACTTCAGCTATCAATAATTTGTGATCTGTCACATAGTCTGCACCTTGGATCTGTCCCACAGTTTGCTGCATGGATAGCACTTCTCCACCTTCTGCTGGCAACAATATAATCTATCTGATTTGTGTATTCACCATTAGGAGAAGTCCATGTGTACAATCTTCTTTTATGTTGTCAAAAACAAGTGTTTGTAATAAAGAACTGTTCTTGAGATGTATGGGGGGTGCTAGAAGAGGAGAGAATGGAAACAATAGAAGAGAGGGAATGAGAGAGAGGTATGGGAATGCTAGCAGACGAGAGGATGGAAACAGTAAGAGAGACGGAACGAGAGAGAGATATGGAAGTGCTAGAAGAGGAGAGAATGGAAACGGTAGGAGAGATGGAATGAGAGAGAGGTATGGAAATGCTAGAAGACGAGAGGATGGAAACAGTAGTAGGAGAGACAGAATGAGAGAGGGATATGGAAGTGCTAGAAGTGGAGAAAATGGAAACAGTAGGAGAGAGGGAATGAGAGAGATGTATGGGAGTGCTAAAAGAGGAGAGAATGGAAACAGTAGAAGAGAGAGGTATGGGAATGAAAGAAGAGGAGAGAATGGAAACAATAGGAGCAAGGGAATGGTAAGAGGTATAATGTATGGCGACTCAATGATCCGTGGTGTTTAAGATAGGATGCGTGAGGAGTGTTTGCCAGGAGGAACAATAGAAAAGGTGGCTATGGCAATTAAGAGAGGTGAAAGGGTGGATGAGATGATTGTGATGGTAGGAACGAATGACGTGAGCGGTAATGTAAGTTGGGCAGCGAGAGATATGAGATTTTTGCTTGAGACTGTACGGAAGAAGACAGAGAGAGGAAAAATAGTGTGTGTATTGCCTAGGTATGATAATGATGAGCTGAGCAGAAGAGCGGTGATATTGAACATAATAGCGAGAATGTGTGACAAGAGAGGACTGGTATATGTGGATGCTTGGAGTGCATTTGAGGAAAGAGAGGAATTGTATGCGAGAGACCGTTTACATTTGAATGAGGAAGGACGTAGGCATCTGGAGAGATTGCTGTTCTGAACGAGTCAGTGTGTCCCAGGGAGGATGATAGCAGGGGTGGCCTCTTGGGGAATGGATACTTGGGAGAAGGGAGACAATGTCAGGTAACACTGAGCCCAGTGGAGTCTAGAAGGGATAATGCTGGGTATAGAAACAATGGCATTTATATGCTTTATACTAATGCGAGAAGTATCCGGAATAAGGGAGAGGAATTGGTGGCGCAGATAGCATCAGCCTGGCCAAAAATTATTGCGATCACTGAGACGTGGTTGACAGAAGGGGATATAACAACAGGAATAGAAGTCGCTGGGTATAGCATTTTTCATCAGGATAGGAGGGGAAAGCGTGGTGGTGGAGTACTGCTTATGATAAGTGATGACCTATGTCCTCTAAGAGTGGAGAATTTGGAAGGAAGTGAGACAAATGATTTTGAGAGCGTATGGTGTGAGGTAGAGGTAGGCAAGACAGGATATTTAGTGGGGTGTTGCTACAGACCCAGGAGCACAGAGGATGGGGACCAGGAGATGTTTAGACAGCTAAGTTTGGCAAGTGCAAGAAGAATGATTGTTATGTGAGATTTTAACTTCAGTAGTATAAATTGGAGAGAGGAAGATGCATTTCTAGAATTCTTGAGGGACAAATGTCTTAGGCAACATGTAACAGAAGGAACAAGAGGTTCAAAAGTTTTGGATTTGGTTATAGCATCAGAAGAGTTGATAATAACTGAGTTGACATCTCTCCCACCAGTTGGAGAGAGTGACATATGGTGTTGACTTGGAAAATGAATAGACATGCAGGAGTATCAAAGAGACGGGAACTTATGTGGAATTATAAGGCAGGTGATTATAATAGTCTTAGACGTCAACTTCGGGAAGTTTCATGGAGGGAGGAATTGGAAGGCCGGGATATCACTAGTGCGTGGGAAATTGTGAAAGAATATTTGTTATCAGCAATGGTAAGTTGTATACCACGAGTGAAGGAAAGGATGCAATTTGGAGTAAAGTGGATGACAAACAATATTAAACAGGAATTGCATGCGAAAAAGAGGCCATGGAAGAGATATAAGGAGACAGGTGAAGAGATGCATGAGGAATATAAGACACAGGCCAGAAGAGTGACTAATGTGGTAAGGAAAGCGAAACTGGAATATGAGAGGAGATTGGCCCTAAGATCCAAAGAAAATCCTAGGGAATTTTTTAGCTATGTGGCCAGTAGGAGGAGAAATGACTGTGGAAGAATGATATTGTGGGAGAAAAATGAGAATAGAGTGACTGATGCAGAGGACATAGTGGAATTGTTCAATGAACACTTTATTGGAGTATTTCATCCTAGAGGAGTCAGTTTTAATGCTAGAGGGATAGGACTGGTTCGAGGTCTGGAGGTACAGGAGGAGAGTGTGTTTCAGATACTGTGTACTCTGGATGTCAGTAAAGAAGTGGGACTGGATGGTATTTCACCACAAGTTTTGAGAGAATGTGCTAGGGAATTGAGAGTGCCTTTAACGTGGCTTTTCAATGAAAGTCTGGCTTTCGCAAAGGTGCCCAGGGAATGGAAGGAAGGTAAGATAGTGCCATTGCATAAGGGTGGTAACAGACTGGAAGTGTCTAATTATAGGCCAGTCTGTGTGTCATCAGTAGTTGTTAAGATCGTGGAGAAAGTAGTGAGGGACCGTATACAGCATTGGGCAGATGAGGGTAATGTTATCTGTGAGAATCAACATGGATTTGTGAGAGGACGCTCTTGTTTTAGCAATTTGCTAGCCTTTTATAATAAAGTTACAAGAACATTAAATGAGGGAAAGGCATATACTGCAATTTTCTTAGACTTGGCGAAGGCATTTGACAGGGTGCCACATGATAAGCTGATATTTAAGTTGCAGCACATAGGTCTGGATGTCAGATTGGTCAACTGGATTCAGGATTGGCTGTCTGATAGGTATCAGAGAGTTGTGTATGGTGGAGCAGTTTCAAGGAGGCAGAGGGTTACAAGTGGGGTCCCACAGGGCTCAGTACTAGGACCTATATTGTTTAACCTTTATATCAATGACATAGCCAGTGGATTGCAGGGGGATATTCAGTTGTTTGTGGAAGATGCGAAGCTAGGAAGGATTATTAGTAATAGTGCAGATGTGGTAGCCCTGCAAGAGGATTTAAATAAGCTAGATAGATGGGCAAATGAATGGGGGTGTTGGTTTAATGCAGCAAAATGTAAGGTCTTAAGGTTTGGGAAACATCGATGGGATGCTGCATACTCTATGGGAGGAGTTATACTGGAGGAAGTAGGGGAGACAAGAGATCTGGGGTTGATGATTGATAGAAACCTGAAGTTTAGGGGACATATTGCAAAGGTGGTGAAGGTAACACAGAGGATTGCTGCTATTATGAGAAGGACACTGACCTGCAGAGATAAGAGGGTTATCATTCCGTTGTATAAGTCTCTGATCAGACTACACTTGGACTATTGTTCTCAGATTTGGTCCCCAGGATTTGAAGGGGATAAATTAACTGTGGAAAGGATACAAAGACGGATGACAAAGATGGTTTCAGGACTGTACAAGGATAGTTATGAGGATCGGCTGAGAGAATGTGGACTGCAGAGTTTGGTGGATAGAAGAAGGAGAGGTGATATGATTGAGACTTTTAAACTGTTGAGAGGTGGTTACAGGGTTGACACTGGGGAGTTCTTTCGCTTGGTTGAACAGCGGGAAGGAGTGATGACAAGAGGCCATCCCTGGAAGTTACGAAAGGAAACTGTGAGCAAGAGGGTAAGGAGTGGTTTCTTTGTGTGGAGGGTGGTTGAGCCGTGGAATGCATTGCCTGATGGAGTGGTGGGAGCGAGAACGGTCAGTGAGTTTAAAGAGTGGTATGATAGACTTTGTGTTTCTCAGGGGGGGGGACCTCCCCTCGATGAGTCTTGACAGACTTTATGTCTTAGGAAGGACCTCCCTCGAAGAGTCTTTTGACTCCTCGGAGGCCTGAATAATAATAATAATAAAAACTCCAACATTCTTTCTCCTGCTTCATTCCTGTTCTAAACCAAATTTTCCAGTGATGCCTCATTCTTCATTTTCTCCACTTTTGCTTCCAATCACTTAATATTAAGAGAAAAATCTGTTTTATTAATACTGTACACTACTTGGTGCAATATACTGTAAAATTCTTCAACCTCATCTTCACTTGAATCCGTAGTGGGTGTGCATACACCTGTATGAGTGTAACATTCACTGGATATGCCTTTATTCTGATTAGGATAAGTGATATATTTTTTTTTGAAGTAGCACATCAGAGCATTAAACATCAGTTTGATATCAGTTTAAAGAAAACTATTGCCATTTTCTTGTGTATTCATCAGTTATTACAAATAGTGCAACACAACATTTCACAGCTAGTTTCCTATTGAAAACTATCTTCTGAACTGGGTAATTATTTGTGATATTTTTGATTTGATAAAATCTTACTTTCTGATCCTCTAAAGCACTTCTAACTACATTAACCAACCAATTTTTTTTCTTTGGATCATTTTCCTGCCATTTTGCTTTCAACTATTCCTTTAACCCTCTGTCTTCTATTCTGCTAAAGTAAACATACTATCTTATATTAATAATGTCAATTATTTTCTGATACCATTTTGAATATGATTCTGATATTGATATCATCTATTCATCTATCTCCTTGATTTTTCTCAGAACTCTCATATTTGTGATCCCCAATTATTGATCCACAGTTTTATTTTATTTTCTTTATTTTTTTTCAGATTATTCAGAAATGTTAGGTTCAATAGCCTGCCATGGCTAACTAACTTGACTTCATAAAAACTAAGTAATACTATGATAGGGTAGTTAAACCTATCAGCATGCTCTACTATACCTGCCATTTGGATGTATTTTATGGCTGGTTTGCCTGTTTCGAGGAATGAAAATTCAGAGTTTCTAGAAAGGGAAACCCAGTAGCTTCTGTATCAGACTGGTAACTCACCTTTAGTTGAAAACCTAAATGAAGATTTTTTATGTCACAAATAGGATTGAAACTCAGGTCTAAAACCAAAGAACATTGCTTTATTTATTTATTTATTATTATTATTATTAACATCCAACCTCCATGGAGTCAGAGACTCATCATGGGAGGTACACATTATCACACACAAAGCTCATCCAACCATGCCTTAAAGTGATTCAGTGTGTCAACATTCATCACACATTCAGGCAATGCATTCCAATCACCAACCACTCTCCATGCAAAGAACCCTCTCCTCACTCCTCTGCTCACATCCTCTTTATACAGTTTCCAGTAATGACTTCTTGTTCTATTGCCTTCTTGCGCTATGAAAAATCTCTTTCATGTCAACCTAATAACAACCTCTGACTAGCATATATGTCTCAATCATATCCCCCTCTTCCTCCTATTCACAAGGTTTTGCAATTTACATTTTCTCAATCTGTCCTCATACTCCACACTCCAAAGACAGTGATAACCTTTGTGAATCTTCTTTGGACCCTTTCCAACATATCATCTGGTGTCGAGGCTAGCTGGTGAAAGGACGTACTGTCGGAGAGCTCCTGAAAGATTTGTGATTTTTGTTGATTTATTAATATTTTGTTAGATTTAATTGTGTAATTTTAGTATATTATTGTAGTTTTATTAGTGTAGTTAGTGTACTAAAGTGTTTTATAACATAATCTATGTTGGGAAGTCGCTGCTAGAGGGATTCGTAGTGTGTAGTGTTCGTGAAAGCTCCAGATAAGATAAGCGTTATTTTCAGTTATCGTTGATAAATTTACTTTAATATTGCGTAGTTTTGTTTGCCTTGCGTATCTTAGTGCATCTATTTGTGTGTTTTTGGTGTTTATAATTTGATCAAATACGTTACTAGTAATGGCTCCAGTATGAAGGAAAATGGTGGCCAGAAATGATGGTTTGCCATCTTCTTTCAAGAACGGTAATGTAAAGGAGATGATTCAGTGTACTATCTACGAAATGTACGCTTTGCGGAGTGTGGTCAGAGTGTGGTTAGATGATAATAAAGGAGTGAATGTGTGTAGAAAATGTAGGGAGAATGAGGAATTGAAGTGTATTTCGGATTGTGAATGTGATATTTTTGTCAAACTTCAGAATGAAGAAAATAGGGATATGACAAGAAACGGTAAGGTTGTACCAGAGAATTGTGAGAGTGTGAATGTAGAAACTGTGAATGATAGTATTAATGGTTTTACAGAGAATAAAAAAGATGAGATAGATGCAATGAGTAAGATCGCGTTGTCGAATGGTGCGATACAAAGGGCAAAACAGCAGCTAGAGCGTATGAGCAAAAGTCGACTGAATGAACCAACCAATAATAAAAAGTATAACAGGAAAAATAGATGTATGAGTGTGAACATGAACAAAATGAAGGATAGAGTGATGTATGGAGACTCATTAGTACGAGGTGTGTTAGTAGAGGATTTGACAAAATCGTACCAACCTGGTGCGACCATAAAGGATGTAACTGAGTCTATTAGAGAGCAAAAGGAAAGGGTGAAAGAAATGATAGTTGTGGCAGGTACGAATGATTTGAAAGGAGATAAAATGGAAATGATAGAAGACCTGAATGAATTGTTTGAGGCAGCAAAAGAAAGGAGTGAGAGAGTTAGAATGATTAGTCTATTGCCACGGTATGACAGTGAAATGTTTAAAAGGAGGGCCATAATTGTGAATGACATTATGCGTGGGTTATGTATGACGAGTGGTGTGGAATTTGTGGATGTGTGGAGTGAGTTCGATGGGCGAAAGGATCTATATAAGATGGATGGCTTGCATTTGAATGGTTACAGTGTAGGGAGACTTGAGAAAGTGCTGCTGAATGTAATGGATGTGCAAATTCAGGGAAACTAGATTTATTAAGGGGGGGTAGATATACAGTCCTTAGGGAGGCAGTTGAATGTATGAATGAATATAATATGCCCGAGTCAAATAAGGACAACAAATCAGAGTGGGATAGTTAATATAAGGCATCAAGGTAGGGTTGGGGCTAATGGGGGTCTTAAATTCATGTACACTAATGCTAGGAGTATTAGAAACAAGAAGGAAGAGTTTTTGGCCATGGTTGGCACTTCCAGACCACAGGTTATTGGTATTAGTGAATCATGGCTGACTGTAGATGATATAGCTAGTGGGATTGAATGTGATGGGTATAGTGTGTTCAGGAATGACAGGGAGAATAAAATGGGGGGGGGAAGTATAGTTGATGATAGCTGATGAGCTACAGCGAAGGAGAATAGAAGTTGAATTGCAGGATAGAGGAAAAGAGCACATTTGAGGCCATTTGGTGGGAGATTGTGGCTAGCAGAACTAAATATACAATTGGGTGCTGCTATAGACCAGGTGATGGAAAAGATGGTGGTGACAGTATGCACAAGCAAATAGAAGAAATGAGTGGAAGGAGGATAATTATTATGGGAGATTTCAACTATGGTCGCATTGATTGGAGTGAGGAAAGGACACATGGGAGGAAGGAATTGGATTTTATGTGTTTATTAAGGGATAACTATCTGTGACAGCATGTAATGGAAAATACTAGGGGTCAGAGAGTGCTTGTCTAGTAATTACATCTGAGGATTTGGCTGTAACAAATATGACCACATTGCCACCAATTGGTGAGAGTGATCACAGGGTCTTGACTTGGGAGGTGGCTAAAGGTGTGGAATTTTCAATTAAGACAAGGTACATGTGGAATTATCAGGCTGGAAAGTATGACAAGCTTAGGAGTTTGATTGGTTCAGTGCCATGGCATGCACAACTGCAAGGACTAGAAGTTGATAGTGCATGGGAAGCAGTTAAGAAGTGTTTGCATGAAGCAATGGCTGACTGTATACCTAGAGTCTGAATAATAAATCAACTAGGGGTTAAATGGATGAATAACACCATTAAGCTTGAGCTGCAAAAAAAGAAACAACTATGGAGGGAATTTAAGGAGAAAGGTGACCGGCAGGCACATGAACGGTATAAAGCGCAGGCCAGAAGGGTAACGAGTGTGGTAAGAAAAGCAAAAAAGGATTACGAAAGAACATTGGCCATGCAGGCTAAAGAGAATCCTAAACAGTTTTTTAGATATGCAGCAAGTAAAAGGAAAAATGTACATGGCAAAATGATTTTAAAGAATGCCGATGGTAGGGAGGTAACTGAATCAGTTGATATAGTTCAGTTACTGACTGAGCACTTTGCAAGTATATATCATCCAGGTGGTGACATTGCAGAAAGGAATAAACCAGTAGATTATACGGGAATTGTGGTGAATGAAGTGGAGGTGAGTACTCTATTGCATAACCTCAACGTCAATACATCTGTGGGATTGGATGGTATACCAGCTCGTGTTGTACGAGAAGCAGCTAAAGAATTGTCAGTACCCTTGACCATTTTGTTTAATTTGAGTCTCGGGTCTGGGTTAGTCCTGAGGGGGTGGAAAGAGGGGAAAATAGTTCCACTGCATAAAGGTGGTTCCAAAACTGCTGTTGTAAATTACCGACCGATTAGCATATCAGGAATCATTGTCAAGGTCTTAGAGAAATTAGTCAAGAAAAGAATACAGGATTGGATAGATGAAAATGGGATATTGTATGGGGGACAACATGGTTTTGTGAAGGGTAGATCATGCTTCAGTAACTTGCTCACGTTTTATAACACAGTGACGGCTGAACTGGATAGGGGTAATGGGTTTACAGTGATACTACTGGACCTTGCCAAGGCCTTTTACAGGATACCACATGGAACCCTAATCAGTAAACTGGAGCAGATGGGGATAGATATAGGGCTGGTGAGATGGATAGGAGAGTGGTTGAAGGAGAGATACCAGAAAGTGGTTTATGCAGGAGTGGAGTCTAAAAGACAGCTTGTGACTAGTGGTGTGCTGCAGGGCTCTGTTCTTGGACCACTGCTTTTCAATTTGTTCATCAATGATATAGGAAAGGATTTGAGAGGAAGTGTTCACTTGTTTGCTGATGATGCAAAGTTGGGTAGAGCAATTGCGAGTGCACAGGATGTCAAAATTTTACAGGATGATTTGGATAGTTTGGAGGACTGGGCTAGGAAAAACGGATGTCAATTTGATGTGGCACTTTGGGGTGAAAAGAATAGCCGCAGTATATCGCATTGGTGGAACTGTACTCCAGGAGATTGATGAGGCCAGGGATTTGGGAGTGTTGGCGGATAGGGAATTGAAGTTTATGGGGCACATTGCAAAAGTGACTAAATCAGCTCATCAAATCACTTGGCTTCTGAAAAATACTTTAATATGCAGAGACAAACAAGTTGTTGTTCCTCTGATATCGAGCCATCTGGACTACTGTGCCCAGTTATGGGCACCAGGGTTTCTTCGTGATGGGGAGGAAGTGGAGAGGATCCAGAGACGAGTGATCAAGATCATAGAAGGTCTGTGGAATGAACCTTATGAGAATAGGTTGAAGATTTGTGGGTTGCAGAGATTGGACGATAGGCGAAGGAGGGGTGATATGATTGAGACATTCAAATTACTGAAGGGTTTCTATAGGATTCATCCAGAAAATATTTTTGAAAATATGACTGGTGGTGGGAGGACTAGGGGCCATGCATGGAAGCTGGGCAAGAGCGTGGTTGACAAGGGAGTTAGAGCTGGGTTTTTTGCTTGGAGAGTGGTGAATGAGTGGAATAAGCTTCCAGAGTCTGTTGTGGGTGCTACGACCATGAATGAGTTCAAGGCATGGTATGATAGATACTGTGTCAATGTCTAATAGTTGTTCTTGACATGATGTTAGGGCCTCCCTCGATGAGTCTGTTGACTCCTTGGAGTTGCCCGGAACAATAATAATAATAATAATCTTTGTCACCATGAAAACCCGGCGACCAAATCTGTGCACAATAATCCATATCAGGTTTGATCAAGGCCTTATACAATGGCATCATAACCTCTCTATTTCTGCATGTCAGGGTCCGCATCATTGTCATTATCTGATGTGATGTCTTCACAACTTGTGCAATGTAGCCCCTGAATTTCAGGTCCTTGTCCAGATCTCTCATTTCCTCTACCTCCTTTAAGGTTTCCCTCACCAATAGCATACTTTGCATTCCCATCGTTGCTTACCAAATTTCAAAATTTTACACTTTGCTACATTGAACTGACACTTCCACTTACCTGCCCATTCATGCAATCTATTCAAGTTTTCCTCCTGCAAGACCATAACATCTGCCTGACTCTGCATTGTTCTCCCTAGTTTTGCATCATCTGCAAACACCACACATCACTAGTTAAATCCATCCCAATATCATTAATATATAGAAAATGAACAACAATGGTCCCAAAACTGATCTCTGCAGTACACCACTAGTGACCTTCCTCTTACAGGATACCACACCCCACATACAACTTTCTGATACCTATCTGACCAGTCACTGCTTCAAATCAGAAGTCTGTTATCCAATCCCATCTGTTTCAATTTAGTTAATAGTTGGTCATGTGGGAGCCTATCAAAAGCTTTTGCAAAATCCAAGTACACTAATGTAAATGCATCTCCCCTGTCCAAGGTTTTTGTCACCTTGTTATAGTATATAAGTAAGTTAGTAAAACATGATCTCCCCTTAACAAACTCATGCTGATAACCACAAAGAATACTGCTGTTTTCAACCTAATTCTGTATTCTACTTTTCACCATTCTCTCTCTCTCCAGTATCTTCACCACAACTCTGGATATACATATTGGCCTATAATTTAAAGCCACAGCCTTACCACCACCACCACCACCTTTATGCAGTGAAACAATTTTACCTTCTCTTCACTCCCTTGGAACCTGTGCTGTTGTAAGAATATTATTAAACAAGCATGCCAATGCTAGTGATGATTCCCTGGAACATTCTCTTAAGGTATATCTTAAGAGAATGTTAACTTAACATTCTCTTAATGTCATCAAATCCTATTGCATTATTGACATCAAGGTTATTTATTTCCTCAAATACTTCCTGGTTACTCACAATTAAGCCATCATCCCCTATGTCCTCTAGCATTTAAGTTCCTTATGATTCCACCCTGATCAGGATGAAACACTCTTATAAAATGATCACTGAATACCTCAACAATGTCTTCTGCAGCAGTTACCATTCTATCATTTTCATCTGCTAACATCATCTTACCATGATCATTCTTCCTTCTACTTGCCACATATCTAAAAAAACTCTAGGGTTTTTCTCTGTCCAATTTCTGCTCATACTTCACTTTTGTTTTCCTTACTAACTGAGTCATTCTCTTGGCTTGTTCTTTATACTCTTCATGAAACTGATTATTATCATTATTCATCTTGTACTGCCTCCAATGTACCTTCTTCTTCTTCCAGATTTCATGCTTAAGTCCCTCATTCATCCATTTTACACCTACCTTATTCAGCCTTTTGGCTTTCGGAATATTCACATATTGATGCTGTTATGTATTTCTTTGTCAGTTCCCAAGCTGCATTTATTTCCTTACTGTTCAGCTCCTCATTCCATGCTACAGCTCCAAGCTATCTCCAAAGCTGGTCATGATCATCAGGCTTATAATTCCACACACATCCTTTCCTCACAGAAGTCCACATATGGCAAGCCACAACCCAAGTGATCACTCTCACCAACTGGAAGAAAGTGTGAAACCCCACTCAATTACATTCTCTGATGATATGATGAGATATAAAATAATCGATCCTCGTGTGCCCTCCTTTACATACTGCCTGAGATAGTTACTTCTCAAAAACTTGAGAAATTCATTTTCCTTATTCACAAATGCTATTTCTTCATTCCAATCTATACTGCCATAATAATTACCCTTCCTTTGTTCACTAATCTAAGTTGTTTATAAGTTTCTTCATCACCATTCTCCACATTCCCTGGCCTATAGCAACATCCAACTAAACATGTCTTCCTGTCAACTTTCACATTACACCACACTGCCTCATAACCAGTGCCACTATTTCCCTCTTTCATGTCTACCTTATGTGGATATAATTCCCTTGCTATCATTAGCAGTACTCCTTTTCCCTTCTTGCCCTTTCTATCCTCATGAAAAATACTGTATCCTTCTATTTCTATTCCCTTTATGACATCATCTTCATTCAAACATATTTCACTTATTCCAATAATTTTGGGGCAAATAAACTCGATCACTGAAACCATTTCATCTGCCTTATTTCTGATACTTCTGCAAAGGCATATAACAGAATATCAGCTAAGCTAATGCCTTTTATTCCCTTAAAGGGAGTAGGTGAGGCCTTTTAATCCTATGTAGCTTTTTTTTCTTTTTTTTTTTTGGAGACTGAGTGAGTAGTTTAATCTCCACCGATAGCCAATCAGAGATAGCTGGCTCATGACTATCACTAATTATAGTCATATGACAGATAGTACATTGGAAAATATTATATAAGTTGGAACAAATGGAAATGAATGTTGAGCTGGAGGCATGGATAGTGATGACTGATAGACTACCCATAGAGTAGTATACGGTGGAATCTAGGAGAATGAGGATGACTAGTGAAGTGCCTCAGGACTCTGAACTATTGCCACTACTTTTAATTTATATTTCATTGATACAGAGAATGATTTAAGGGAGGGATATTCAATTGTTTGCTGATGATACAAAACTAAGGAGGGCAATAGCTGATAACGGTGATGTAGATAATCTTCAGGATAATTTAAATAAATGGACAGAGAGTTGAAGTTTGGAGGTCATAATGCAAAAGTTGGCAAAATATCTCAAAGGATTACTTGGATGTTGAAGAATACACTGACAAGTAAAGATAGGGAGGTTATCATCCCTCTTTATAAGGTTATGATCTGGTCAAATCTTGACTACTGTGCACATAGTCATTTGGATATCTTGGGGATCAGGGGGATAGTGGAGAGAATCCAGAGACATGTGACCAAGATGGCGACAGATTTGTGGTGCTTATGAGATAGATTGACAGTGTTTGGGTTGCAGAGTTTAGTTGGCAGGCAGAAGAGGAGGGGAGACATGACAGAAACTAAAGGAGTTTTATAAGATTGACACAAAAGAAATTTTTCAATACATGATGTGTAAGGAGAGAACAAGGGGATCACCCCAGGAAGTTGTGTAAGAGTAGCGTTAGTAAAGATCTGCAAATTAGATTTCTTGCTTGGAGAGCTGTGAATGAGTAGTTGATAGTGAAGTGAAGAAGTTTAAGGAGAATGATAGGCATTATGTGAATAATGGTTACTGTGGGTGTGACATGATAAGTCTTCAGATCCCATAGAGATATATTCATACAATAATAATAAAATTAAATCAAAAGAGTGTTACTTTAAGACTGCAGACTAACTGTTTATATATAGTTTTATTAAGCATATTACTATATTGCTAATTATACTGCAGGCCTGGTCTTGGCTGAGTGGTTAGCATATCTACCCTCCAACCAACAGGCTGTGGGTTTGAATCCCACCATGGGCATGGATGTTTTTGACTGGAGGTGAATTTCATTGTGCAGTGTGAGACTACTGAAACCTACAAATGAACTGGTGATCTTCCAGGGCTGAACTGCATGGTCATCTTTGCCAACGGATGGTAGGATGTTCACCTCATTATATGATGTGTAAGATGCCACAGTCTTAGAATGAATGCCCTTTATTCTCCAGCACTATTTCATACAGCCAATCCTTGTCCCAAAAATTAAGATCATCCATTATGATTTCTTGCTTTTGATTTAATAATATATTTCATAATCACCCACCACTAAATCCCAGACCAATGATAACATCTACATATAATTCATCCTGTTAGCCTCTACTTCAGCCTCAAACCTTCTGTCTTCTAAACCATACATAGGATCACTGTGCCAACAGGATTTGATGTCCTCATCATCAGCAAAACTTTCCCACTTTTTTTTTTTTTTTTTTTTGTCACTGTTGTCTTCCATGAAAATACTATACCTCTTGCATTCTATTCCTATAAGCAAATTCTCATCTGTCAGCCAGATCTCCCTATAATGCTTAGAATTTTGACCACAACATACTCACCAATGCAAGAAACTCTTCCTCGTCCACCTTGTTCTTAATGGTTCTAAACATTAGCAAACAGATACAACAATTAACCTCTAAGCTCATTACATATCAATGCATGTCCTATAGTCTGTCTTGTAATTTAATGAAGACTGACTATTTAATATTCATTCCTTTCTCCTCAAATGAATTGTTTCTAAACCACATGATACATCTAAACCCACTATATTCATTCTCCATTTTCACATTCACTCACTGTGTGTGTGCGACATGCACATAGTTTTTTATATTTTCTCTATTTACTGTTAAACACTTTCTTTAGACTAAATCCAGCCATATGCAAGTCATCAATCAGATACATTTTTTTTTGCCCATCAACATCATCCCATATATCCACTAACTCTACTTACACAACTGGTGCCCTGAACTATGATTCATTTACTATCATGGTTCTTTTAAGTTCACTCTACACATGATAGGGCAAACTCGCTCTTCTTTTTTTACTTCTTTATTTTATACTTATCACCTTTCAAATCATTCATTCCTGTCAAAACTATCAGTTATTCACTTCCTGCATTTTGACAGTATCAACACATTTCTCTTTGCTTATAAAAACCATATTTTTCATCAATTTCACTATACATAGCCAGAACAAATTATTACTATCTTTTTAAATCACCGTGCCAGTAAAAGTGGTCTAACTGATACCAAAATAAAAAATCATTTAACAATTAGTAATCATAAACAACAAATTACATGATAACCACAGTAATTAACTTTAATGAAATGAAAGTACAGATATTTCGTACTGAAAATAACAACAGTACAGTGCATAGAAACAGGCAAATCAAAGAAATGGGAATACAAGATACATACAACAATCAGTTTACCAATAAAAATGGTTGCTGCATGCTAGAAATTAATATATTAATAAATAATATTAAAACTATTTTTGATGGTTACATAAAATGAGAATCTCCCAAACGTTTGGGAGAGGGAGACAATTATTCCAATTCAGAATCATTCTGAATCATTAGTATTGACACTAAACACAGTATCCGGTGGAATGAAGCTTGTTTTTTCCATAGAAGCAGTTTTAAATATGAATGCCTTTTCAAAGAAAGTTGTGAACTCCTTTTACATCAGCCAAATCTGAATTGGAACGATTGTCTCTCTCTCTCCCAAAAGTTTGAGAGATTCTGATTTTATGTAACCATCAAAAATAGTTTTATTTTATTATATTCTAGTACACAGCAACTTTTTATGTACCTTGTTGTATGTACCTTGTATTCCTTTCTTTGATTTGCTTGTTTCTATGCACTGATGATGTACTGTTATTTTCAGTATGAAATAGCTGTACTTTCATTTCATTAAAGTTAATTACTGTTGTTATCATATAATTTGATGTTTATAGTCATGCCACAGGTAACTTTAAAGATTAGAATTAGTAATCGTCTAGTACCAAATTTGAATAACATCCATTCAAATGGAACAGTTATTATATTCATGCAGACAAATGGTACAAAATGAATCTAATAGGTATCATATACTAGTAAACTATAACAATAACTAAAAACAATTATAAAATAATGTCTTTCTTTAAAAAAAAATTACAAAATTTTATTAATTACATACCACTTATGCACTTCATCTTTCCATTTCACAGTTGGCTTTGTAAGATAATTGTTTAACTCTGACTTCAAATTGCCAAATTTACGCGTAGCTTCTGCCAGTTTCTCTAAAATATAAATATCAAATAACAAGAAGATCAAAAATTAAATAAAGAAAATGAACATGAATAGTAAAGTAAAGTAAACAAAAAGAATATATATATATATGAAAATAATCTCTCTACTGCATCATTGCACAGCTGTTTCATCATACATCACCTGGTGCAACCAAATTGATTCTTAGTTATGACAAATATTCTAATCCTTTTCAAATATGGTTCACTTGACAAATCTCAATCCTAATGCCTCTCCCCTTCCAGTAACTGGAAAATGATCTATTATGATAAACACATAGAGTCAATGATCACAAAAAATGCACAGCACAAACTTACTTACTTAAAAAAGAAAAAAAAAAAAAAAAAAGGAAAAAAAAAAAGGCCTCTGGTTAATTTTTGCAACATAGCTATTTCCATACCAATGCTGCAGCTTCTGAAGATCACACAATACTGCTGAAAAGGTAATAAATATCACAAATAAATAAACAAACAGGAGAAACAGTAAATAAAATAAATTACACACCATATATATTTACCTGAAAAAAACATATTGATCTTTTCTAACTCCTTTTCACAGAAATGAAAAAATACTTCATCAAATTTGGCAAAGTAACGAGTAATAAGCCTCTGTTCCACCACTAAATTTGTTAAAGAATTACAAATAAAAAATTGTATAAATAAATAATATTAAATGATATAAACTAGAAATAGTCAGCACTTCAGATTATTATTACTTATATATTATTATTATTACACTGGTGTCCAAAAGCTAAGAACGAATTACATTTTTACCTGTGTGTGAAAAAATTTTCATGACTACAATATAATTTATCAGTATACTAACACATTATATTACACAAAAAATGTGTTATAAATGTCATTACAAATTGCAATATGTTTTTGTGTTATAAATTTCATTACAAATTAAATTGCAATATGTTTTTGGCAAAAGTCACAAAAATTTCCTAAGGACATAGTTAAGGAATTAATGTACAGTGCTTACAGAAAACTACATAGAGACATTTCAGTATGGAATATGTTCACCCTGAACTGCAATGCAGCTCTCACAATGTTGTACCATACTTAGCATCAAGTGATTTGGAGTTCTTAAGGCAAACTGGCCCACTCCTCCTTCAGAGAAAGGATAAGGCCTTGCTTGTTTTAAGGAGGGGAATTTCAAGCAGCAATGCATCTTCCTAGTGTGTCCCAAATGTGTTTATGGGGTTGAGGTCTGGGGAGCATGCTGGCTACTTAATTCTATTAATATACTTGGTCTTGAGAAGTAGCTCCACTGCTTGGGTATGATGTGGCGTGGTACTGTCATCCTTAAAAATGAATTCTCAGCACCACGGAACAATTGAACATGATGTTGAAGAACTTTATTGCAACAAAGTTCTTCAATCAATGTGATGTTGAAGAACTTTGTTGCAATATTGTTCACCAGTCATAGTCCCTTTTGCCAGCACTTGTAGCTTGGTGTATCCATTAAGCATAATGCCTCCCCATAGACCATTGTATCTATCCCTTTTAAGAGTGTTCATGATGATAAACAGTACCACTTTCTTACAAGATGAAGTGTCATCTAGAATTAGAGGAAAGGCTAAAATGACTCTCATCTGTAAAGAGTACATGAGGCCATGGGTGTCTGGTCCAATTTTTATGGATACAACACCACTGGAAACATGCTCAATGATGAGCTGTGGATAAAGGGATGTAGACTACAGGCCTTTGGGCATATTGACCTACTTGTAGCAGATGTTTTGCCACAGTTTGTTAAAATATCTATGTACCTGTGCTTGAAGGAAGCCAACTTGCAAGCTAACCTCTAAAAGGCACCTGCTGTAGTGCATCGATTATGATTTGCTGTTATAACCAAAAATTTGTCTTCATGCTGTGTGGGCAACCTCTTAGCAAACATCTAGAACACATTACATTGATTTGAAATGCTGCTGTCCAGAGCTGGATACAATGCAATGTGAGATTCCAAACTATTTCTCTGCCAATATCAGTAATTCTGCAGCCTTCTTCAAGATTTCCAATAATTCTTCTCCATGTGAAATCATCTAGATGATGTCTTTGAGATTTCAGACATTATAAGACATCCAAGTTTGCAACTTTATTCCTTCAAGAAAAGAGCCTCTTTCAAACACAATTCGTTTAGTGCAGCCTTTTATCCTGTTGAGTGATACAATGTGATCCCTTTGTGCCCAATTCAAAAATTTGAATATGTACCCACTTTCATCTCGAAATCATCAGTTATACAAATTGCCAAAAGCTGATTTGTCTGAATTTGCAGCTGTAATCTTCAGAAATAGTGTTCGTCCTTAGGTTTTGGACACTAGTATATAATTATTACCAGAGACCATCAGTGCAGGGACTCATTGAGAGAGCCCCAATCACCCACACCAGCTGCCATACCCAAGACTTGACAAATATGCTTGCCCACTCATCCAGGAAAGCAGATTTTGCCTGCCAGCTATTTGCTGGCTGGAAAAAAAAAATAATAATAATAATAATATAATATAATAATATTAATAATAATATTAATAAAATAACTTTTTAAATATTTTTTTAACTTTAAGAAAATACATTAGAATATGTGATACATAAAACTATTCTAGTAACAAAATTAATATAATAAATTTTATTTTAAAAAAATCAATATTGTTTTTACTGTTCTTATTCTTATTATTCATTGATTTCTTTTTTGGAATAGTTTGCATGTACTGGAAATGTTCTCCAAATAATGATACATGACCACTTTATGGAATTCCTATTTACTTATTGGGACATATCATTAAAAAAACAACAGTGGGTGAGCTTGGACAAGTGCAATTTTTCACGATCAATAAGATTTTGCATAATTTGCACTCTTGAATTAATTCACACTACCTGCACTCATTTCTAAAGGCAATTGATTCAATTCATGCACTGCTCTAGGAGAGAAAATCAGGCTCTCACTTCTTTCTTGACTGCATTCATTCTCAACTTTCACGGATGTCATCTCATCCTCCATAAAATTAAAAATTGTACCTATTCATATACTCTGCAATCCCTTTTGAAGTCTCTAGCATATCACTCCAATTTCTCCTATTTGCTAGTGTCTGCAGTCCAGAAATATTCAATCTGTTTTCATAATTTATAGTCTGTCCTGATATCAACTTTAACACTCTCCTTGCATTGCATGTAACCCAGGATACCAGAGCTGCACACAGAAATTTGTGAATTTCTGATAACATCTCATGTGTGTAATTTTTATGTTGCTTCCATCCACAAAAGGTTATTTACAAACCTATAGTACATTTTGTGCTGTGGGCAAGGTATGCTACGGATATATACATATATATTTTCTTTTATCTATTTTTATTTTAGCAATTATATATATATATATATATATATATATATTGTATTTTTCACATAGTCCAGAAAACCTGCTCTAGAGACCAAACGTGGAACTTTTTCAATAAGCGGAACAGTGGTCTCACACAGGGCAATGACATTCACCTCCCACCTAAAGACAATCACAAACCTTCATGCCCATGGCAGGTTTCAAACCTGCAACACTCTCTCTCTCTTTCTCACATTCTCTTCATATAACTTCTAGGATGTTCTTGCCTCTTATGTATAGTATGCTGTTTCCTTCTACTCTATGAAAATATCTTCTGCATTAATCTAATAAAAACCTTTCACCAACAAATGCTGGTGAGATATAGATTGTGTGTGTGTGTGTGTGTGTGTGTGTGTGTGTGTGTGTGTGTGTGTGTGTGTGTGTGTGTGTGTGTGTGTGTGAACATATTAAAAAAATAAAAATTTAAATATAAATATAAAAATTAAAATTAAATGAAAAATTTTAAAATAAGTAATACAGTTATTGATAAATTACTCTACACAAAAACAACCAGAAATTTAAACTTATTTTCAAAGAAAGTGTTGATCTCCTTCACCATCCAAACCTAAATCTCAGTGATGAATTTGGGAAATTGTTATAAAAAAAATGTATTAGTTAATTTTTTAATTATTATTTATTTTATTTTAGTTTTATTGTCAATTTTTATTTTTTTTTAATATACTCTCTCTCTCTCACACATGTACTCTAGTAGCATAATATTTGTCTGACACTCATATGACTGCACATGAAAAAGACACCATTCTCTGCGAGCTTGCATTGTTTTTTAATTTCCCATTATTCACTTTCCAACATTGTTAATGGACTGATACGTCCATTAACAATGTTGGAAAGTGAACTGCTATATCAGTATAATCATTTATAATTTAATAAACTGTTTACTGTGCATAAGTGTTTTTTAATACTTCTTTAAATTGGGCAAAAATTCAGCTATAAAAGACAAGAACAATGAAAATAGGCTGGAATGAAAAACATCAACTGCATTCTCAATGGAGAACTAGAACAAGTAAACAGTTTGACTATTTTGCCACAATTTTTAATGAAGACATCAGATTCATATGGATACCAGAATAAACAGATAAACTGACAATATACAAAACAGTGTTCAAACCAATCTAAACTGATGATACATACATTTTGCAACTGTATAGGATGCATAGTTATGAATAATCCTAGAGAATTCAAGACCTGTTTTCTCTCTTTTAGGAAATGAAAAAAAAAAAAAAAATTATAATACATTATAACACTAATGTAAGAAGTTTGCTTACCTTCTGGTGAGGGAGCACTTTCCACTGCTATATATAACATTGCTTTCATTTCCTAAAATACAAAAGACAAACGGATTTTTACAGAATTTAAAATACATCCCAAGTATTATATAATCTCAAAATGTAATAAATTTTATGCTTTTAACAGGAGCAACTAAAATTTGCCCATTCCACATTTCTAATACGTCTGCTTTAACTATGATCTTGCAAAAGTTAGCTATCTTGTAATGTTCAGATGTTGAAAGTTTATTTTTCACTTGGTCAGACTATAATAAATTTAGTTTAATCCTTTATCCAAGTGTGTGCAAACAAAGTTTGCACCAAAAAGTATCTTCAAGACTGAGGTAAAGTGGTACAACACTGGGCAACTCCTTGCAAAGGTGGAGCAAGCTACCAACATTCCTATCTCAGTATCTCCCATAATGCAAAACATATCTCCTTGCGGATATGTATAATGTTATGCATTAAGGGAAGAGCCACTACCCAGACTAGTTTCGACCTTTATTGAGATATTTTCAGTGGGAGCCAGGCCCAAGTGGAGATACCAAGGCAGAAGCATTAGCAAGGTCATCTCCTCCTATAGGAGCTGCCAAACGGTGTGCCACCTTTTTATTAAATTACTCTGGATTTAGAGAAAGATGTTGAAAGTTTATTTTTCACTTGGTCAGACTATAATAAATTTAGTTTAATCCTTTATCCAAGTGTGTGCAAACAAAGTTTGCGCCTGAAAGTATCATCAAGACTGGGGTAAAGTGGTACACCAGCCAACTCCTTGCAAAGGTGGGGCAAGATACCAACACTCCTATCTCAGTATCTCCCATAATGCAAAACACATCTCCTTGCAGAGATGCATCATCAACATCTTTCTCTAAATCCAAAGTAATTTAATAAAAAGGTGGCACACCGTTTGGCAGCTCCTATAGGAGGAGATGACCTTGCTAATGCTTCTGCCTTGGTATCTCCACTTGGGTCTGGCTCCCACTGAAGAGACCTCAATAAAGGTCGAAACTAGTCTGGGTAGTGGCACTTCCCTTAATGCATAACATTATACATATCCGCAAGGAGATGTGTTTTGCATTATGGGAGATACTGAGATAGGAGTATTGGTAGCTTGCTCCACCTTTGCAAGGAGTTGCCTGGTGTTGTACCACTTTACCCCAGTCTTGAAGATACTTTCAGGTGCAAACTTTGTTTGCACACACTTGGTTAAAGGATTAAACTAAATTTATTATTGTAATGTTCAGAGCTATGCTACAAATGGTGCCTCCAAAAAGTACCATTTCCTTCTAAATTCTCTAGTAATATTTCCTAAGGCAAATTCTCTATTACCTAAATACCATTTCCTTCCCAATTCTCTATTCTGAGCATGCAGAATTCATCACTTATCATAAATAATACTCTACCAGTCTATTTACATTTTCTATTCTATTGAATTACCAGGAAAAATTAAATAACAACAACAACAATAAAAAAAATCTATATTCTATGATAAATCTGATCAAAATCTGTTACATCATTTGTAAAGGTGAAGGTGGCTGCAGAGTAAGCCTGAAGGAAGATATTGGATTGGGATTATAGCTGAAGCAACCAAGGCTATGCGTTCAGTGTATTGTCTGTTTATCGCAATGTCCACTTGTAGTGTATTCCATTCATGTTTCCTAACTTAGACTCTGGAATGACTGAGTTTCACCCACACACCTGCAATGGATGCAGAATTTCCCATGCATCTATCATTCAGAAAGCATTTTTCGTGACTCCAATTACACTTGTTCACTGAGGAATTTTATGCGATATAGTGTATGTTCTATTAATTCATTGCCAAGAATAAATGGTTTATGGTAAAAAGTGAGAGTGGAGGAAGTTTTTCATAAATGCTTTGTGTGTGAGTGCAAGAAATGCAAGTCATGTGGAAAGCAGGAAACTGAAGTGACTAATATTAATGATATAAGGAAAAATAGCAAAAATGTTCTGGAGAATGTGAAAGGAGGAACAATAGTGCATGAAATATGAATGAGAGCATGAAAGAAGCAGATTAAAGTAATGTAGACGATGAGGTGACAGTAAGGAGTGAAAAAGCATACTTAAAAGCATCCTTAACAGGACAAAACAAGAGCTAGAGTGACTGAAGAAACAATTGTCATGCAGAACAACAGGAGGAAGAATGAAAGAAAAATTGAATGAGAAAAGTATGAAAGTGCAAGCAACTGGGAGTAACGAGAAGGTGTTGTATAGAAATTTGATGATAACAGATATACTTAAGTGACAAAAGCATGTATCCCAGGTACAAAGATCAAGAGTTGACTGTTTTGGCAGGAACAAATGATTTAAAAGGTAAGAAATATACAATCAGAGAGGAAGAGTTGTTGAAACAAGTGAAAATTAAGAGTAAGAAAGTAGAGATTATGAGTCCACTGCCTCAGTATGAGAGGAGAGAATTGAGAAGGGCTACGATTGCTAATGAGAAGATTGTGCAAGAGGAATCTTGGTTTCATCCTTTATCCAAGTGTAAGCAAACTAAGTTTGCGCATGAAGTAACTTCATGACTGGGCTACTTGTATATGCTAAAAAAACTTTCAGCATCTATCTATAATCCAGAGTATTTTAGTAATAAGATGTGGCATCTTTTGACTACTTGTATATGGGAAATATATGACTTCTGCATTACTTCAACCTAGGTATCGCTTCTGGTTCTGGCTTCTATTGATGAGACCTCAGTAAAGATTGAAACCATCTGCGTAGTGGCCCTTCCCATAATACATAGCATTATACATGTTGTAAGGATATGTGCCTTGCATTATGGGATACTAAGGCAATTGATGTGAAGTCATTAGCCACTATATACAAGTAGACCAGTCATGAAGTTACTTTACACTTGGATAAAGTATGAAACTAATATAATTTCTTGGCATCTTTAAATTATAAGGGAGAGAAATTTTTAGCATTCATCAGCCTGACTTGGCCAAAAATTATAGGCATCAGTGAGACCCGGTTGACAGAAAATAATACACTTACATGGATAGAATGGAAATGGTATTGTATTTTCAGAAAGGATAGAAAGAATAGGACAGGTGGTGGAGTATTGCTGATGATAACTGAAGAACTATAACCAACAAAATTAGAAGTTAAAGAGAATTTTAAGTCTGGAAGAGATGGTTCATTTGAGACAATCTGGTGCAAGGTAGAGGCTAAAAGGACAAAATCTATTGTTAGTTGCTACTATAGACCGGGGGGGGGGGGCACAGAAAAATGTAGAGCCATTCATTGGCAGAGTAGCACGAGTGGTTCAGGCCAAGCAATTATTATGGGGACTTCAACTATGGAACATATATTGGAAGGAGGAAAAGAGACATGGCAAGATGGAAGTGGAGTTTATATAGTGTCTAAAAGATAATTACCTGAAGCAACATGTTATAGAGGGGGGAACCATGGTTTGAGAGTGCTGGATCCATCATGTATCCATAACGTTGGGTGGTGGCCAGACATATCAGGACTTTTGTGAGAAAGAGTTATATGTGGAAAACTATAAGGCAGGTGATTATGGCAAACTCAGGAGGCAGCTTGCAGTGATATCATGGAATGAGGAATTGCATGAGAAGGAAATCAATGATGCTTGGTCTCTCCTCAGAAATTATCTGGCAGAAGCAATGACTGAGTATATTCAAAATGCCAGAAGATTAAATAAGGTAGGTGTAAAATAAATAAGTGAAAAGGTGAAGCATGCAATCTGCAAAAAAAAGGCATTGTAGAGGTGGCAGAAGATGAGTGGAGATAATCAATTACATGAGTACAAAGAACAAGCAAGGAAGGTGACCCACTTAGTAAGGGTGGCAAAAGTGTGGTATGAGCAGCAGTTAGCAAATGATGCTAAAAGAAATCCTAGGGAGTTTTTTCGATATGTGGCCAGTAGAAGGAAGAATGATTATGGAGGATGATGTTGGTCAGTGATAATGAGAGAATGATAAACACTGAGGAGGATATAGTAGAGGTGTTTAATTAGCACTTCATCGAAGTATTCCATCCTTGTAATTGTAGCATAATGCAGAACTTGGGAGCAATGGGAATTGGGGAGAAACCACTGATGGTAAGTGAGCAAGAGGCATGTGAGGAACTGTCAACAAGGCCGTGAGACTTGATGGTATATCATGGATGTCTTGAGGGAAGAATGTTCCATGGAGTTAATAACACCTTTACATACATTTTCAAGATGAGTCTTAGATTAGCCCAAGTATCAAAGGAATGGAAAGATGGCAGAATTGTTCCACTTCATAAAGGAGGTGATAAGACTAAGGCTTTGAATTACAGGCCAATCTGCTTGTCTGGATATGTGCTCAAGGTGTTGGAGAAGCTAGTGATGACAAGAATTCAGAGCTGTGTGGACAGCAGCAGAATTCTCTTTAATAGACAGCATGAGTTTGCTAAAGGAAGATCATGTTTTAACAATCTGCTTACTTATTATAACAAGGAGATGAATACACTGGACAAGAGGAATGCATATACAGTAGTATATTTAAATTTTGCAAAGGCTTTCGATAGATTACCACATGACAAAGTAGTAGTAAAATTGAAACAAATGGAGTTGGATAGTAGATTAGTGCTTGGAGATTGGCTATCTAATAGTTATCAACAGGTTGAGTATATAGGTATAATATCCAGAAGAGGAAAGCAACTAGTGGCATACCAAGGGTTGGGGTCTGTTTTGGGGCCATGTTGTTTAATCTGTATATAAATGACACTGGAAAGAGCTTAAATGGTGATATACAGTTGTTTGCAGATGATGCAAAGTTGGGAGAGTTATGAGAAGTAGAGCAGGTATTGTAGCTTTGCAGGTGGACCTAAATAGACTGTCTGAATGAGTGAATGTGTGGAGATATCAATATAATGTTACAAAGTGGAAGGTTTTACAATTTGCAAAGCAGAGTATACGATTGGTGGGGATATTTTGGAAGTGGTGGGTGAGATGAAGGATTTGGGGGTTATGATAGATAGACTTGAAATTTCATGGACATTTTGCTAAAATTGTAAGGATGACATGGCAGATTATGAGAATGATGCAGAGAATACCGACGTGTAGAAGTAAGGATGTTCTGCTGTTAAGGATCATCTGCTGTTTGCAGATGAATCAAAATTGGGGAAAGCAATGCAGAGTTAAGCAGATGTTATGGCCTCAACGAGGACTTGAATAGATTGCATGAATGGGCAGGTAAGTGGAACTATCATATCAATTCAATGTTTCAAAGTATAAGGTTTTGAAATTTGGTAAGGAAATGACAGGATGCAAAGTATATACTTGGTGGGGAAACTTCTTTAACATGTTCATTGCCAATCACGCGATATCGCGCGATGCGAGTTCTCACCAAACAGCCGATCACGTGTTATCGCGTTGACGTCGCTAACTAAATAAAAAAATAAAAAAAAACTGGCCACCACATGAAATTCCAATTTTCAGCTTGGCAATGAAAGTGTTAAATGAGATAGATGAGATAATAAATCTGGAAATGATGGTTGACAAAGAGTTAAAATTCAGGGACCAAGTTACACAAGTTGTCAAGCTGTCGCATCGAATAATGGCAATGATGTGGAGGATCCTGACAAGCAGAAATAGAGAGGTTATGATTTATACTAGTTTATGATTTGAGATTATGATTTATACTAGTGGTAGTGGTGGGCAGTAGATGGCATTGGTGTAGATGATACAGCTCACTGTAGTTGGTGGATTGAGTGGTGAAGATTCAGAGCTGTAGAGTAGGTGCCCTCCCTTGATGAGTCTTTGGACTCCTTGGAGGTGTCAAATAATAATAATAATGATTTCACTGTATAAGGCCTTGATCAAGCCTCATATGGATTACTATAAATAGATTTGGTCACCAGGTTTCATGGTGGCGAGGATATGTTAAAGAGTCCACTAAAAGAAAGTCCACAGAGAAGATTTACAAAGATGGTCGGTGATCTTTGGAATGTGGAATATGGCAATAGATTGAAAGAATGTAAATTGCAAAGCCTTGTGAATAGGAGGAGGTGGGGGATATGATTGAGTCACGGTTGTTATTAGGTTGACATGGGAAACATTTTTCATAGAATGGAAGAGGGGGGTAGAATAAAAGGCCATCCCTAGAAGCTGCATAAGGAGGCTATGAGCAGAGAAGTGAGGAGAAGGGTCTTTGCATGGAGAGTGGTTGGCAAGTGAAATGCACTGCCTGAGCGTGTGGTGAATGTAGACTGTAGACACACACACTGAATCAGTCTAAGGCACAGTTGGATGAGCTATATGTGTGTGTGTGTGTGTGTGTGATAGTGTGTATCTCTCATGATGAGTCTTTGACTCCATGGAGGTCAGATGTTAATAATAATAATAAATAATATTAATAAAAGATGATTAGGATTGTAGAATGGATATTTTCAGAATATATTGAGAATGTGTGAACTGCAGACACTAGCAAAATGGAAAATGAGGGATGATATAATAGAGATCTACAAACTACTGAAAGTCAGAAAGGATACCAGTAGATGAAAGTTTTCATTTTATGGAGGAGGGAAAAGAGAGGAGAGGTAAGTTGGAAATGAATGCATTCAAAAAAGGAGTGAGAGTTAGATTTTTCTCTCACAGGGCAGGATATATCTAGAATGGTTTGTCATTAAAGTGTAGGTATAATGAATGAATTAAAAAAAAAAGGTATAAGAGATGGTATGAATTATACATGGTTTCCCTCAATCATCATCATGCGTATCAAGGATTTAGGCCTAGTATGGCCTGTTCTGGCCTTAGAAGTCATCGTTGAATCGTTTAAGAGGACGTCCTGGTTTTCTTTTTCCTAATGGCTTGTACCTTAAGGCTTGTTTGGGTAATCTTTCTGTTTTCATTCTTTGAACATGTTCCATCCATTTATTTATGGTATCCCTCAATGAGTTCTTGATTTGCTGGAGGTTTCTGGTCATGATGATTTTAATAATAATAATAATCACTTTTCCAAAATTTATGGCCTGAGATGTGGAAGGAGGGAACAATTGGGTCTCGAGAAGGTTGCGGTGTTGTAAGTTTCTTCACTTGTTTATACTATAAATTAAAGATGCCAAGAAATTATATTCATTTTCATCTTTTATCCAAGTGCATGCAAACAAAGTATGCACATGAAGTAACTTCACAACTAGGCTATTTGTATAGAGAGGCTAATGACTTCACATCAACTGCTGGTCATGAAGTTACTTCACGTGCAAACTTTGTGTGCATACACTTGGATAAATGATGAAACCAAGAATATAATTTCTTGGCATCTTTATTTTTCTGATAGGATTGTGGGATGGGTAGCGAGAGAGGAATAGCCTGGAAAGGCAGGGGGGGGGGTTGTATCTGAGAAGTAGTATCAGTTGGACTTGTTATAGACCCGAAAATGAACTAGTATATTTGTATATAAATGCTGGATATGTCATATATATATATATATCAGAAATAAGAGGAATGAAATTGCTGCAATGATACAGTTTTCCTTCACCAAAAACTATTGGAATACGAGAGATGTGGTTGGATGAGGATGACATTCCAACAGGAACAGAGACAAACGAGTATGATCTTTTTCATAAAGATAGAAAAGAAAAGAAAAGAAAAAAGGGGAGGTGAAATGCTATTAATGATAGAAAAAGAGATGGGCCCAAGGAAAGGAGCAAGGGTTATAATGGCAGTTGCTTTGAGGTAGTATAGTGAGAGGTAAAGATGGATAGAATGAAATATACAGCTGGATGCTGCTTTGGACCTAGTAATGTACAGAACAGTGACAATGAAATCTGTAAGCAAATGAGCCAAGTAAATAAGAAAAGGGAGTTTTTATTATAGATGATTTTAATTATGGTAATCAGATAGAAGACTGAGTATAGTCTTCTATCTGAGTATAGAAGACAGCATGCTTGTGTGGGCAGATGTGTGTGTGGAGTTGTGGTTCAAGTATTGCAGAGGTTAGTAAGGACCAAGATCCAGAATTGGTTTGATGACAACAGCATTCTCTTTAATGGACAGCATGGATTTGTTAAAGGAAGATCATGTTTTTGTTTTTGTAATCAACTTACTTATTATATAAGATGATATGTGCATTGGATAAGGGAGATGCATACACAGTGGTATACTTAGATTTGGCAAAGGCTTTTGACAGAGTGCGAAGTGATAAATTGGTAATTAAATGAATGGGTGGAGTTAACAGATTAATGCAATTGATGGGAGGTTGGCTATCTAATAGGTATCAGCAAGTTGTGTATGAAGACACAAATATTCCAGAAAAGAAAATTTGCTAGTGGTGTGCCCCAATGATCAGTATTGAAGTAATTATTGTTTAATTTGTGTGTTAATAATATTTGGAATAGTGGATGAAATAGTGATATTTGGAATAGGCAAGGAGGTGACTTGGTTTGTAAGGGTAGCAAAAGTGAAGTATGAGCAGCAGTTAGCTAATGAAGCCAAAAAGAATCCTAGGGAGTTCCTTCGATATGTGCAATCCAGCAAAAAAAAAAAAAAAGATTATGGAAGGATGACATTGACTGAAGAAAATGGTATAAGAACAACTGCTACAGAGGATATAGTTAAGATATTTAATGACCAGTTCATAAAGGTCTTTCATTCTTGTGAATGTGACATCATAGAGTTTGAGAGCAGTTGACGATGAGGAAAGACCAACTTGTAAGTGAGCAAGAGGTATACAGAGAATTAAGCAACCTTGATGATATTAATAAGGCTGTAGGACTTGATAATATATCACTGCATATTTTGAAGGAATGTGTGAAGGAGTTGACATCTGCCTTGACATATTTCATTAATATAAGGCTTACATTGGGTCAAGGTCCAAAGGAGAGGAAGGAAGGAAGGCAAAACTGTACTGCTTAGAAAGGAGGTGACAAAATTCAAGAATCAAATTATAGGGCAATCTGTGTATCAGACACGTGGTTAAAGTGTTGGAAAGGCTGGTGAGAATCAGGATCCAGAAGTGGGTTGACAACAATGGTATTATCTTTGATGGACACCATGGATTTACTAAAGAGAAGTCACGTTTTAGTAATCTACTTACTTATTACAATAAGGTGACAGCAGCATTTGACATGGGAGATGGATACACAGTAGTATATTTAGACTTTGCTAAGGCTTTTGATAGATTACTGCAAGATAAATTTAATAATCAAACTAGAGTGGATGGGGTTGGATATTAGACTAGTGCAGGGAATTGAAGATTGGCTCTCTGATAGGTATCAACAAGTTGTGAATGGGGGAACAATATCCCAGAAGAGAAAAGTCACTAGTGGTGTGCCTTGGTTGTCTGTTTTAGGGCTATTGCTGTTTAACTTGTATGTTAATAATATTGGGCAGATTTGAATGGGATATATATACAGTTGTTTGCAGATGATGAGAACTTGGGACAAATTATAAAGGGAAGAGCAGATGTTGTGGCCTTACAAGAAGACTTGAACAGACTGAGTGCATGGGTACATGAGTGTGGATGACAGTTTAACATTGCAAAATATAAAGTTTTAAAATTTGGAAAACAAAGATAGGATGTAGAATTTACTCTTGGTGGGGATATATTGTTGGAGGTGAAGGAAATAAGAGATATTGGAATGATGGTGGATAAAGATCTAAAATTTAGAGGACATATTGTAAAAACTGTGTGGACAACACAACAAATTCTGGGAATGATGCAGAGGACACTGACTTGTAGAAATAAAGAGATTCTTGTTCCATTTGTATAAAGCCTTGATTAAGCTAGATATGGACTACTATGCACAGATATGGTCAACTGGTTTTCAAAAGGATGAAGAGATGTTGGAGATGGTCCAGAGGCAATTGATCAAAATAGTTTCTTATCACTGGAATGTTGAATATGAAGAAAGGTTGAAACTATGCAATTTTCAGAGTCTAATGAATAGGGAGAAGAGAAGTTGGTAAGGGTTAACACTGAAGAGGTTTTTTCATAAAATGGTGGGAGACTGTGGGAAAACAAGAGGTCATCCTTGGAAGCTGACTGAATAAGGAGGGTGTGAGGGAGCGAGAAGCAGATTTTTTGCATGGAGAGCTGTGAATGATTGAAATGCATTGCCTGAGAGCATGGTGTCAGCAGAGAATTTGAATGTGTTTAAGGCATAGTATGATGAGTTGTCTATATAACAAAAGGGACCTGCTAAATGAGTATGTGATTCCATGGGGGTCTTAGGATAATAATAATAAATAAAATTTTTAACAGATTTAGCAATTAGCTGAGATCAGAACATGCTAATGAACATCTTAAAAATATTAAGAACAATTCAGTTTCTTCTTCTTTTCTTGATACTGATCATATTTATTAGAATGCACAGCTTGGATATATCAATGACATGAAGAAGTTATTTGCTGTCTGGCTTAGTTAGATATGCTAACAAACATTTTAAATCTTACATACAAAATTATAAGCATGCAAAAATTCAATTCTCACTTTATGTACAAATTATTCAGCTAAGCTAAAATTTCCTGCACTCTGTGAAAAGTCAACTAGACATAAGGATGCCTTCCACAGATTGAAAAACCCTTACCATAGAAGTTATGGCACTGATGACTCACTAGAGTAAGGATTCTCAACCTGTGGTATGCATAGCCCTTGGCAGTACATGGTAAAATTTTGGGGGGTACACTGTGAGAGCTCAAAAGTTGCCAGATCTAGTTACAAAGTCACTAAGTTGGCAACACTGATACTGATTAATTTCTGAGAACTGACTGATGAAGCATGGTGCTGAAGTTCATGTTTATGCAGTGGTGTAGTTAGAGCTTTTGCCACCCAGGGCAGATCCTAAGTTTACCACCCCTCTCAATATACACTAAAAATATTACAAAAAGTTAAAATGACGTATAGGAAAATAAATTAAAACATTGTTTATTTCTGAAGTAAAACTTTAATTTCAACATTCTAAAATTTTATTTTTCTTGCTTTTCTTTTAGAAAAATCGTCGATGACATTGGCGAAGTCTATTTCATAGTAATGTAGGTAATTCTTAATCAATTTTATTTAGAAAAACTCCTCTCACAACTAGCAACACTTACAGCAATTGTGAGAAAAATTCGCAGTAGTATTACAATATTTGGAAATGAGTTCTAGAGACTATTTTAGAATTAACTGCAAAAGTTCAAAAAGGTTCAAAGTGCCACCTGGCTACGCCTCTGTGTCTATGTCTATACACATTTGTCAATCCTCTCTCCCCTTTCCTAATTGAGAGCCTAACCTACCCGAACAACTGATTGCTCAGTCAAAATATCCATTCTAAATAACCAAATGTGCCTTCCTACTGCTCTATGTATTTGTTGTGATTTATTTCCCAGCAAGTGAAATAAATCACAAATTATTTTTAGTTAAAGCTTTAGTTAAATTACTCACTGATTACCCAGTAAAAGGTTTATAATTTTATAAGATTTGTTCGATTGATTATGTCACTCTTTGTTTATTGATATATGCAATTTATGAATACAAAATTTAATGTATATGTATATATGTTTTATTTTATTCCCATTGTTATACTATAACTATAGTTTTATCTATCTATACAAGGGGTATGCGTTATATACATATTTCCAGGGGGAGGGGTATGTGAATCATAAAAGGTTGACAACCACTGCACTAGAGGATTATTATCACACTTCAGAGGATTTAAAGAGATCCTACTAGTCTGTTTTTATTGCTGTTTCTTTATTTAGATTATTATTATTATCACCCAAGACCCCATGGAGTCAAAGACTCATCTAGGAGGTCCTTTTATCATACACACAGTTCATCATACCTCAGGAGACAGCTTGCAGGTGTAGCATGAAATGACGAGTTAGCTGGAAAAGAGATCAATGCAGCTTGGGGGATTTTCAAGAACTATCTAATAGAAGCAATGTCTAAATGTATTCCAAGGGTCAGGAGATTAAATAAGGTACGTGTGAAATGGATGACTAAAGAGATTAAGCATGTGAGAAAAAGGGCATTATGGAAGCAGCATACATTACAAAGACCAGGCAAGGAGGGTGACTTGGTTGGTAAGACTAGCAAAAGTGAGGTATGAGCAGCAGTTAGCTAATGAAGCCAAAAAGAATCCTAGGGAGTTCTTTTGATATGTAGCCAGCAAAAAAAAAGAATGATTATGGAAGGATGACCCTAATTGGAGAAAACAGTATAAAGACAGTTGTAATGGAGATACTTAATGAATAGTTCATAAAGGTCTTTCAATCTTGTGAATGTGACTTCATGGAGAGATTGAGAGCAGTTGATGATGGGGAAGAGAGACTGACTGTAAGTGAGCAAGGGGTGTATGGGGAGTTGAGCAAACTAGATGTTAACAAGATTGTGGAACATGATAATATATCATCACGTATTCTAAAGAAATGTGCCAGGGAGTTGACATCTGCCTTGACATATTTTTTTAATATGAGTCGTGCACTGGATCAAGTTCCTAAGGAGTGGAAGGACCGCAAGATTGTGCCGCTTCATAAGGGAAGTGACAGAACACAAGCATCAAATTATAGGTCTATCTGTGTGTCAGGTGTTGTGATTAATTATTATTATTATTATTATTACAGGCAACTCCAGAGAGTCATTACTCTCATCGAGGGAGGCCCCAAATCATATTCATCACAACTATTCTACATTCATACAGTATCTATCATACCTCACCTTAAACTCATTCACTGTCACAGCATCCACCACAGACTGTGGGAGCGCATTCCACTCATTCACCACTCTACAAGTAAAGAACCCAGCTCTAACACCCTTACTAACCACACTTTTGCCCAATTTCCATGGATGTCCCCTAGTCCTCCCACAACCAGCCCTGTTCTCAAAAATATCTTCTGAATTAATTTTATAGAAATCCTTCAGTAATTTGAATGTCTCAATCATATCTCCCCTCCTCTGCCTATCAACCAATTTTTGCAACCCATAAATCCTCAACCTGTTCTTATAAGGTTCATTCCACAGACCTGCTATCATCTTGGTCACTCGCCTCTGGATCCTCTCCACCTCCTCCCCATCAAGAAGAAACTAGGTGACCAAATCTGGGCACACTAGTCGAGATGGGGTCTTATCAAGGCTCGATACAGAGGAACAATAACCTGCTTGTCTCTGTTGTCAACATATTCTTCAGCAACCAAGTGATTTGATGAGCTGATTTGGCCACTTTTGCAATGTGCCCCCTAAACTTCAACTCCTTATCCACCAACACTCCTAAATCTCGTGCCTCATCAATTTCCTGGAGTACAGTTCCACCAATGTAGTAATCTGCTGCTAATCTTTTCACCCCAAAATGTATAACTTTCCATTTTGCCACATTAAATTGACATCCATTCACCTTAGCCTAGACCTCCAATCTATCCAAATCATCTTGCAAAATTTTGACGTCATCTGCATTCACTACTGCCCTACCCAACTTTGCATCATCTGCAAACAAATGAACTGTTCCTCTCAGATCCTTTCCTATATCATTAATGAACAAATTAAACAGCAGTGGTCCAAGAACAGATCCTTGTGGCACACCACTAGTCACAGGCCGTCTTGTGGATTCTACTCCTGAATAAACCACTCTCTGATATCTCTCTGTCAACCACCCTCCTATCCATCTCACCAACCCTATATCCATCCCCATATGCTGCAATTTACTGATTAGAATTCCATGTGGTATCCTGTCAAAGGCCTTAGCAAGGTCCAGTAGAATCACTGTAAACCCATTACCCTTATCTAGTTCAGCCATCACTGTGTTATAATACGTGAGCAAGTTACTGAGGCATGAACTACCCTTCACAAAACCATGCTGTCCCTGATACAGTATCCCATTTTCTTCTATCCAATCTTGTATTTTCCTCCTGACTATTTTCTCCAAGACCTTGATAATGATTCCTGTTATGCTGATTGGCAGGTAATTTTCAACAGCAGCCTTGGAACCACCTTTATGCAGCGGAACTATTTTCCCCTCTTTCCATTAAGTTATTATTATTATATAGCACCTCCAGGGAGTCCAAAGACTCATCAAGGGAGGGCACCTACTCCCCAGCTTTCCATCTCCACCACTCAATCCACCAACTACTACTATGTCCAACATCTACGTCAACACCACTACCGCCGACCACCACCACTAGTATTTTCACAGACAATCACAAACATCCATGCCCACAGCAGGATTCGAACCCGTAGCCTTTTGGCTGGAGAGCAGATACACTAACCACTCAGCCAACCAGGAAAGTTGTTGGAGAAGCTTGTGAGAACTAGGATCCAGACCATTGTTGGGTTGACAACAATGGTATTATCTTTGATGGACAGCATGGATTTGCTAAAGGAAGATCATGTTTTAGTAATCTACTTATTACAATAAGGTGACTGCTTCCTTTCACAGAGGAGAGGGATACACAGTAATATACTTAGATTTCGCAAAGGCTTTTGATAAATTACCACATGATAAGTTGATAGTCAAACTAGAGTGGATGGGGGTTGGATCAGAGACTGGCTATCTGATAGGTATCAACAAATTGTGTATGGGGGAGCAATATCCCAGAAAGGGAAAGTCACTAGTGGTGTACCTCAGAGTCTGTTTTAAGGCCATTACTGTTTAACTTGTATCTTAATGATATTGGCAAAGATTTGGATGGAGATATTCAGTTGTTTGCAGATGATGCAAAGTTGGGATGAACTACGAAGAGTAGAAAAGATGTATCCTTACAAGAAGACTTGAATAAATTGAGTGATTGGGCACAGGAATGGAGATGCAAGTTCAATGTTGCAAAATGTAAGGTTTTAAAATTTGGGAAACAAAGATGGGATGCAGAATTCATACTTGGTGGGGATATATTGTCGGAGGTGGAGGAAATAAGAGATCTTGAGGTGATAGTGGATAAGGATCTGAAATTTAGGGGACACATTACCAAAATAGTGAAGACAACACAAAGACTTCTGGGAATAATGTGGAGGACACTGACTTGTAGAAGTAGAGAGATTCTTGTTCCATTGTATAAGGCTTTGATTAGGCCACACATGGACTACTGTGCCCAGATTTGGTCACTTGGTTTTCAAAAGGACGAACAGATGTTAGAAGGGGTCCAGAGGCGACTGACTAAAGTAGTTTCTGACCTCTGAAATGTCGAATATGAGGAAAGATGGAGAAGATGCAATTTACAGAGTCTAGTGGATAGGAGGAAGAGGGGAGATATGATAGAGACCTACAAGTTAGTAAGGGGTTGTTATAGGATCAATATTGGAGAGGTTCTACAGAAAACAGTGGGAGATCAGGGGAGAACCAGAGGTCATCCCTGGAAACTGTATAAACAGGATGTGAGCAGGGGGATGAGAAGCAGGTTTTTTGCATGCAGAGTTGTGAATGATTGGAATGACTTGCCTGAGAGTGTGGTGTCTGCAGAGAATTTGAATATGTTTAAAGCAGATACAAGCCAAGATACAAACATGGAATGAGCAACTAGCAACTGATGCTAGATTCATTGTTACTGAACCTAGTCCAAAGAGAACCATTTCTGCAGTTCTTGGTGAACAGATCAATATACAATGCAGGAATTAAGAAAAACTGATTTAAACGTTCAGTCATACAGTCAGCGAAACCATCATAATTGTCACCAAATAAACAAATCAATGAAGTACTATATCTTATGTATGGAAGAAGACTGCTAACACCATGCACGGAAGAACACGCCTGATTCAGCGATCATTTGATTTCTGCTGTTATTTAAACTTACCGCGAAAACTCTATTCGCCAGTTACGCCAGAAGAGTTAGAATGGACGTAAGTAGACGATTTTCCAAATTGCTATTCGGAAAGTAGGTTTCGTTAATAACTAATAATCTAAGAAATACATAAAGAAATATGCATGTAATTTTAAAAAATCCCTAAGAGGGGATATTTTTGTTATAACTGTTTTTTTTTTAATGATTTTATTTCTAGCAAATCAATAACTATATTGTTTACCTCGTACCGAATATACTGCTTCCGCCATTCTGGAGTAATATGTGCTGCCAAATGTCGGGCAAACTTCATAATTTTTGTTTCTCCTCACATAATGTTTTACATTTTTCAAATAGTGAAAGCATTGTACCAGTTTGTTAGCTCCAATTTCGGCGGAAGGTATATATGCAACGTACCCATGAGTACTTAAACATTGCTCGAAAACAAAATTACCATTAACTTAGCAAGCGTAACATTTAATTTGTAATAACAATTTTGTGAAGTAATCCCCCTCTACTGGATGATGAGTTCAAAAGCGAAATATTTAGATGTATATTAGTTACAGGTGTAAAAATTATCCATATATTATTATTATTTGACACCACCAGGGAGTCCAAAGACTCATCGAGGGAGAGTGTGCCAACAGCATCGAACGATTATTCTCCTTCCAACTACTAACCGCGCTCAAACTTACTTAACTGAGCCATTAGTAGCAGAGGCTCTACCAATCGACATATGATGCACAAGGATCTTCAGTAGTTTATCCTTTGTTCATCGTTTTTTTTTTCCCTTCCAGCTTTTGATTGTGGGGATGTTTTTTTTTTTTAAATTTAGATTTCATTATTTTTCTTTTTTTTTTCACCTCCAGGGAGTTCAAAGACTCATCGAGGGAGGGCATCTACTCTACAACTCTGCTTCCACCACTCACAATCCAACAACTATCCGCAACACCAACGCCATCTACCGCCGACCACCAACACTAGTATTTCCACAGACAACCACAAACATCCATGCCCACGGTGGAATTCGAGCTCGCACTCTTGACTGTAGAGCGGACACACTCTACAGTCAAGAGCGTGTTTTCACGGAGAATCGTCATCATCTGATACTGAACCATCTTCACTGAGTTATCATTGTTGAGAAAGTATCGTGAGGTATTAACACAGATTTAGGAATTTACTTTTACACAAAAAAGAAATTCTTCATTAAAATGCAGGACACTGAAACAATCTACTGAATAAGCTACAATCATGCATGAGTGATGCTGGTGTAGCCATGTGGAAAAGAGTGTTTGGACCGTCCGAAGAAAGATCGTTATAAATTCGATTGTGGTCTGCGACTAGAAGAAAGGTTTGTATACGTTTTAAGTCGGTTCTCAAACTAGCCGATCTTTGGCACAGATAAGTAGTGTTTTTCTTTTTACTGCCAGAAACTTATGTTTCTGATTCCGCAACTCAAGAAAATAGACCATAAAACTCTCATAGTTTCAATCAATAATACATAGGGTTAAGGACCATGAGAGGCTGCAGTTGTCTTCAATACTCTCTTTCCTAGATGCCTATGAAAATGATTGAAAGTCCCAGGCTGGCTATCAATGAAAGTTTAGGGTGGAGTTGGCTGCTTATCAATCTTCAAAAAGTTAGAACTAAATGGCTTTGCATACTCGATTCGAGGAATAAGAGGCATTAGCGAATTTGCTTATTTATTCATACATGACTGAGTTAAAGAAGTGTATTGTATTTTACTGCTATTATTATTATTATTATTATTATTATTATTATTATTATTATTATTAAAGGCCTGTGTAGCTCAGTGGCAGTGGCACTTGAATCCTTTGCTCTAGGCCACTCAAAAATAACCTCAAAGTTCAAGTCTAGTCGCCGACTGGAGGAACGTTTTCTAAGCCTCTCTTTAACCGGTTCCCGAGTTAGTCGATTTCTGGCATGGGTAAGCGGGTTTTTTCTCCCATAAACTGAAGTTTTTCGTCCCGTAAACTCAAGAAAATCGACTGTAGTATTGCAGACAATAACATATCTTGTTGGGATTAGGTACCAAGAGGTGGCAGCACATGTTTACAGGTCTCTTCATTGGTGGCCGCCTATAATTAGTGATAGCAATGGGCCAGCTATCTCTGATTGGCTACTGGTGGAGATTGAACCGCTACTCAGTCTCCAAAAGCTAGATAGGGTTAAAAGGCCTCGCCTACTCCCTATAAGGGAATAAAATGCGTTAGCTTATATTTATTATTATTATATATAGGTATCTCCATGGAGCAGAAGCCTCATCGTGGAAGATGCGTCATTCACATAATACCTATCATACCTCTTCTTCAGCTCCTCCCTTGAAGCACACACAGTCACCTCTACAACCCATTCACCACCCTCTAAATATTATTATTATTATTTGGGCACTTCCATGGAGTCTGAAGTCTCATCGTGGGAGAACCAATCTATCATACCTCTCCTTGAACCCATTAACAGATAAAACACTCACAATTGACTCTGGCAATCCATTACACTCATTCACAACTCTCACAAGCAAAATCCTCAAGAAAAAAAATCTAGTACTCACACTTCTACTGACCACACCTTTATTCAACTTCCAGGGATGACCCCTTGTTCTGGTCTCTCTAGCCAAGTGCTGTAACATTTCGCCTGCATCAGTCCTATAAATCCCTTTAAGCAACGGATAATATTAAGGACTAAGCATATTTATTAAAAACAATACAATACGTTCAGCAATAAAAACACTGTTATGATCATCATTCCACCTGATATACATTAACACAAAGACTCGGCGTTATTTATTCAAACTGTACATTTTAACTTATTACAACAGCGATTTTATGCTCTGAAACTTAGCCTCTGAAAAATCCTATGGTGAAATGAGTATCGAGAGAGAACTAAATTTCCTAAACGCATGGCATTCCTCCTTTGGAAGTAATTACTCTTTTCACCCTTTTAGGCATATTCATCACCATATGAATCAGATCTTATTTGGACCACTCTGCCTTCATCAAAGGCACCAGTCCATGTAACTTTGTTGCATCTGTTGGTTTGGCCTTTGAATGAACTTCCAGTTCATCTCAACTGTTCTCTAATAAATTGAGATTCGACCATGGTGGAGGCTAATTGTGTTTCTCTACTCATTTTGCTCAATCACAAATACCGACCAATATCTTCTGCAAAACTCCTAAATGCAGAAAGCATTGCATTATTCAGAAGTGCTGCTCATATATGATGGACAAATGGGCATTTTTTTTATGATTTTATTTCTAGCAAATCAATAACTATATTGTTTACCTCGTACCGAATACATTCTGGCATGGTGGAAGCAGTATATTTGAAGCACTGCAATCAAAGTTCTGAATGCATAGAAAAAGACACAAAACCAAGGCATTATACCTCTTCCTATCAAACTTCATAACCAGGATATGTACTGAGGCAAAAGTTATTCTCCAGGCATCAGCTGTATTCTCTGTTGGTTCCAGGTTATTTTACGCCCTAGGCAAAGTTTACAAGTGCGCCCCTTATTTCACAAGTTGGATATTTTTTAAAATGAAATTTTAAATATAAATTATTTTGGCATGCTTTATTAATAATATACAAAGTAATATACAGGGTGTCCCAAAATTCACGCAAGATTTAAATTATTATTATTATTATTATTATTATTATTATTATTATTCCTGATACCTCCAAGGAGTCCGAAGACTCATCGTGGGAGGACATCTACAATTCTCTCTACACCTAACCTCTACTACGAATCATCTCCATCAACGCCATCTACCGCCCACTTCAACACCACCACAACTAGTAATTTTTGTCTGTAAATTGCGTGTGTTCTGATGGGCCGATTTGTATGTATGCGGGATGAAAAACCCGAGTTTCCGGGAGAAAAAACCCTGCTACCTCCATATGAGATCGGCTAACTCACCTTCGATTGAAATCGACCAGATAAAGATTCCTCCCGTCGCGACGAGAATCGAACTTAGGCCTATTCCAATCGAAGGGCGCAATGTACCGTCGTTCTTCCAATTGCGCTACGGAGGCAATTTAGCGCCATTTGTACGGTAAAGTGTTGCCAACGAGAAAAAAAAAGACAGCGTGACAGCTGACAGTTCAGGGTTATTAAAAATGACCACACACAGCGAAGAGAGTTCGTTGAATGGATTATGGAACAAGAACAAGTGGATGCTTATTTTTCGAACAAAATCATCTTCAGTGATGAGGCTCATTTTCATCTTGATGGCTTCGTTAATGGACAAAATTGTCGCATTTAGGGTTCAGAAAATCCACGAGTGATTGTTGAGAAACAAATGCATCCACAACGTGTCACTGTTTGGTGCGGATTTTGGGCTGGAGGCATCATCGGTCCATTCTTCTTCGAAAATGCGCTGGTAAGGCAATAACAGTGAATGGTGCTCGCTATCGCGACATGATAATCCAGTTTTTTCTGCCTAAATTGCAAGATATGGATGTGGACGACATGTGGTTTCAACAAGACGGTGCCACATACCATACAGCCCGAGAAACAATTCAATTACTGCATGAGTCATTTCCTCGTCGTGTAATTTCCCGTTTTGGTGATCCGAATTGGCCGCGCAGATCATGTGACTTAACGCCGTTGGATTTTTTTCTTTGGGGTTTTTTGAAGTCTAAGGTTTATGCCAACAAGCCCACGACCACCCACGCCTTGAAGGAGGAAATTGAGCATTGAATCAACGAAATTCAGCCACATTTATGCAAAACGGTCATGGAAAATTTTCGACAAAAGAGTGCGTATGTGCCAGCAAAGCCGTGGAGGCCATTTACCCGATATGCTATTCCATGCATAACCCTATACTGTATACTTTATGAATCAATAAGAAATTACAATTTTTAATTAAAAACCTGTGTTTTCTATCAAAATTACTTCTTGAGTGAATTTTGGGACACCCTGTATAATATGTATAATATATGAAAATCAAATTTTAATTTTTCTTGCCTTCAATTGTGCAAAATTTTGAAAGTTTTGCGCTCCTTCATGGCTTGTGCCCTAGGCGGTTGTCTAGTTTGCCTAAATGGTAATGCCGGCCCTGGGTGTATCGCATTCACCTGTCCAATAGGAAATAGGGTGTAGTATGATTTCTATGTTCATATCACAGACTTGTAACTCTCTGGGGACGAGTTTTTATGTCTTCCATATGGAGTACTGATTGCTGTAGTTAGTGTTTGGCATATGTGCAACTGTCTACATATTTCTCTACTATTGATTCATAACCCTACATACTCTTTGAACTCATGTGTTGATCATCGGAACATCAGACTGATCCATGTAAAGGTGATCCAAGATTTCTGGATAACTTTTACAAGCAATCCTTGCCGTTAGCCTTCTGAGTCTTCCTAAGTGTTTATTGGCTGTGGTGACAATGCCCATTTCCATCTGCTAATAATTTTACCTATAATTAATTTTATGTGATTCAGTCTTTCCCTATTACGGAAAATAGTTTGGCCACTGATGTGGCATCCTTTATTTCAAACTCGTTTAAAATAAAGACTATACTAAACGATAAAATGCCAGGTTATACATTGATACTAGAAGAATAGGTCAAATTTCAACTGAATTGCCAAATTCATGTATACCGTTAATCCCATTTAAAAATTCTTCATTGAACAAAGATGTACTTTACAATCTGGAGTTTGGTTCCAACTTACATTCTAAACTGCGATTGTATCCTTATGTCTTCATCTGTGCATAGATCGGTTAATTTGCCTTGATTACTTTCTAATACTGTTAAAAGTCATGATTGCACCGCTGTCGGATCAATCTTCCACAGGGTGGTGATTAATGGCAGGGATCAATTTCCACTCCATTCTCCCTTCTCCACACAGTGTCTCCATGAATACAGTTTCTCTTCTCAATATAACAACTTCAAGAGAGAGATTTCCACAATTTTAATTTAGAATAAAGTCTTTATAATGTAACCTTTCGGTGTTGTTCGCTTTTGTTAATTATTAGCTGCAGTTTCTCTGTAAAAAAAAAAAAAAAAAACAGGTAGAAGAGCGATATTTTCCAACGCTAAAAGTCATTTTTTTGTTGTTGCTGTACTTTTTATATCGACTATAAACACGAGACATTAGAAGACGTACAAAACAATAACGCTCTCTGTAGCAAACGGCTAAGGAAGAAAATCAGTCCATTAAAAAGTTTCTTGAAGATGTAAAGATTTCTATTCATTGAGGAAACAGTACAGAGAAGATTGTTACAAAGAACAGGAAGGTGAGAAGTTGGTCTGATATGTGTGGAATTGCACTGGATATGCATTTTGAAAAGTGGCTACTCTTGTTCTTATATAATTAGAGGAAAATGAAGGATGGTAGTGGCCAGTTTAGTGGAAAAGCACCATGAAAATACCTATAAAAATCATAATTATAAAACATATCATCTTTAAGAAAGTAACTAGAGGGATCCTTTGAAAGAGAGATAATAACCCTTTATCCAGACTGTCCTCTTCTGTATACAAATATTTTTAGGAAAGTTTGGGTGCAACATCACAAATGTGAGAAAAATAGACTTGGGTCAGTCAGATTGGGGATTTATAAAGTGTTTGGAGTTGAGCAAGGAAAAACTAATGTTGTGAACAAAAAAGAATACCAAGTGCTTTTGGAGGCTGAGGAGAGATTATGGATGTAATATGCGTTTGGCAAGATAAACTAGATGTGAAAGGCAGCCCAAAAATGAAAATTGATCTTGAGTGGAAATCGGAACATTATCCAACATAAAAGAGTTGTGTAGGAATTATTCTTCTGGCTAATAACACAGAACGGTGTTTAGAAAGCATTAAATTAACTACATTATTTCCCTTCACTTTTTTGTGTTTCCCATCAACGAATGGATATTAATAAACTTATAGTACATTTGTATCTTGGGTGGGCTAAGAACTTTTTTATCAGTATTTTTAAAATTTTTTACATAGTCCGGAAACTGGTTTAGAGACCAAACATGGAATTTTTTCAAGCCACTTCAGACCTTCAGTAAGTGAGGCAGTTGTCTGACACTAAAAAAAATATGAATACGATTTGAAGTTAGAGAGAGGAGATTACTAATGCATAGGAGGAAGAATGTGGGTAAGAGTACAGAACCTCAAGCACTTGAGCATTTTTAAGAAATCTGATGAGAAGCCATTTACCATGTCATGCAGTTAACAACAAGAGAGAGAGAGAGAGAGCGAAAGCTGATAATCCAATCCAATCATCAAGGACACCAAAAGATGGTAGCTTGCTACGACGGCTTCAATTCTAGACACAATCAAATACATCCATCACTGGTGGTGCTCATAAGTGAAGTTTGCTTGCTGATGACCTCCATCACTTTTGAGAACATTGAATTGAGAGAAATGGGATGATAGCTTGAAAACTGAATAGGATGGAGTTAATTCAAGATATAAATTAAAGATTGTTAATTCTGAAGTGCAAGTTTTGATCACAAATGGAGGGATACAAAATTGACCAGGAGACTTTTTAGTATCAAGTCTAGTGGGAATTTTCTAATGTCATTCTGGCAAAAGATCAGAGAAGACATGCAGTAGGAATTTCGTCATATTCTAGATGATTTTCCTTACACTTGCCTTAACAAGGGACCATAAAGCTCGACTGCCATTTGAGCACAAGAAAAGATGATTGGATTTTTCCCTAACGAAGTATACCTGAGTTTACAGTGTTTGATTTGAGTAATTGAATATATTTTGTTTTAGGGAACCATGGCTTCATAAAGGTGGCCCTCACTCTGGTGTGGATTAATTAAAATAATTGGTCAGAGCATATGTGTCAGGATTAGTGGTGTGGAAGTAGCCACTACCACCACTGTTCCATAAGGTATGAGGCTAATATTTGCTGCGTAAAGATCAATCTGTAAAGAAGGAGACGTGAATAAGTTTATGGTCAGAGTTGCCAAGAGGAGAGCAAACATCTACAATATATTTGAATGGAGCACTGGTTCAGAAAAGATCCATACTGTTGAAGAATAATGAGATTTGGTATTCTGATTGGCAGGATTTGACTTCATACATCAAGTCTTTTGGCTGATGTGTAAAATTAGAGAATGGGACCACTTTATGTTATGAATGTTAGTCTCAACCAGGGACGGTTCGTGCATAGGCGCTGCAGAACTACAGCACCCCCAATTTTTCTCGATATATATAAATATATTTATTAATTTATTTATATTATCCTATAAAATTCTCTTATTTTGTATAACAAAATAATAAAAATCCATCTTGTAGCATTTAGGAGGGCGAAGGAGGCTTGCGGCACTGTGTTTACCATACTGTCATATTGCTACCCGCGCAAGCATATGTAATATTTAAAGTTCTGTAATATTTAAATTGTTTGTTGCTAGTTCATGCTTAGACACTCGTAACTGATTGAGTAGTAAGGAATGACTTGCTTTTTGATAGAGAAGAAGACAATTTAAATATTACAGAAGTAGAAACAGATTTGTCAAATACGTTAAATCAAGAATTGCTACAATTAATTATAACTGTCTCAAAGAATTCGGGAAAAAAAGCTTTTGATAAAAGCAATAGTGCTCTACATATTAAATACCTTAATCTATTAAATCGATCAAAAAAGATCACTAACAAATTACCAACGGAAAAATGGGTAGTCAATTTATCTAACCGTCAACTAACAAAAGATGAATTAAATGTTCTAGCAAGAGGCCATAAATTTGCGATTTCACCAAAGTGTTTCCCATATTTAGACTTTATACATAATATAGAAAGAAACATCAAGCATCTCTCCAGTATTGAAGCCAACAAACTTCGTTTCGAAGTAGCTAAAGTGATCTACAATGCCAAACCTTCAGAATTAAATATCCCACCGTCGGAATTGAAAGCTATTATTTCCTTAAAACGTAACAAAAATTTAATCATTACTAGAGCTGATAAAGGAAATACCACTGTGGTTCTTGATACCAATTCATATGACCGAAAAATTAATTTACTTCTTCGAGATCGTAATACTTATTCCAAATTGGATTTTGATCCTACGAATCGTCAACTCAGAAAATTAAATAAGCTACTTAATGAAACTTCCTCCTTAGATGAAGAAACAATCAAAAAACTTAAGACATACCATGCAAGACCTCCTAGAATTTATGGCTTACCTAAGCTACACAAAACTAATGTTCCACTTAGACCTGTCGTAGACTGTATCGGCTGTCCAACATACAAGTTATCAAGATTCTTATCTAACCTTCTCCGCCCTCACACAGGCCACTCAGTCTCTTCAATCAAAAATTCTACTGTGTTTCACACAAAAATTAAAGACATTCAACTATCAAAAACTGACTTGAAATATTTATAATTAAATAATTTTCACTGTGGTTTATACGTGTGTTTTTTCTAATTATGAATGCACCACAGGTTTCGTTATTTTAAAAAAATTCTTAGAATTAGACACTAACAGTGGCGGCCGGTGAAATTTGCCTATATAAAATAAAAATAAAAACATTATTTTTTTCTAATTAGTAACCAATTTATTAATAAATAAATCTGTAGATTTATTTATTAATAAATTGGTTACTGATTAGGAAAAAAAGAATTTGTTTTTATTATGTTAAAGATACCAAGCCATTTTAAACCTGATTTTAAAAAGGATACTTTCTACTCTTGTTTATATTGTTTTATTTAGGCAGCACCTATGCAATTAGTACAGGTGCTATGCAATGGCACCTATACAATGTCAAATTGGTAAGTTACTAATTTGACATGAGTTAACAGCGTTACATGATGACGTCATGCGCCATATTATATTAACAAAGGCTCATGGTTAATTTACACGAAGCTAATGTCTCAAACAAGGCGTCCAAAGGTTTCCAAGCCTCCTGGACTACTCACAATTATGATGAATACAAAACATAAAAAGTTCCATGCCAGCTCGATCGTCGCCTGGAATAACAAGAATCGCGTTGCTTGTTTAGGAGGAGGGCAAGCTTCGAAAAATATGTTACAGTCTCCCTAATCAACACTACCTCAAGATATGTTCCCTAAATATAGAAGGGCTATCTAAATCCAAAGCCTAAGTCATCGGCAAAATAGCCAAAGATGAAGCAATCGACGTCTTGGCTCTCCAGGAAACCCATGTGCCTGACACAGCCCTCAGTAGACTAAAGATCCCAGGACTCATTCTCATGTCTTATAACTACCACCTCAAGCATGGCCTAGCAACCTATATCCAGCCTGATCTCAAGGGTATAGCTCAAAGTGTTCCTGATACAGAATACTCCATAGGTAATAAAGTTCAAAATATCACCATCACAAACCTCCATCACAATTCTGGCCTGATCAGATGGACCGACCTCCTCCTCACCCTGCTATCTATGTTGGTGACTTCAATTCCAATCACTCCATGTGGGGCTATTCCTCGAACAACTGGGATGGTAATAATCTTGTTAACTGGATGGATACATATAACTTGTATTTGAATTATGATGCCAAGCACTATGGCATTCTTCATTCAGCCAGATGGAACAGAACCTACACCCCAGATCTGTGCATAGTCACTAAAGACTCTGAAGACCATCCTCTACCATCAACCAGAACCATCCTTAACAGATTCCTTAATAGTCAACATCGTCCTACATTAATAGAGATAGGAACATCAATCCCAGTCATCTGTGGAACACCAATCGTTAGATGGAATCTCCGCAGGTCCAACTGGACTGCATTTCAGAAACAAATCGAGCAATTCCACTCACTCCTAATTGCTATCCTAGATTTGTTAAATTACTCAAATCTGCAGCAAAAACCTCTATCCCTAGAGGCCACAGAAAACGATATATCCCATGTTGGAGTAGAGAAAGTGAGGAACTCCTAACCATATATGAGGATACTGAAGATCCAACTACTGCTAAGGAGCTCATATCAACCCTCGATAAAAACAGAAAGGAAAGATGGATCTCAACCATCAACGAACTCGATTTCGTCACATCTAGTCGGAGAAGCTGGTCACTTCTGAGAAAATTAGGTGGAGCAGAGCCAACAACACACAAAACAACAGAGATAACTCCTGATCAATTGGCTAACCATTTATTGAAAACCTCCAAGTTTCATCCCAGCTCTACCAGAAAAATTGCTGTACAAGCTTCCACCAGACAAATCCTGAAGATTGAACCTGAGCTTCCTGAACTCGTACACCTAGTATCTCAGGAAGAGGTACAAATAGCCTTAAAACTTACCAAGAATGGCAAAGCTGCAGGAGTGGATGGTATACTCCGTGAGCTCTTAAAACATCTTGGTCAACATGGCCAAACATGGCTGACTGCCCTTTTCTCAGAAATCATCATGACTGGTAAACTACCAAAGCTGTGGTGGGAAGCCAAAATAATTGCGGTGCCCAAACCAGGGAAAGATCCAAATGATGTGAAAAACGTGCGACCTATCTCCTTGCTTTGCACCACCTTTAAGCTCTTTGAAAGAATTCTCCTTAAAAGAATTTCACCACTCATCGAAAGAGCACCCCCAACTGAACAAGCTGGCTTCAGGCCAGGAAGAAGTTGCTGTGACCAGGTCCTAGCACTGAGAACTCAAATTGAAGCAGGCTTCCAGAAGAAACTTAAATCTGGAGCCACTTTCATTGACCTAACATCTGCTTATGACACTGTCTGGATCAGGGCCTCCTCCTAAAACTAGGAACTATTATAAAGTGTAAAAAAACTTTCCAACTTTTTGATTCTATTCTCTCCAACAGAAAGATCCAGGTCCATATTGGCGGAAAAAAGAGCAGGCCCAGATTCCTTCACAACAGTCTTGCTCAAGGCTCTGTGTTATTCCCTATACTTTTTAACATCTACGTGTATGATCTACCTCATACCAGATCAAGCAAGTATATGTATGCCGATGACCTAGCGATCTTACATCAATCCACCTCCTTTACCAACCTAGAATCAACCTTGAATACAGACCTGGACACCCTGGAAGAGTACTTTCAGCAGTGGTACTTGAAGCCAAATCCACGAAAACAGTGTCCTCAGTATTCTACCTGTACAATGCAGAGGCGAATCGACAACTCAACCTTTCTTTCTGTGGAAAAATGGTAGAACACGAGCCTCACCCAAAATACTTTGGGGTGAGCCTGGACAGAAGCCTAACCTATATAAGGCACATCATCAACCCCTCCAATAAAATTAAAACCAGAAATAATATCATTTCAAGGCTTGCTGGAGCAACCTGGGGTTGTGGTGCAGAAGTCCTAAGGTCGTCTGCACTGGTCCTGGCATTCTCTGCAGCAGAATATTGTGCTCCTGTCTGGGAAAGAAGTACACATACTAACATTATAGACACCCAGCTAAACTCTATCATGCGCACAATTAGTGGGACAGTGAGAAGCACCCCTCTCTCCTGGCTGCCTGTTCTATCTAACATTGCTCCACAACACATACGGAGAAGACAAGCCTCGATTAAGGAATTTGATAAAGCAGTGAGCAACCCACTCCTTCCCCTACATTAGACTCCCATAAACCCACCTTGTCTATGCCTCAAATCTAGAAAGCCTCTCTGGTCCATGGACGAACTCTCTTCAGCTCCGCTGCCATCAATATCTGACATATGGAGAGAACACTGGTCCAATAATCTACCAACAAACGGCTTCCTGGTAGAAGATCCCTATGCTCCACAGCCTGGTTTTGATCTTCCTAGGAAGATTTGGCCATCAATAAACAGGATCAGAACTAGTTAGGGCAGATGTGCTACCTTCTACATAAATGGAGGCTGTCAGCTCACCCTTATTGTGATTGTTCTCCCATGGCTCAGACGATTACTCATATTGTGTACGACTGCCCAAGGCGCCAATTTCACGGTGGTGGCCTACAGGACATCCACAAAGTGACGGATGAGGCCTTCAATTGGCTTTCCAGCCTGGAGACCTTGACCTGTAGTTGGTGTAGTGGTGGTTATGGAAGAAACAGAAGACCACGGTCCTGTCTCACCACGAAGACGTTATTCTCGTAGTCACTCTCATACTCTCATAGTCCTCGTCATGGTATCGACAGAACTCCTCCTCATGTTAGAAAATGATGATGTAATGTGAAATGGGCCCCCCTCTAATGGATCAAGTTTTCCCACACAAGACACGACTGCTCTCTAATTAAACCTAGAATACAGCTACATTTATGTTGTGAAGTGTTGTGAGAACATGCAACCTTGTCATACTTGTTACAGTAGGACGATAATTGTCCCTGGCTTGATTATGACAACTTACTTTTGCTTTATTAAAAAAAAAAAAAAAAAAAGAAAGAAAGACTTAGAAAGCTGATTGTGCCTTTTATGTAATGAACTTTTATATGCTAAGATGTTCATCATTTGTTGCTGGAAATTGTGGTTATACTCTTCACTTACCAGTTTCATGTAGCCATAAGCATAAATAAATAAATGGTTAATTTATTACAAATACAAGATTATTACAGACAAAATCTGACATTTCTTTAAGTGCAATCTCCTTAGAAAAATATGTAAAAGCGAACATGATAAGTTAATAAATAAAAACATCTTAGTTTTTATTTATTAATTTTTATACCTTGGGTTCTATTCGTTACTTTTCTATTTTAGATTATCTATTACCGTTTTATATTTTAGATTTTTCATTACTCTATTATATCGTTTTCTTTTTTTATTCATTACTATTCATATCTTTTTTTTCTTTTTTAATTCATTACTGTTCATATCTTGAATTTTACTCCTTTTTCATATCTTGGTTTATATTCTTTACTTTTTATTTAATTTTTATATTATGGATCTTATGTTATTTTACTTTTATTATATTTATCTTGGTTATATTTATTACGTCTATATTTCGGGGTTTTATTATTTTCTTCTTTTTTACTTTTATCTGCAGGATTTTATTTATTCATTACCTTTTTTCATATTTTAAGATTATTACTCTTTAAAGAATTTATTTTTTAATTTTAGTGGTAATTTATATTACACTGTTATAAATCTAGTCCTCATACTACTTCATACTCGTACTTACACATACAGTACTTGTCACAGTGCTAAAGTTGATCTTTGATGTCGACTTTTCTTTACTGATGACTGAAATAGATGTTTTATTTGGCTAACATTGTTTCAATAACATTTCATGTCATGATCACGAAATCAACCGTGCCCAAAAATAGCAGGTTAAAGTAAAGTCCTTTATAGAATAAAAAGCATGCTTATACTGTATATTTTCTTATGAAATGAATGAAACTAGGAAGTAATTAGATTCCAAACATTTGCTGCCTTTATTAGAAATGGGTCGAATATGTGCTAATTCCCAGACTGCAGGGTAAATATAAGTGAAATGGAGAGAATAAAAAGACGACATAGAACAAAGGTAAATTCTGGAGTATAAATCTTCAGCACAATCGAAGAAATGCTATCAGGACGACGCAGACTGTTCTGTAGCCTCCCTCGTCCAAGAAGGCAATGAATGCTGGGTGTTTGAAATAATAGAAGTACAATGAGTTTTCTTTAGGGAGGTGGGGAGGAGGGATTCCTTTCCTGTTCTTTTTTTCATCTTCATACCAACTCTGTGCACCTTCCATACTGAGAAGTCAATGGATATTCAGTCAGATGTTTTAATATCATTCGCAATGAATAAATCAGCCGCATTCTTGATTATTATGCTTATCTTTGCATCATCAGCAAACAGCTATCACACCTGTTAAAAATTTTGCAATGTCATTAATGTTGAGATGGAATAACAATGAACCAAGGAGCGATCCTTTCTCTCTCTCTCTCTCTCTCTCTCTCTCTCTCTCTCTCTCTCTCTCTCTCTCTCTCTCTCTCCTCATCCTGATTAATTTAATGTAATTCTCTTGAAGAAACATACTACAATGTATTTGCGGTCAAACAGTCTAAAGGGCTCTTCATACTGGAAATCACATAAATTGTATCATAAACGCAAAAGTCTTAGAAATAAATTTTTTTTAACTATTTCGAAATTGTGCATTTTCATTAATTTAGCATAATTGTAAACCGTTAGTAAAAATGAGCTCTTGCCCTGTTGAAACTGGCAATTGTGTTTGAGAAATAACAGTTATTATTATTATTATTATTATTATTATTATTATTATTATTATTATTATTATTATTATTATTATTATATAAAAAAATAAAATAAATAAAATAAAAAAACCAATACATAATAACCAACTGGTGTTATCCTCAGATAAGCTTACATATAAGCTTCGAGGATGAAAGCAAAGAAATTAGTTCTCATCCAAGATGTATCATATGTAACCAAATGCATGTAATGTACGTATCACATGAAAACCAATGTATGTAATGTATGTATTATATGTAAACCAATGTACGTAATGTAAATATCACATGCAAACAAATATAAGTAATGTATCATATGTAAACAAATGTATGTAATGGATATAATAACTGTAACAAATGTATGCAATGTAAAAAAAAATTATTTTAAATGTAAATCATGAGTTTACACTGTATGTTTGTGAGAATAAGGAAATATAATATTTAGATTGCATATGTGTAAATACTGTTGTATAATCACACCTTTTCAAACTTGAAAATAAAAAAAAAATAGTAAACTACAACATGTAATATTATACAACTTATGTAACTCTGAACAATATAATTGTAAATTATTATTATGATTGTTATATAAAAAAAAAACTGTTATCATCATTACTATTTAAATCTCATTATATGTAGCACAAAGTGCTGAACCTTGTAAAATAATATATTAAATAGATGATCATTGTACATATGTAAATATTTGAAAGAACAATAAAAAAAATAATAATAAAATTATCATCATCATCATCATCATCATCACGGGCAACTCTAAGGAGTCGTTAGACTCATCGAGGGAGGCCATAAACATCATGTCAAGAACAACTATTCAACATCCACACAGTATCTATCACACTTTGCCTTGAACTCATTCACAGTCATGGCACCCACAACAGACTGGCAATTTATTCCACTCATTCACCACTCTCCAAGTTAAAAACCTAGTTCTAACACTCTTGCTCAGTTTCCATGGATGGCCCCTACTCCTCCCACCAACAGTCCTATTCTGAAAAATATCCTCTGAATTAATCTTATAGAAACCCTTCAGTAATTTGAATGTCTCAATCATATCACCCCTTTTCCATCTATCAACTAATTTCTGCAACCCACAAATCTTCAACCTGTTCTCATACGGTTCATTCCATAGACCTGCTATCATCTTGGTCACTCGCCTCTGGATCCTCTCCACCTCCTCCCCATCAAGAAGAAACCCTAGCGCCCAGATCTGAGCAAAGTAGTCAAGATTGGGTCTTATCAAGGCTTGATACAGAGGAACAATAACTTGCTTGTCTCTGCTTGTTAAAGTATTTTTCAGCAACCAAGTGATTTGATGAGCTGATTTAGCCACTTTTGCGATGTGCCCCTAAACTTCAACTCCCTATCCACCAACACTCCTAAATCCCTGGTCTCGTCAATCTCCTGGAGTACAGTTAGGTAGTCCACCAATGTGATATACTGCTGCTAATCTTTTCACCCTGAAATGCATAACTTTTCCACCTTAAATTGACATTCATTCTCCTTAGCCCAGTCTTCCAATCTATGCAAATCATCCTGCAAAATTTTGACGTCATGTGCATTTGTAAAATCTCAATGTAGCTTAAAAATACCAAAGCACTTTACATCGATTTTTACATAAGTGAAGTCCCATGAGTTTCTGCGGCCCGAAAAGACAAGAGAAGTATCAAAGAGGTCTGCTAGTTTTAGACAAGTTCTGCAAAATACGACCAAAAGAATGCACGGAGGAAAACAAAGAGCGGGCCAAACTTAAAGGAAGATGAAAGAGTCATGCCGAATTCTTCGGAGTTTACTACCCTTAGTGCAAGGACCCGAGATCAGAAAATAAAAGGGGACTGAGATGAACATAAGAGGCTTCCAGTCGTCAAGAGAGGGTCATGAGAAGTCAGAACTAGAAGCTGTCGGAACCAGAGCAAGGGTAGCAGAGAACGAGGAGAGATAAGACCCCAGTTACTAAAGCAGGAGAGCCGAGATCTAGGTGCTGAAAGAGCAAAAGGCAAAGCACTGTTACCAAAGAGAGCCAGATCAGTCATCGGCGATTAGTAGCAGAAGTGGTGGCAATAAGAAGCAGAACTTCCCGAAGTAATGATCCAGAGGAGAATTTTCCCGCATGCTGAAACCTCTTGTATATGTGCTATTCGAGTACCACAGATTGCAGTCAAAAAGCCCGCTAATATCCCGAAATGATACTGCTGTAGCAAGATACTCCTGAAGGAAGCCTAAAACTCGAGATGAAAGAAAAGCCATAAAGACTTTAGTAAAAGACTTTTCACTGAATGTGCAATACAGAGCCTCTGTAAGTTACTTCCCTTTGTATATTTTCTCTTATAAGCTAGGAGATATGTTGTATATGGACTGTTAAGAATTAGTTTAATAGTAATAAGAAGTGTCCATAAGAGAGTCAATTGGCATATTAGAAGTTGATATCTAATTTGTAAAAATAACCTCTTTGCAAATAAACTAGAAGTTTAATAAGTTGAATTTATAAGCAGAGAGTAAATAAGTTTTAGAGTTAAAGAGAATATTTAGTATTGAAGTGAAAGGGAACTAATTTTATGCTAAAGAATTTTTTAGATGGGTAGAGAAAGCAATCTCCCCTTGTCGTTTGATTCATGTATTATTGTTTTTATTTATTTATTTATTTATATGTTTTATTTACATGTTTTTATTTATTTGTTAAAAGAGTGCTGCCTGATTCTTTATTTTTACAACTGCACTGTTTCTAAATAAAATCGGACTTGTGAGCGGGAAAACAACTAAGGCATCAAGAGCGCAGTCTAGTTACAAACCACGACTGTTTATGTAAACTTTGTTGAAGGGATTTACGCTAGTAAGAGAGAGAGAGAGAGAGAGAGAGAGAGAGAGAGAGATCTACCCGACGTTTTATTGAGTCTTATGCCGAATATTGATATATTGGATGGCGCAGTCAAACGAATAAATTTTTCAGTGTTCATTGGCATACGACTAATGAATACGGAAGGTGGATAAACATAAAATGCAGTAGAGTAAGTGAGAAAGGTTACGAGACAGAAAGCGCGCACTGCTTATTAGAATAAAGTATAAAGATTTTAAGAATAACAGTATATAAAGTATAGAGTAAAAGACATTATAAATAATAGCAATAAACAGCATATTATTACACATTCACGTGCATCATGTGCTCTACCGAACTTTGCATCATCAGCAAAAAAATGAACAGTTACTCTTAGATCCTTTCCTATATCGTTAATGAACAAATTAAATAGTAGTGGTCCAAGAACAGAACCCTGCTGCACACCACTAGTCACAGGTCGTCTTTTGGACTATACCCCTGAATAAACTACTCTCTGATATCTCTCCATCAACCACCATCCTATTCATCTCACCAACCCTATATCCATCCCCATATACTGCAGTTTACTGATTATAATTCCATGTGGTATCCTGTCAAAGGCCTTAGCAAGGTCCAGCAGTATCACTGTATACCCATTACCCTTATCCAGTTCAGCCGTCACTCTGTTATAAAACGTGAGCAAGTTAGTGAGGCATGATCCTTCACAAAACTATGCTGTCCCCCATACAGTATCCCATTATCATTTATCCTTTCCTGCATTTTTCTCTTGACTACTTTCTCCAAACCTTGACAATGACTCCTGATATGCTAATCGGTCGGTAATTTGCAACGTCTTGGAACCTCCTTTATGCAGCGGAACTATTTTCCCCTCTTTCCACCCCCTCGGGACTAACCCAGACCCGAGTCTCAAATTAAACAAAATGGTCAAGGGCACTGACAGTTCTTTAGCCGCTTCACGTAAGATCCGAGCTGGTATGCCATCCAATCCCACAGATGTATTCACATTAAGGTTTTGTAATATACTATTCACCTCCATTTCATTCACCTCAATTCCCGTATAAGCTATTGGTTTTCCTTCGTATTGGTTATATATTGGTTATATTCCGAGGGCGTCTGTGATGAGTGGGAAATATTAGTTGGCGGGTAAAGTTTCGTTTTAACATACAAAACAAATGCATCCGCATGTCATTCAACGTTCATGGTTTATAAGGAGCATAGCTTCATTGAGAAGCCGGTATCTCGGATATCTCAACCTTCCTTTTTTTTTACTTTATTTTATCTTATTTTATGTTATTTTTATTTATTTATTTTATTGTTTTATTTTATTATTTTATTTTATTTATTTTATTATTTTATTTTATTTATTTATTTTTGCGAATGTAGCCACCTACTCTAACCCATTAATCAGCCAGGCAGTGAACTACGACGAACACCTCTTCATGACACAATCGCCACAAAACTGCACTGTGCAGGTAAGTATTTAATACATTACTAATCGTTCCACAATGGAAGAGCTAAGTGCTCACTACCTAATTTACATTTTTTTTTTTTTTTTCAAAAACTGATAAAGAAATATACAGAACCAAAGGTCGAGCCTATCTTGCCAGAAGCGTTGTTCTTTATCCATACTGCGAGGTAATGAGTTAATCGAAACAGCAACCTAAAATACTCGTAAATACGCAGCGGACAGGGTAATTTAGCTTATTTCCTACCCAATGACGAAATATGCAGAATTTGACCGTTAATATGGAAATGCATTAATGTCGTTATATGTGTAGACTTAAGGGTTTTATTTATTATTATTATGACTTGACACCTCCAAGGACTCATCGAGGGGAGGGGGGGGGGAATCACTCTACTCTACAACGCACAATTCTCTCTCCACTAACTTATCAACTTACTACACTTAACATCATCTACACACAACGCCATCTACTGCTCACCAACACCACTAGTATTTTTCTCTGTAATTTTTTAAATTTTATTTTCAACATTTTCTTATAAAGGCAGAGAAAAAATTGTCAAAAATTAATTAAAATAATAATAATATCACTTATATAAAGCGTTCACACACTAATACGTAAGCAGTTAACATATTTGCTTCAAAACTGATAGGTATATAGAGTTAAAATGAGCTATAGCATTAACAAAAGCTTATAAATTGACCAGATCATGAATAAACACGTATTTATGATATATTAGCAGACCATGAAAGAGTATATCCAAGCTGACATCTGACGTGTGAAATATTTGTCTGACTTATGAGCCAGCACAAACTTTTTCGGTTCCTAATAACGTATATAATCACCGAAAATTTGAAAAACTATTCAAACGTAGTTTTGAAATGTTGTTATTGTTTGAACATAATCTGTTTTACTACTGCTCTGAAAAAAGAAAAGAAAAAAAAAAGAAAGAAAGAAAGAAAGTAAAAACGATTGATTTCCTTAAGCATACTATGAAAATTAGAAGTGATCTTATACTAAGGAAAACGAGTAGTAAATTAACAACTCCTTAATAAACTATGTAACACTATTTCTCGATTCTGAAACGTCCACCGATCAGTTCTCATCCAACTCTTAATAGAATCTGATTCTTAAGAGATTCTATTTGCACCCTGAGATTGGAAAAGACCTGAGTTCAATTCTCATCATGAGAATTGAACAAGAAGAATCTTTATATGGGCTTTTTTTCAGTTAAATATCAGTTAACCGATCTTATGGAGTTTTTCATCCGCCATACGGAAAATCGACCATGAGAAAACATGCAGTTTAGAGACAAAAAATACTATTGTTAGTGGTAATGGTGCGCTATATGGTGTTGTGTGTCGATGTGTGGTTGTAGGATTAAGTAGAGGAAACAGTGACATGTGCGTAGTAGTGAAGTGAGTCATTAGACTCCTTGGAGGTGTCCTGTAAAAAACAGTAATAATAATCTCTGTTTCTTAATACTTAGGCTGTTCAATAAGTAATAAGACTATATTTATACAGAAAACAGATTACCTTTAATCGTCATCATTTACATGGTCTTTTTCGAAGTAACTACTGTGAGACGCCATGCATTTGTCCCAACGTTGCGTCCACTTCTTAAACACATGTGAGAGTCAGTTTTTTTGAGAGTTCTTTCAAAACCGCCCCCACAGTTTTTACACATGCTTTGTTGCTTTCGAAATGGCTGCCTCTTAGTAGTTTCTTGAGCTGAGGAAACAGCCAGAAATCACACGGTGCGAGATCAGGACTGTATGGAGGGTGCGGTAGGATATCTGTGTTGTTCTTCTGCAAAACGTCCACTACACAACCAGCAATATGTGACCTTGCATTATCGTGGTGCAATAAGAAGCCATTCTTCAGCAATGGGCGCTTCCTTTTGACGTGCTTGATGATAATCGCTGCTGTGTTGATCATTGTCTCTGTGATGGACGTTGAAGGTCTTTCCTCACGTTCAAGATCGTCCACATTTTGCCTTCCTTCCTTCCTTCCTTAAAAGTTTTATGCCAGCGAAAAACACTTGCCTTCGATATTGCTTCATCGTGGAAAGCTTCGCGTATCATGTTAAAAGTGTCCGATGTTGATTTTTTGCAAACGCACACAAAATCTAATCGCATAACGCTGTTCCAAGGACGCTTCCATTTCGAAGACTGGTCGCACCTCGTAGGCGCGCCGATGAGCACTTGCATTTAGTCACGTGAAACTCTGGCACATCAGCCCGTATACGCCATCTATCAACCTCTTTTGTTAATACAGACAGCAACATTTCTTTATTCCAGAGAAATTAATATTGTGATGAGTGGTTTCACCACAGTAAAATTTGTCTTATTACTTATTGAACAGCCCACGTAGAAGCATCATCACCAATGACCATTTTGTTTCTTATTCGTTCATCCTCAAATCAAACAGCAATTCTACTACTATGTTTTGCATAACAGCATGAGCAAGAATTACTTTCTTTGCTTCAACATAATAGTGCGTTTTTGGGACTATGAAAATATTTTGCCCCACTGAGTTTGCAAATGGGCTCACAAATCATTATTGCTTTAAAAACAAGAAAAATAAAATAACTTTATCTACTGATAGTAATAAGTATGCTCAATACATCTGTTATAAGTATCCATGTGAAATTGCAAGTCATTCTATCGAGTAGTTTGTATTATACAGTTGTCTGGATTAAAAGTGTTGTCTGTATCCCTTGGAATGGATCAAATTGAGTTTCGTACGCAGTGATGCACCCAGAAAGGGGGGGGGGGACAAGGGGCCCTGGACCCCCAAAGAAAAAGGAAAAAAACACTAGAAAAATTTCCAAAAATCTTTTTCTAATTAATAAAATTTATTTTTCTTATTTATGTTGTGCGTATCTTCTATACTACTTATGAATTAACGATCATTGCAGATGCTCAGTCGCAGGTCGTATGCGATGCGTAGTGTTCATTCTCAAATCGTCTACTTAATTCGGGCCCCCCCCAACAAGATTAAACCCTGAGTGTAATACTGATCGTGCGGTTATAAAATTCTTTGTAAAAGAAGGTTTAAAGCCAAAAGAAATTCATTCGAAGTTCATTAAAGTTTATAGGCATTCTTCTCCTTCGTTTTCGACAATAAGAAATGGGCTGCAGAGTTTAAACGCTGCCGTACCAGCCTTGATTATCTACATGAAGGACGTCCAGAAACTAACAGCACCAGAAATCATTGATCAAATGCACGATATGGTATTGGATGACCAACGAGTCAAAAGAATGTGTAGGAGAAATGCAAATGAAAAAGCTTTGCGCAAGATGGGTGCCGCACTTGCTCACAACAGATCAAAAACGCACTCGCATGAAAATCTCTGAACAGTACTTGGAGCGTTTTAACAAGAATAAAACTGATTTTGTGCATCGATTTATTACTATGGATGAGACTTAGATTCCCCATTACACCAGAATCCAAACAGCAGTTCAGCGGCAAAGAAGACAAAGTCGGTTCCATCAGCAGGAAAGGTCATGGCATCAGTGTTTTGGGATGCTGCATTTTGTTTATTAATTATCTTGAAAAAGGGTAAAACAATAACCGGGGAATATTATTCCGATCTTTTAACCAGAATAGATGAAAAAATTCGTGAGAAGAGACTCGGTTTGCAGAAGAAAAAATCATCTTTCATCAGGACAATGCACCTGCCCACAAAGGTGTTTTGGCAATGGGAAATTTAAGGGATTTGCACGATGAATTGTTGGAACATCCACCCTATTCTCCAGATTTGGCTCCCTCTGACTTCTGTCTCTTCCTAAAACTAAAACTCTTCCTCACTGGTCAGCGTTTTCCTTCGAATCAAGAGGTGATTGCAGCTGTAGAGGGGTATTTTGCAGATCTTACTGAGAACTACTACAGGGACGGGATAATGGCGCTGGAGCATCGCTGGAATAAATGCATTAGTCTTAAGGGACATTATGTTGAAAAATAAAAATAATTTTGAAATTATAAAGTCGTTTTTTCATTGTTAGACCGAGAACTTTTCAGACCACCCTCGTAGTTGTAGAGAAGGACCAATCCAAATTTTTAATGGACGACTGACAAATATGTGATTAGCTTCATCATATCTGCCTGTTCGACTGCTTAGAAAACACGTCGAGAACGGAAACAATGAGCCCATTTTGATTAAAAAATAAAAATAAATAATATTAATAAAATAATATTTAAGACTTTGAAGCCAAATTGCTGAGCACTTTTAATGTCTGATATATCATATATCAATAACTACCACTGTAGATTAAGATTAAAATAAATTTATACTGTGACAGCGATACGAGTGACTCCACTGCCATGATGCATGCATTTAAGTTACTCATGGATACCAGGGAGTTTAAAATTTCTTTATTGTTAATTAGTCATTTAAATAATAAAGCTCTTCATCTTCCCTTGTGCACAAATTGGTGTGAGTGCAAAAGTTGTCATAAAGAAGGAGGACCTCGTTCATCAAGTACAATGATATACATATGCTAAACATAACGTGTTAAAGATGACTACGACTAAAGAATACAAACATGCCATGCTAAAATACTGTTATGGTGTTATCAAAAATGACATCGATGTTCGTGTTTTTATTTAGGATCATAATCAATTAACCAAGACCAAGAGACAAGAATATTGTGAGAATATTCTTGATCGGATTTTGGAGATCTTGTTGGTTAGAGGTGAAAAGAAGTGCAAATTTTTTCCATGATGAAACATCAGCTAATTCTTCTTTAGGTTAAAATAATTCATAAATTTTCCTGGCGTTCTAAATGGGATTGAAACTCTAACTTTCGAAATAATGAATATAGATTATTCTTCCAAAAGCGCTATGGAGGCGTTCTCTTACTTAGGATTACTTCTTTGATCCATTTCGACACTAGTGAACTTCATCTGCAGTTGTGAACTGGTTCATGATTTGCTTTGATCATTATCTTCACAGCAGCAAATGTTTTCTCTTCATATTTTTACTAAGTCAAGATTATGCTACTCTACAACTATTTTCCTTCTTTTCCCGTTCCAGTTCTCGTAATAATTTGTCTCATGTAACTCATCTTGTTTAATCTCTCGACTAGATCTCTTTGCATTGTCCTCGACGTATCAGCACACTGATTATTACGAAGTATTGGGTGAAAGTGATGACCCTGTATAATACAGCATATACTTTTTTTTTCCCTCAGAAAATATAATTTATTTAACAGTGATATTTACATAGATTATTCCTTCACCTTTTACGAGCATTCTCTCATTGTTCACCAAAGTTTCATTTTTTGTGCACTTTTGCCATAGCTGAATGAGGCGCTGTTTACCGAAAGTGTCTATAACAGTGGTTCTTAACCGGTGTTCCCCGGAACCCTTATGTTCCGCAAACTGGTTACAAGTGTTCCGCCGGTGAAAGTGTCACATGACACAGTCTGAATACAACTGGCTACTCTGATCTCTATTTCTTTGGAATAACCGCATATAAAAAAATAATACAGTAGATATGTTTCCTTCGCTCCATAATAAAAATGTCGTGGGAATTATTTCCGTTATAACAGAACATTTAACAATATTGGAAGAAAATATTTCAATTTACTTTCCTTCCTTAAATACACACAATTATGATTGGATACGAAATCCATTTGGCACAGTAGATGGAGTTGAATTTTCGTTACAAGAAGAACAATTAGTTATCTTGTCAACAGATCGTACTCTAAAAATGAAATTCTCTGAAATAACTCTTGAAGAATTTTGGATTTTTGTCCAAGCCGAATACCCAGCTCTCTCCACAAGGGCACTGAAAATTTTGTTACATTTGTCAACATCATATTAGTGTGAGCTCGGTTTCTCAATATTAACCCATATAAAAACTAAAAAGCGTGAAAGACATACTAATATAGACAAAGAGATGAAAGTAGCTATATCACATATAAGACCTGATATTGCTGAAATCTGAAAAAGCCGACAAGCCCAAGTCTCACATTAAATAAAAGGCAAGTCTATGCATATTTTTATTGTTAGTTTTATGACCCTAATGCTTTTGGTGTTCCCCAATTTTTTCTTATAATCAAAAGTGTTCCGTGACTTCGAAAAGGTTAAGAACCACTTGTTTAGAATCTGATCTGAGCATTCCACAAACAGCTTATTTAGCTCTTTATAGTCCAAAAAAAAAAAATCTTTTAGAGATTAAAAAGGTAGTAGTCAGAAGGTGCCAGACTATGGGGAAGAAGAGGAGATCAGTCCATTTAATGTCGCAGTTGCATTCCTTGTGCGCAAAGTAGTGAGTTCGGGAGTTGTAAAGAGTAAGAGGACCTCGTTAATGTTTTTGGTAGGTCTAATTCTACAGATGCATTTTTTCCCCTCTGCAACATTTCCATTTATCTCTCTGAATTTACTTTGGATTCGCCGCACTTAAAGTCTCTGATCAGGCCTTTACTTGTGTCCACATCAACATATGATCTCCTTGCACATTTTTCAGACGGGCATGAGTTTACACCAGACTCACATCTTCCGCCTAAAAAATTCGATCAACACTCTGATTCGCAGGGCCTCCTTATCCACTGGGCTAAATGGGCTATAGCTCAGGAACACCATTAATCCATTTGTATTTATATTTGTATTTTTATAAATACAAATAAACTACCATTATTATGTTATAGATATTGTTGAATTAAATGAAAATGTGCAATATCGATATATTTTAAAATACACTTTTTTTGTAATGAGAGTTATTTAATTAATTATATGTATTATTTAATTATTGTTCAATCCAATTTGATTAAGACTCCAAATTTTTTTAACCTAGAGCTCTCAAACTTGTTAAGACGGCCTTGCTGATTCGTACCGAGCGTCTATAACAGCCGCCATTTTGAACTTTTGAAGTGGGCTTGTGTGACCGATCGCAGTGCCTTCCAGGTGCCACTCGGTGACTTGGAAAGCTTTCTGCCGTCCTCGAATCAAAAAAAAAAAAAAAAAAAGTAAATAAATAGGATTTTTTTTTCATATTAAAAAAAAAAAAAAATTGATTACAGTTGGAAATATTCTCATCCTTTTCAATGAATGTTCAAATAAAGTTGTTGAAAGAAATTGCGCTGTTCAGGTTTTCCTGGAAAAAAGGAACCGACATTTTTAAATGACTGGAATATATTTTATAATTTTGAAATTCTGACCAATTAGTATAGTTTATCTAGCTGCGTTCTAATGTGGTCCGATGACTTTTATGAAATAGAACGTATTGGGGGGAAGGGAAGTACGAATAATAAATTATTTAGTAATGGATTAAGCGAGTGTGTGGATGGAAGGAAAAGTACGGCAACACATATTACTGAAATTATTGAACTATGTACCAAAGAATGTGAGAGAACAGGGCAAAAACAAGTAGCATTGAATGAAAGGGAAGCCAGGTATAGTGTACAGATTAAAAAGATACACTGTGGAGATTCTATAATTATGGGTGTGAAAGATGGTAGAGTCATTAAAGCATGCTGTTCAAGATCGAAGGTTAGGGGTATAACTGATGCTGTGAAGCTGCAGAAGGATGGAATGAGTTAGATTATTGTAGTACAGTAGTGGGAACAAGTGATCTAGTTTGAGAAAGATTTTCTGTGAGACAGTATATGAAAGACTTGATGATAGCAGTGAATGCAAAAACCGAGAGTGGAAGTGGAAAAATCATGATCATGTTACCAACATTTGATAGTGATACGGAAGAGAGATTGTGGCAAACGATATAATGCAGAGATTGTGAAAAAAACTTTGTAAAGAAATGAAATTAAATATTCATTTTATGAATGTCTGGGATGAGTTTGATAAAATAAACGAGTTGTTTTAAGCATGATGTACTTAAAAAGAATGGGTTTTGGCATTTAGAACATTTATTGATAATGGATACAGTAAATAGTCAAAAACAGGGAAATAGGATTTGCTATGAAGCTGTTCCAGAGAACAGAGATAAATGAAATGCATTAGGGAGAGGAGAAGCTGAAGGAATGATGATGTTTGCCGATTGAAGTGACGATGGAAGTACCTGTAGAAGAGACACAGAACGTGTCTGTTCTACAGGTACTGAAACATTGCGTCTGTGAAATGGAAGTTGAAGTGAAACTGTGAGGGGTCATCTATGAGTCGAATTTCTCTCCTTTGGACATCATGAAGAATTTTTAGGGAGGTTTTATCTGAGGTGCACCACCCCAAATATGCGAATAGTATTCTAAGGATGGTTGGATTTGGAATTTATATAGGGTTAGTAGTTGGGTGAGAATAAAATAGCTTTCTGAGTGGAAAGAAAGACTTGTGTTTTAGAAGCTGATGAAGCTATTGATGAAGTGATTGAAAATAAGTGCTTGTGCTAAAAGAGTCTGGAGGTAAGTGTCAGTCCAAGAAGAGAGAGAGAGAGAGGGAGAGAGAGAGAGAGATTCCTTTTGCGAGAGAAAAGGCAGGACTGCGTTTTGGCCACATTGAAGGTGACTAGGTCATCCTTGATCCACTGAAGAATGGTATGTGGATAATGTTGAGGATAGGGATGTCTAGGAACTACATGGTTTGTTAAATGAGTGGAGAGTGCTATCCTCGGCAAAGCTATGGATAGTATTTGAAGTGATTGAGGATAGGTCATTTATGTATAAGAGAAAGATGGTGGGTGTGAAAGAGAGAGAACAGAAATCTGAGGTACTTCTACAGTGGTAACAAAGCGCAAAGTGAGAGTGCCATACACCATGACACACAGTGAACGACCAGAGAGAAAGCTGGCTATCCAGTTACAGAGGGTAGCAGTCAGACTGAAAGAAAGCAGTTTGCAATGTAGGTCTTGATGCCAAATGCGATCGAAAGCCTTGGGAATGTCATGGGCAGCAACACACGTTTCTCTGAACCTTTACATGACATGTGTCCAGTGGTGATTAATGTAGGCTAAGATATCAACCACAGATCTAGATTGGCAGACTAGTCGCTGCTTAACTAGTGAGCTTCTAGGTTGTGAAGTTGGTCACTGATAACTTTCTCCATTATTTTGGAAAGGATTGAGGTGATGGTCATTCGTTTCCATGAGATGGGATAGTTGCCAGCTGAGTATAGAAGATTGGAGAGACGAGAGAGGACAGGTGTTGGCTCTAGAGCACAACGTTTGAATACAGTATGAGCGATGCCATAGGGACCAGAGGTTGTTTAATATTCTTCTTGTGTCTTTCTCGCGAAAGGCCAAGGAGGCATATGGTGCTTAGTTGCTGATATAGAAGGTGACTTGTCTTTGTCGTCTATATACTAGTAGGTCAGCTTTCTCTTTGGGTGCTGTAACAGCAGAGCCATCTGGATGGAGAGAGGTACGAGCGCAGGTAAGTAGAGGTTGCGTCCGATGGCTTTTGCGAGAGACCAGAAGGCCCGGCTACCGTTTGGACAAGATACGAGTTTTCTGCTTGCGGCTTTTTTGACATTGAATTTGAATTTTTTGATAATTGATTTACATTTAATGCGTGCCTCAGCATAAGTTGAATATGAAGCTTGGGTTCTTGAGACAAGCCACCTGCGATAAGCTTAGCTTTTCCTTCAACTGCTTTCATACACCTTCTGTTGAACCAGGACTTGGAAAGTGGACAGTAATTTTGGATGGAATAAGGTATGAATGACTTTATGCAACTGAGAATGAATTCTATGATTCGCTTAGACGCTTAGGGCTTGTGGACTCATTATACAGAAATTATAAATAGATGAGACACTGTGAAAATTGTATCATGCGATGCAATTAAGTGATAATAATTTGTCAACTCATGACATCTCTTCAAAAAAAAAAAAAAAAACTACCCAATCAGCTTCGAAGATACAATTTAGAATCGTGATTTTAATAATGGTACGGTTCATAAAGTATGCTTCACATCATACGATAAGATTATTTTCAATTCATGGCATACTCAAAGGGATTTATGAAGCCGGGACCTCGCGATCACCCCTTATCTTTCATGAGTCACAATCCACTGTGAATTATTTTAAAAAAAGATAAATCAGCAGAATTTCTCAACCAGTATTTCTCAATGTTGAATGAACGTGCACTCATAAAGAGTACACGTTCTTTTAGACCTACTTCCAATTTAGTTCTCTCCACACACACACACACACACACACACACACACACACACACACACACACACACACACACACACACACACACACACACACACACACACACATGAGATTTATAAAGTTTCGACAGGGAGATACACGTAGATTCTTCGATCCACATGACTAATAACAGTATAAGCTAAACTGTTGTTAACATGCCATAAGTTTTTTCTATAAATTACGTAATGCAGCGTATGTTTAACTAAATACGACACCTCCGTAGTAGCATAGTCGCGAATGCTTGGCCTTTATTTGGAAAGATGACAGGTGTGATTCCCATGCAGTTCACGAGAAATTTTTAGGGCTGTGCAACTGACGGCGAGTTAGCATCCAATCTCAAGGAGATGGCGAAGTCCCCTCCCCGGAAACTAGAGTTTCTCGAATTGTCGGGGTGGAGGAGAGAAAAACTTGACATGAAGTTTTTTCCCTTCGGAAAAAAAAAAATGATCGGAGACCATGTCTACAATTAACATAATATACCATATTTAGTGGTCACTTTATTAGGAACACTCCCCATTTTCCTAAATGGGAAGGTGCTCCTAATAAAGTGACTACTCAGTGTATATTGGCATATAGAATTAGTTGCTTCGGTTGTGATCCATCTAAAAACCTGTAGTAGAAAATTATAGTGGCAGCACCTTACCCATAAGTCGTTTTGACTTTTTGTAGTATTTTTGGTGTGCATTGAGATGGACGGCAAACTTAGAAATCGTCCCGGGCGGCAAAAGCTCTAGCAACGCCACTGATAGAACATTCATGTCACAGTGGGGATTAAAAACTGCCTTGTGGACTCCCTTTAATGGAAATAAAAGTCGTTTTCGGATTTATTATTATTATTATTATTATTATTTACAGATTTCTCAAGGGAAATGACGATCACCTCTCTCTCTCTCTCTCTCTGTCTGTCTGTCTTTCAAATCTCTGTCTAGATCCCTCATTGCATCATTGTTATTTAATATATTTGAATAATAGAAGAAAGCATACCTGAATTAAATACTTGTTTGGTAGAAATTTTTCATGTACTGTAGTTATTTTCTGTGTTACGATTAAGATTACATTTTTAAAATGGTATTCTAGCAAATATACATTTTAGCCGTATTTTAAAATGATCTCGCATAAATCAAACTGACAGAGGAATTTATTCAAAATGCATCTTTAAGTACATTTGCTGCAGAAGTTTGTATCCGCAAGTAACGGAATCACTAAAGACTTGTCTCGCATTTTGTTTGCCACTGTGTGATTTGGAATGCGGTGGCTAACAAAACTGTGGGTGGTCGCGTGCCATCTGTTATCCTTCGGGCGTTCTCGTCGTAAGCCATGTGCTTAACGATCTCTTTGCTGTCCTTAATAGGATCGTATTGCAACGTTAAAGTTGAAACAACAAGAAGAAAGACTGTATTTGTTATATAAACAGCAAAAAGTTTACGCTAATTAGTGGTTTTCTGATCATATCTTCAAAGTATGTGAAGATATGTGAATGAAATTTAACACACAATTTGTTTTCTTGTAGGTGACGACTGCCAAATAGTCTTCCAAAATATTAAGTAAAAAAATTTTAGTATTAAACAAGCAAAATTAGGATTTTTGTAACCTTTTTCTTCCCTGCTCGTTTGTGTTTCAAATAATGCTCGGTCTCAGCTGACAGGGAATCTCAAATAACGAAAACAGCAGTGAGCATTCCAAGAAATTTTTCACTGCCCGCAGACGATTTCAACCTTATCTAATAGTTTCTGCACAAATTACTGATTCGTTTCGCTATTGCTGGTTTCCTTAAATTTAGAGCAGATATTTCTCAAATTCAATCGCATGCTTAAATGAGCCCAACAGTGAACTCTTTTTTAAAGAGTCCTGGTCAAATTTGACTCATTCGTGTTATAACAAGAACAATATCTCATAATAATAAATAAAAATCGTATCCATTTGTGCATAATGCAAATCAGCATTATCGAAAGTCAACAATTTCATTAGAAATAATCTTCAATTCAAACGTCTTCAAGACTTGTACAAATTTCAAGTAAAAATTTAAGTTCAGATTTTGGCAAAATTATCACAAAAAAAAAAAAAAAAAACCCTCTTTAATGAATCCTTACTTGAGAGTCTGCTTCTCGGGGTGGGGGGACCGAGTTGGAATAATATCTCACCCTTAGTCCGTCTGGACCTTTCCTGGATCGGATTCACATATTTAGTAATAACCAATATCAAGAAATTAAAATGTGCAGATATTACTGTAATACTGAATGTGACTGTAGTATTATTGATTTGAAGTTTTCTTGGCTTTTGGCTACTAAAGGGATTTGAATCCCAATGCTATGTAGGTCGGAAACATATGAAGGTTTCATAAAGACTTTTCCTGATCATAGAGTGATGGTCATTTTAAAGTTTTATTTCTTTTAATGGAAGTCCCGTAACTCAGTCGGTTTCGACGAAGCCCTTTGGTTGGAAAGACCTGGGTTCGAATCCCGTCTATGACACAAATCTTTGTCAGGGCTTTTCAATTAAATGTGAATTAAACGGTCTCATACGGAGATAAAAAGTTTTTCATACTTCAGTACAAGCAAACCGGCTCCCTGCACACATATCTATGGACATAAAATATGTTCCCTTAGAAAAATGGAAATCCAGTTGGATTAAATTGCCTAAACCCCTACTTGGGGACACAGCTTGTCTAAGGAAAGACAGGAATTGGATGGATCCATTTATTTTAATAGTGATGAAGAGGAAAGCAAAGGAGACTTCCTATGCTTATACAGGGTGTTCGGGATAAATTTGACAGTTTCGTAAGGAAAAAGAAAATCTTCTTTGTATCTATTAAATTTAATGAATTGACAAAAAAACATTACAGGCAGAGTTAATTACAATACTATCAACAAGATTTACTCAAAATAACCACCCTTAGCATCGATCACAGCTTCAATTCTGCTTCGGAACCTCGAACAAGCTGATGCTACAGTCTCCCTGGGAAGGGCCGCAAAAACTGTTTTAATTTTATCCATTAACTGGGCTTTTGTATTACTGGAAGTGCGATTGGTGTCTTTTTCAACTGCGCCCCATACAAAATAATCCATGGGGTTAAGGTCTGGGGAGTTTGGAGGCCAAACATTTGGACTGGTGAAGTCGTAGAAATTTTCAGACAACCATTTTTGACTTTTCCCAGAGGTGTGGCAAGGGGCCGAATCCTGCTGCCATACATACGGCCTACCATTGGCTACCCTTGTTATCCAGGGCTTGACTACAGTTAGCAACTCCACGAACAAAGCCCGAATTCCAATGCCAGGGTTCTTCAACACCTGTTCCTGCAGATTTGCGAGGAATTCTGCTGTACGAACGCAATCAGATCGTCTGCTAGGGATCTTTCTTCTTGCTACATCCTCGTAGTCACCATTGCAAGTCTCTAGTTCATGCCTGATTGTTTTTACTGTATTCAGGGAGCATTGGGCAGCAGTCGTAATATCCTTATTTTGATGGCGGGCACGAATCATCATGATACAAGTTATTCTCTTCCATGATTCAGGTGGGTTCCAGCTATCCATCCTTTCTGACATCTTGTATGTGAATGAAGAAGGGTCCAAACTTTTAAATGAAGAGAAGTGTGTGTTAATACATGTAACTTACGGAAAAATATAATTAATTATAAATATGTCAAATTTATCCCGAACACCCTGTACTTCAAATGTAGAATTGAACCCAGTAGCAGAAGTAACACACCAAAGAAAGAAAGAAAGTGTAAATAGCTTTCGGACTAGGGATTAGGAAGGTCTGGGAAGGGGGGGGGTGAAAAGGCGGTCATCATAGTCGGAATTCGACAAACAGAAAGACCAATCGTTTTGTAGCTGTTTTTTTTTTTTTTCCCTTTGACTTTTTCTCTGTTTTTCAAATTTACTGTAGCTTTAGCAAAGAGCATTTAAATATGTATTATAGGAAGAAAAAAATCTCATGAAATAAATAATATTTCTTAGAAAAAGAAAAATGCATTATATTTAGGCTGACCATATTTCCTTGAGACAAAAACGGGACTGGGGTTATGTAATATTCTGTATTCATGAAAAAGTAAGACGATAAAAAAAGTTTTATTACATAAACATATTGAGCTTACCATTATTCTGTAGTGACAGAAATCCTACAAAAATTGAGGTAGAGGTAGAGGGGGACTGTATTTTACCACGATCGTAACATGAATATTTCTCCGATGAAGTGTTCTTATGCAGCTAATTTTGGTCTTTCAACATTTTATCATAAAACTTCTCACACTCTATCACACAGTTTTGTCTTACAACTAACATAGCCCTCATTGTCTCAACACTTAATCTAGATTTCATCTTTGACCACATACCGTTCATAACAGAAAATATTCTCTCAACAGGTGCTGACTTCTTGGAAGACAAAGAATAAACTCTACAATATTACAAAATTCTTGAAAGTCTAGGCGTTTTTCGCTTATTATTATTATTTGACACCTCCAGGGAGTCCAAAGACTCATCGAGGGAGAGTGTACCAACAGCATCGAACGACTGATCCCTTCCAACTACTAACCGCGCTCAAACTTGCTTAACTTTTTGTGTGAGCCATTTGTAGCAGAAACTACTAAATGGCTTTTCGCTCATTTCAGAAAAAATCTGTACTTTTGTTCCATCACTTGTACACAGATTGTCCAGTTAAATAAATTTGAATTCTTTCTGGAGATCGTCATTAAAACTGCAGTTTCGTCTCTTTGACATTGCAAGGATAGACTTAAAGCGTTAAATAATAAGACTTAAAACTTTAAAAAATATGAAAATTAAACCACCGGCATTGAATAACAAAACCCTCGATTAGCATACAGGCAAAACAAAAACTAACGCTACAGCAAAACAGACGTCGCGTCTGAGACGCCCAAGTATTGCCAACATTCATTTTTTTTTATTTTCTCTGAATAAGTCACTGCAAATATCGATATTTAATATCGAACAATGCGACTCCATGGTTATACAAATTACTGGTATCCATTATATTGATACATTGATAGGTTATGAATAATAATTTATGATTGACCAATATGAAAGTATATTTATAGTTTTTATTAAAAACTGGACAAAATTGTTATTTTTATTAAAACGACAGGAACGCGGGGAAATATAAAAAAAAGCACTGTCTCGTTCAAAACGGTACGTATGGTCTAGTTATATTTAAAACGCTCTGAATCTTCTCCTTCTCCATTAACAATGTCTCGCATTTTTAATATGAAATGCTGTGTTAGGTCCCCAGCTATTTTGTATAAAAGAAAAGTGACCACCGCATGGAACTCTTCAATATTCAGTTTTCATCGAAGACAAGTAATTTCAACCATCTCTCAAACCACCGTTTGCTGTGGACAACTCATACACTTTAAGTTAACAAGAGTGTGTCTTAAAATAAAGAGATTTATTTCCCTTATGCCAAGTTATTTTTACACCATGTTAGGCTGGAGTTTAGAAAATTTGACTTTTGTAACACATTACGAAAGCGGGCGTTGAAATTCGACACATTGTGTCGGATCATTTCCATTAAGTCGTTTCCAGAAGTCGATCATTTCCATTAAGTCGTTTCCAGAAGTCGATCATTTCCATTGTGTCGGCTCATTTGCCAACAATGGCAAACGGAAATCATTTCCGGATATTAAATGGCATCACCTATTTCCAGAGAGAGAGAGAGAGAGAGAGACTAATCTAATACGAAAAAGGATATTGATACTCTAGTAAATCCAAAAATGGCAACTTACGATTCTTATCCATAGGATCTGAGACTAGCCGAGTTATTACACTGGTTTTGCTTAACATGTCAATTAGATGACATGTTAAAAGCCCTGAAGAATTCCCGTTTTCATCACTACTAAATAAATAAATAAAGGGTGGCGCACGGCGATTTTTCAGTTTTTCTACAATAGTAAACATATAATGTGTTCGCTTTGATGTTGTAATTCCAGGAAAGTTACAGCATATGAATGTGCTATTTTGAATTGTTAAAATATACTCCACCCTCCGGTACGCCGTTCGTGAACCTGTAGCACGAGTTCCAAAACGTCGTATTAGCTTTTAGCATATGATTCTGGTTTTTAATGTATTTCGACATGCCAACAAAATACATACATAATAATACATAACAAACGTGGTTTCTGTTTCTTAAATTAAACTTTGAAAAATGATCAAATGTCAGTGACAGTCATCAGAAGGTCCCCCCCCCCCTCGAAGAGAATTTTTTTCTTCCCTAATAGCAACTCTTTTTGCATTCCTAAAAGGATTAACGGCACAGGGTTGGGTCACCGTTTTCTTTCCAGGAAGGAAACCCCTGGCGCCTTTAGTATCCTGGAGGCTCAACAACAAGCTGTAAAACGAATTGTGATTACAAAACAATCCATTAGTAAAGGTAGGAGTATCATTTCTAGACTAGAGAACAAAGACTCCAATTTGTGACCTGCCCTTTAGGCTGATAGTGATTGCAGTTCGAAACTCAGTGAAAGGGTATTTAATGGTATTATAAATGGGTTACAAGGCTAAGATCTTAATAATATATTCATATTTTTAAACCGTCATTTAAATATCTATATCAAATACCATCAAATAACCATGTAATGGTTTTTGAAATGGGTTACAAGACTAAGAAGTCTATATTATTATTTTCCCTGAAGTCAAAATACTCACTGCCAGAGGTCTCACTAACGAGCACACATTCTACAATGATATCTCAAAAATTATGCCTTCCATTTTCGTTCATCTTTTTATTTATATTTTTCGTTTATGACTTTAAAATATCATTAATGTCTTAAACAAATTGGAATAAAAAAAAAAGCCACTGACGTAATACAAGGGGTACTCCTTGTATTACGGTTCGGTAGGCAAAATAGCCATAAATATTAAATATCAATTTTTAGAGAAGTAACATGGAACATTTCCAGAAATAATATTTATAAAACTTCGGTATACATTTTATCAAATGATAAAAAAAAAAAAAAAGAGACCCACCAATGAGCTTGCATGTTTTTAATATTAATGTTATATGCTATGAACAACAGTACTTGGTATTTTTCAATTGGAATAATATTTTGTTTCGCCATTCCTTTAATAATACATATTTTTCATCATTATTTTGTTGTTATTATAAATACTCAAAGGACTCATTGGAGGAATATTTAAATTTACTTCTTGATTGGCTTGTATGCACATTGTGTTGTAATGAGAAAGAGACAGTAGTTGGTTGCCAGCAAGCAACAATTTGGCTAATCTTTATTTTATTATTTATTTATTTTGCAGTAAGCTCAAAGGGATGGCAGAGACTAATGTGTTAGTGCGGAGATTGCAGAGACTAATGTGTAAGAATTGTTCTATTGCTAAGGCAAACGATTCTAATCCTAATCCCACTGGAGGCATACAAATGTTTCGCGTGGTTGACATTCCGCGTAAAACTTAAGTCCGATCTGTGTACATGAACTCTGAAGATATAACAAACAGACACAAACAAACAGTCTGTGGACCATTGGCGCACCCAGGGAGGAGGACAAGAGGGACCCTGGCCCCCCCTAAAGAAAAAGGTAAAAACACTAGAAAATTTTCCAAAAATCTTTTCCTAATTAAATTTATTTTATTATTTTTTTATTTATGTTGTGTCGTGTCTTCTATTTCTATACTACTTATGAATTAGCGGTCACATAAGGTAGGAATACCCTATAGCTCTCGGGAATCACAGCCGTTGTGAACACAAGGCGAACGAAGTAGTGCACTGGAGATACTTTGTTTGCCCTAGCCGGGCCAGAGATCACAGGTATCATGTATTGGCGATCACTGCAGATGCTCAGTCATAGGTCGTATGCAACGCGTAGTGTGTATTCTCAAATCGTCTACTCAACTCTCCCCCCCCAAGATTAAATCATGAGTGCTCGTTCCCCTCCCCCAAAGATTAAATCTTGAGTCCGCCACTGCTGTGTTGAATCAACTTTTATACTCGACGCTTCTGCTTTATGGATTTCGCACCTAGAGGGAGTCCTATATAAAGAGGAAGACATATTGCGAGTCTTTCATCCCAACACCGTACAGCCCACAGCATTAATAAACTCTTCTTCATTACCTAAGCATAAAAAATATCATAATTAATTACATGATTGCAGGGGATAAAAACAACTTCCACAAAAACAATTATAAAAGATGTAAAATATAAGTACACACACACACACACACACACACACGCACACGTGTGTGTGTTGGATATAATAATAATAATAATAATAATGTATCGAACAAAAATAGCTCTAAAATAACAATAATTCTTACAAAGAAAAAAGACTTCCTTACACACTTATTGGCCTCAGTATAAATATAAACAATGTCCGCTACAACAACTGAGAGGAATTAAGACCAGATCCGCTATTTCACAGAACCTTAGTTGGATCACGACAAAACTCTTCACCTGAACTGTCCATACGTAAACACTGCATGATGATGCATTTTGTCACAAGGATAACACTTCTTACTTTGTCAAATATGACATTATGTCAGAGAATGTCAATTCCGAATAGCTTTGTTAAATCTTCTCCAACACAGGTTCATTGCACCATTCCGTTGGATTCGTTTCCTTTCTTTATTGCTCTCTAAACCTTGATAATTACTCCAACCTTTTTAAATAATTATCACTGAAGCCTAGTATAAACTTGAATATTAAATGAAATTCATTAGTATAAATGATACAATTAAAGTGGATACAAACTTGTGCCCATGCTTGACATCACAACTATTATAAATTGTTCCTTGCTTAAAAGCCCTAGTTAGGATTAAATGGAAGCAAAATAAGTTAAAAATCATTCAAAATCAAAACATTACCATCAAGTGCAGGTTTTTTTTTTTTTTTTTTTTTTTTTTTTTTTTTTTTTTATGTTGGGCCCATACACAGGAGGTTGGTTGGTCAACCTGTAGTACATTAGTACTACAGGTTCCCCTTTCCCAACCCACTACCCATACCGTGTATGGGTAGTGGGTTGGGAAAGGAGGAATTTGTTTATATTTGATTTGAATGACTTTAAGTTGTATTCCTTGGGAAACACAGCAGGTGCGAGACTGTTCCACAGTGTAGCAGTTGCAGGGATGAAGGAAGCGGAAAAGAAACTTGTTCTGTTTGTTTCTAGGTGTACTGTGAAGGGATGTTGTGCAGCAGCTGTACGTGTTCCAATGAGTGGAGGAATTATTGATGATATTTCCGATGAACATTACCCATGGAAATATTTGTAGAATAAACATACTGCAGAGACCAAACGTCTCTGTGAAAGTGGGGGGGGGGGGGGAATAGTTGGTAAGGAATGGATCATTGATAAGTCTAATTGCTCTCCTCTGTATTGAGTCGAGCATTTTGAGAGAGCTTTTAGGGGCCCCACCCATATGTGGGAGCAGTATTCAATAGTTGGGCGGATTTGTGACTTGTATAATGTTAATAGTTGTTCGGGGAGGGTGAAGTAACGTCTTGAACGAAAGAGAAATCCTAGTTTTTTGAGGCTGAGGATGCAATGTTTGCGATATGTTTATGCCAGGAGAGGTTTGATGTGAGGGTGATTCCAGGGAGTGAGATCTCAAACTCTCTGGAAATTTGGGTATAATTAAAAATGATACTGCGGGAAAATTGTTCTTTTTTATGGGAAATAGTACAGAACGGGGTTTTATTGGCGTTGAAATTTATGAGGTTATCCGAACCCCATTGTAGGATGGCTTAGAGATCGGAGTTGAGGGTGGTGGTGTTTGATGTTCTGTAGGTTGAGGTGAGTTGTGTAGGGTAAGGCTTATCAAATGCGAGCGAGGAGTGTAGTGTGCTGTCGTCTGCAAAACTGTGTATTGGGTTGGAGGTCAATTGCAGTAGGTCATTGATATAAAGCAGGAAGAGGGTTGGTGAGAGGACAGAGCCTTGTGGGACCCCAACATTAATTGAGTGGTGAGAGGATATGGAGCCGTCCACCATCACACACAGTGTACGTCCGGACAGAAAACTGGCAATCCACCTACAGAAAAGGTAATAAATAAGCGAACATGCTCGCTCACACAGAGTGCCTAGTGAACTAGTCGGATTAACGTGGACACTTAAAGTGTGCTCTCGTAATTTTGTCCGGACTAAACCTGGTGTCGGACCATCCATTGCTGGAAAATCGGTGATATACCTCTAAATAAATAAATAAAATAAAATAAATAATAAGTCAGGTATGAAACATCTCCCTATCATTTACAGAACACACAGCAATACACATGTCACCAGACAGTATCAAATTTCTCTTCTGGAACTGACATTTACGTAACTCCAGCCTCTCCTGGCTCAAGCACATCACATCAATAGCTTCCACAGCCTGTAAAAAACCAGGCATTCTTTACCTCTCAAGAAGGCTATTTAATACCAATCCAGATACTAACCTCTAAAAAACCAGACTATTTAATACCAATCCAGATACTAACCCTATATAAATCCTAAATCGACCATCCTTAGAAAACTGTTCACACATTTGGGATGGTGCACCTAAAACCTCACTAAAAATTCTTGATTTTGTCCAGAGGAGAGCAATTCATCTCACGGATGACCCTTCCCTAAAAGACTCACTTCAACCTCTATCTCACAGACGCATTGTTTCAGTTGTGTTTCTCTTTTACAGTTACTTTCCTGGTCACTGCTCCAGTGAATTCGCAAATATAATTCTGCCACTGTTGGGCTCTGTTAAAACAAGCACTTTACGAAAATTCAGCTTTTTAAGAAAAATGTGAATGGATTTTTTTTTCTCATTCTTCATCTGCACCTCACACATGGTACTGATGCATATGTTATACGTATATAACATATGAATTCACTCAGAATGATTAGGAAAATGATCAACACTCATTCTACCACCTAAAGCTGCCAACTGTTCAGAATTCAGAATGATGAATTCGATCATGCTGATCCACAGCTGACCAACGTTTACCCACCTTTGAAAACAAAGTATGGAAATGTTTGGAGAAATTCGTGTGCACATTCCTGACGCGTATCCAAGTATAATAGAATAATGCTTAGCAAACTATTATCTTATAGTTTTCCCTATTTATATAATTCGAGAAGGCATTCTAGTGCAATATTTTTCTAGAAGAGGGAAGAGGATATTCACAGAAATTTATTTGATTATGGGCGTCCAAATAACCTGGTACAAGACTGAATACACGTGTGTGTGTGTGTGTGTTATCATTATTATTATTATTATTAGTAGTAGTAGTAGTAGTAGTAGTAGTATCAAGGAAGATCGCTAGCGGGTCAGGGACTCACGGAGGGAGGCCACCAGAGGCGAATATTCCAGGTGTGCGGTGCTCATCCACTAAATATCAGTATCACCTATATTATATTTTTGCATTTATTCCCGTTAAAGTCTCCCCTAATTGTTTGCAGACTTTGCATGATTCCTAAAATTGAACACAATATACTATATAGGGATAATGCTTCATTATCCCTATTCACGAGGATAATGAAGCATTAGTGCTTCGTGAAAAGGGCATTTTTCGACACATAAACATTGCGTCACATTCGCGTTAATAGACCGGGTGTACTTTCAAAATGCATATACCTTTGAGCCCTTTGAAAATATGTAAAGAGGGAGCAGTAGGTCAAATTCTTAGCGTTCTAGTATTTTTAAACCACTCAGAAGGTGAGGCTGGGTGAGCTCACATTGAGCACTCACCCAGCACCTAGCAGCTGTGATTGGTTATTGTGTCAACCAATCCAATTGAACGCTGTCACTTGTCATGAGTTGAGCACTTTCTGTATCCGATGGCTGTATTACAAACAGCTGGTACACGTTTTCTGGAACTGAAAATTTGAAAGTGGATGTTAGGAACAAAACCAAAATGTTGATACTAAAAAAAAAAAGTTAAAAAAAAACACTAATGAATGCAGGATTCCTGAAAGTGTGGATGATTCTGATAATGATCGGATGTTATGTATACTGAGTCTCAGTAAACAAAAGAAAATTCTTGGAAAACAGAGCGAAATATACACAAACCAGAGAAATACACATAACACAGGCAACAAATTATTGTGAAATGATTTGCTGCTCCATCAAACCATATTTATTCCTGCCATACTCTCTCTCTCTCTCTCTCTCTCCTAGTAAGTTTTTTTTTTCAAAAAATTATGCCATCATAAATTCATTTATTCATGTCTAGACTTTATAGGATCGGGCTATTTGCTCTACCCAGCAACTTATAGGACACACACAAATCGTAAATGTCAATTATTAATAATTCGTTTACCATTAATGAAAGTATTTCTACTCACACTTATTTTTTCCTTTCATTTCCTATTCTCACATGTCTTATAAATGATGATTCACATATTTTCATCTTTGAGTATTTCAAATATAGCATTCTACTTCATTGTTGTTTTCTAATAAATCCTAAAACAAACAGATTGTTTCCCCACTCTACACAGAAAGTATTCAAAGTTATCCTGCAATTAATTGCATTGGACCAATTAAGATGAGCGCTGATACACTATGTACTTTCAAAACTTTCATTCACCGATAAAAATGCAATCATATGGTCAGTCATGTGCATGCACAGAGGGAAAACGGGGCACTTCCCCCCCCCCGGGATCGATTAAAAAATTCCACAAATTATAATTGTAAAAGTGATTGAGATATGCAACCTTACACCTTGGACCATGGGACGCTTTTTCTATCTTAAAATTTTATTATGGGTTGGCCTGTTTCGGCCCATGGAGGGGGTAGCCATAGAACACGTGTTTTATTGCAGCAATAAAGCACATGTTCCTGTTTTTGGTTCATCTTTTTCTGATTTATGAAAAAAATATTCATTACTGTTGTGAACATCGACCAGTTCGTTTTCCCTCTGTGTCTAATGAGTCACTGAGTGAAGTGAGAATTGTAAATTTATAATGAAACAAATTTAAACAGAAAAATCCATTTTTAAAGGTAAGTGTATGTAATTTAATATTATTTTACTTGTTAGTTTTGTGATTCTTTTGCTTTTAAACTGAAATAATTTAATTTAAGATTTTGGGATTAATTAATTAGTTGATTTTTAATAAAATATGCCTGTCAATTTTTTTTATATATATATATGAAGTTTTGCTAATAACTGTATTAATTCCGAATGCTTTTTTCCAAGAATTAAAGATCATTAAAATCGATGTGAAATGAAAATAATGTATTTGTAGTTTACATCGACAAATAATTACATTAAAAAAATGCTAAAAGCGTTTAATGTAATTATTTAATTGCATCAATAATTATAAAAAGTTATAATTATTTGTCTCCAAGCTTCCCCCCCCCTGGAAAATTTTCTGCAGATGCCCATGCATACAGTCAAATTGACATGAAATTTATAGCATGGGTTGCATAATCCACACAACAGCACACCCAACCAAAAGGGGCACGCATGCCACTGGAGGCCACATATTACAAGCACTAGCTGTCATACCTGTTCTGGAATTCGTTCACACTACTTGCACACACAAATCATCCTTGGCAATCCATTTCAATCCCGCATCACTCTATGCGAAAAATCTATATCTCCCTCCTCCCTCCTTCCAAGAATGGACTCTTGTCCTTTCCCCACCCTCCATAAAATAAAAAAATCCATCAACTGAAATCCTGTATGGCCCTTTCAGAAGTTTATGTCTGAATCATATCACCCCTTTTTCTCCTGTTTGCAGTCTGCAAATTCTCAATCTGTCTTCATAATCAGTATTCCACATTCTTGATCAGTAGCGCACTCAGGATTTAATATTGGGGTGCCTGAGTTGAATAGACGAATAGAGAATACACACTACGCATCGCATACGACCTATGACTGCTAATTCATAAGCAGTATAGAAATAGAAGACATGAATTATGACACAACATAAATAAAAAATTGAATTTTAATTAGGAAAAGATTTTTGGAAAATTTTCTGGTGTTTTTTCCTTTTTTTTTTTTGAGGGGGAAAGGGGCCCCCTCTGGGTGCGCCATTGATGCTGATATCATTTTTAGCACTTTCCTTTGCACTCTCTCCACTGTATCACAGTCACCACAGAAACAAGGAGACCAGACATGCCACAATAATCCAAGTGAAATCCTATCATTCAAGGCCTTATAAAAAGGCAAAAATGATATCCTTATTCTTATATGTTAAAGTTCGTTTACGCTATCCGTACTTGCTACGCTAACAATTCCTGTTAGCGTAACAAGTGCGGAAAGAAGTTTTTCCAAACTTAAACTAATTAAAAATTATTTGCGAACAGCAATGACCCAAGAAAAATTGGTTGGTCTAGCAACTATATCGATAGAGGCGAACATAGCCTATAATTTAAATTTAGAAGGCCTTATATATCCCCAGAGACGTAGCTGGGGGGGGAGGTCCGTAAAATAGCTTCCTAACTTTCTTGCCAAGTCCAATCCTTCTGCTAATTTCTTTAAACTGAATTTTTTTTTAACGGATTCATCACAATCAGAATCTTCGACAGAACTTTCCCCGCCATTTGGTTCGACGTCATCTATCAATTGTACCAGTTCCTCCTCATTTAAATCTGTTTCCCCATCAATTAATTCACTAATTTAGTTTTCAACCATATCGCAAAAGCCCTCTATGTGGCCATTACTATAGAAATATATTTTTTTTTTTTACATAAAAAAAAAAAACCATTACATATTGTATGTAACTCAGAAGAAAATGAAGTGCTCAGCTTGAGAAGATCAACCCACTTATGATTTTTAATGCGCTTTCCTGGCAGAAAACGAAGACAACTTTCAACAATAATTAACACTTTATACGGTAAACAATTGACGTACATGCGTGGTAAAGGATATTTCCCATAAAATTCGCTACTTATAACTACATGCGCGATACCGGGCAGACACAAATTTAACGAAGATAAAATTTGATTTTTAAGTCACGCGGTGAAAAAATATGAAAAGATAAAGGGTTACTGCTATTTGGAGACCGCGTTATATCGAAACTGCGTTGTATAAGTACCGCGTTATACGAGGATTGCTACAATTTGTAGACCGCGTTATAGCGAAACCGCGTTGTATAAGTACCGCGTTATACGAGGGTTACCTGTATTTTTGATGTGTATTGAGAAGGCAGAAGCTCTAGCTACACCACTTCAAACATTTAATTATTATTATGTAATCGTTTTGCATTAATGTTTCTCTTGTAATAAAAACAAAATAACGATTGGAGATTTTCTTATATTTTTGTCTTATAATCCATCTGGGGCAATATTTAATTGCCCCGGATGGGGCAATTAAATATTGCCCCAGATGGATTATAAGATGGATTATTGCCCCAGATGGATTATAATGGACGACTACTCTTAATCGATCCTGTGACACATCATCAAGCTGTCGAATTATTCCGCACGAAGTGGACACCAAAACAATACCCTGAATCATACGTTAACGAGCTATAAAGAATCACTCGTTTATCCTCAGGAAAAAGGTTCATCAAATTAGTTATTAGCGAGAGCAGGTTTACCTCAATTTCAATAATCCAAACACAAGTGGATAAACCGAAATAAAGAACTTCCGACAAGATAAAAGGCCTGTCCAAGAACAAGGTCACATTGACTCGCATCTCTAAGTTTGGTGGATTCTCTGTATAGTCCACTTCGGACTACAGTAGTTCCAGAAAGACACGCCATTAACGGTGACTTCTGCTCTCAACAACCAGAGAATACATGATATTCTGTGCTACATGGCACTTAACAACTGAAATCAGATCCTCTTCTAACAGAAAGGCGCTAGACTGCAAACACAGCAGTTACAACCTGAGAAACAATCAAGGAGCCAGAAGGTGGAGCTTCTTCTAGCATATATTTCTGATTTGATTCCATCTGCTTATTACTTCTTCCAAGTGATAGTTTACTTCTTATAGTGACGGCGTTATGAAGTTCAGGAAGTCTTAAACTGGATGTCCAAAGTATTTTGCTTCTTTGAATCTGACATAATAGTGTATATGTTAAACTATTTGGGGCAAATCAAGGCTGCTGAATATAATTGATTATATTTTGTCGAATAATGTTTTTTTTTTTTTCGGTAAGATTTTCTGATGTTTTAAAATAAAAATATCAAATTTTGAAATTTTGGTGTCCCTCATATTTGCTCTAGTTCGAGCCCACATTACTATGAGTTGCCAGTTTGACAAATATAACAAAAAAACTGAAATTATTCAGAATTTGATTATAAAAACGAATTCTGAATTCGTTTATAACTTTATAGTTATAAACTTGGTGGAATGGAATGATTTCCTTTCATCCTAACAGATGGTAGGGACAGCTATGCTGCCATACTAGGGAAGTGACTATGAGCAAGGTGGTTTTCCCTTGCTATATCCTCTAGCTGTATCCTGTGTGTTCACAGGTCCGGTCTGTCTATTGGCGGGATGAAAAAACCCCAGAATAAACTGGGTGAAAAACTCTACTGTCCACGCCCAGGACCGGCTAACTTGACTATGGCTGAGGAAGATCCTTAAACTCCTCACGTCCGACGAGAATCGAACCTAGGACACGCCTTTTCTAGGCATATGATTGCGAAGCGCACAGCCACTAGGCTCACCGCGCGGACATAAACTTGATAACTTTCTCATAAATCTTCGCATTCGCTACATTCTCTTGGCGCATCTGTTGAGAACTACAGAACTGAAGTTTGGTTGTAATTGTGGTTCATGGCCTCATTAGGGAAATGAAACAAACATGCAGCTTGAGAACTACTGAGTTTATTTTTATAAATTTGAAAACAGAAACATTGACATTTTCTTTCTTTTGTGAAAAAAAAAGTTTGCATTTTTTTAACACTACAAATTTCACTCCTCCATCCATCCTTTTTGATTGATAAATCGAGATTACAAAATATTAAAAATAGTTAAAAAGTGACAGATTTCTAATGCACAACAGAGAAAAAAATGCCACCGTCAGAATAACATTAAGAGTTCAATAGCATTAAAAACGGCACAAAAAAAAAAAGTACACAACTTCAAAAAAAGTTTAAAAACTTAAGTTACTCCACTTTCATCAATCTGACTACTGAAGTTGAACGATATTTAAATCGTAGTAGGTTCTGGTATGACATCTATGTATATATACGTCCTTGAGTTTCGGCTCCAGCTGCTCGAACAAACAGTGCGCTGTTTGTAAGAGCCAGGTGTTACACTAGCCACACGCTAGCCAGATGGGTGGGTGAATGTACAAAAGGAAGAGGGGACGCTAAGAAAGGTGCGGTGAAGGAGGCAGGTGGTCGACAAGCTCTCTTTATTATATACAAGTCTATCTGTTTGTCTCTCTCTCTCTCTCTCTCCACGCAAAGTGCAAAAATATACCTTGAAATCATTTTAGATTATGAAATAAAATCGTTCATATAATTTAATATGCCTATTAAAAGTTCATAAATATCGAACATCAATAATGTATTAATAGGTACTATCACTAAGTGTAGTATACATCTTGCTATCGGCCTTCTTAACCTAGTTTACCCTAGAGCAGTGTTTCTTAAGCGTGTCGTGAGTGACTCAGTGGCAAGCGTAATCTGTATTCCAAGTCAGCTGCTATCAAAAGATCGTGCCACAGACTTGTGCAGGACCGCAGCCCACAAATTACCGAATGTGAAGTGCCTTATCAGACACTCTTCACTGTGCGGGAAAAAAAAAAAAGAAAAGAAAAGAAAACAGCTGTCTTCTGCTGACGATTAAGATCGGTTTTGTCTACTGTTAGGATGCCCTTTTAAACCTGGAATATTCATTTCATTCGTGTCAATTCTTATTTGTACAGATATAATTAACAATTTTCCTTTATAAATATCATGTTGTGAACTCCAGACAAATACAAACTTTTCAAGAGAAAAGGCTTTTGAAATCATTTCAACTAATAAAATAAGATGCTTTGTTCCTATTAAAAGTTCATAAACACACAAAAAACTGTAATAGACACTAATATATTATGCAAAGTACATATTTTGCTATCATTTTTTTAATCTAGATGCCTTAACATGCTGAATTTGATCCAGCACGCTTTTTTAGTCTATTAGCAGTGGCTTTTACTAACTGAACTGAACTACCTAAGATTTTATACTTGTTTTGCCGATAAGAGGAGGGGAGGGGGGGGGGGTTAAGCCAGTACAAATTGTAAGGGCAAACTATGTTGCATATGCTTTTTTGGTAATATTATTATCATTATTAGCTGGTCCACCTTTGCGCGAGGGTACAAAAATTACCAGGATCTTTTTTCTTTTTCTTTTTTTTTTTTTTGAGGTTTCTGTTTTATTTGTTTTCTTTATTTTCATATGATTTGAAACCAACTTAGCTGAGGCACTAATTATTGATTTCAAAATAATTGTTGAAGATAACAAAAAGAAAGAAAAACAGATATAAATGTATCTTGAAATTTTAATGGCAAAAATTTTTTAAGTTGTGATATCACGTGGAGAGTAGGACTAAAATAACAATGCGGTAGGAATACCCCCCCCCCCAAAAAAAAATAAAATAAAATAAAAATAAATAAAATAACATCCTTTTGGGATAATAAATGAAAACATCGCTAAATGAGATTGAAAAAAAAAAAACTGGAACTCTCATGAGTTATTTCAAGTATTGGACAAAAGTGGAAAAGAGAGAGAGAGAGAGAGAGAGAAAAAACAAATTTCGACTATACTGCGAAAAAGAATGTAAACAGATGTGGGGGGGGGTAGAAATACTTCAACAAAATATGCAATATTTTGTTAGAATTTTGCCGGTTTTTTTATGTTTATATTTATATGTTTATATCCACCCACGAAAGGTTATTTGCAAACCTATATTACATTTTTACAATAGGCGGGCTAGCGATATTTTTTATATTTTTCAGTCCGTTCCGAACATGGAAGTTTTTTCAAGCCACTTCAGGCCTCCATCAAGAGCGGGATGATCTCGAACCGGGCGATGACATTCATCTCTCACCTAAATAAATTACAAACATCCATGCCTACGGCGCGGTTCGAATCCGCAGGCTGGAGAGCGAGTGCGCTAGCCAGTCGACCAACAACCATGACGACAAATTACAAAACATATTAAAACATATTACTGAATCTATTGCAGGGATAAGTAAATACAAAGTTTAAGAAATAATTAAGATGATAAACAATGGGGATATAACTTGAAGTTTATCGCTAGGAAGGTATCGAAGATATAAGAAGACAATAATAAAAATTCTTAAATTAAATATTAAGAGACATGTTATTAATAGGAGATTACTTAAACTGCCGAAGAAAGACAAGGGCTAAATGAATGGATGAGGTAGAATATTATTCAATATAATATGAGCGATATGTATACAGTTACTTTGAAAGAAATTAAGATTACGATCGATAAGAAATTGAAACCTGATCAGGTGACCTTCGGATTTTCCATCCAGTTCCCGTTAGGAATTATAATGGAACAAACAGTACAAACTAATCAATATTCTTTCCTTGTGAAATTCATTGAGTTTGAAAGGGTTTCTGATAGCTTGCACAGAAACCAACCATCTGATATGATCTTAAACATTCTCGGAATAATAAGTATGTAATATAGAATAAAATTATAAATAAAAGCACATAATAGTGATGTTGAAATAGGGAGTTTATTGAACTTTTTTTTTCTTTTCTATTTTCGTTTAAAGAGACAACCATGCTACAAAGGTGAAATCGCAACCTTTGTCATTCCACATTCTCACTATATCCTGAAACATCCTTAACAGCACAACAACAGTGATGTTGAGAAAGACTGACGAAAAACGATAAGAAAGTACTCGTTCTCTTTATAAAGCTCGATATGATCCCATTTAGGTTACTATGTTTAGATTCAGTCGTCTGTATTTCAGGGAAATCGTGGAGAAAGTTCGATGGCAAGTCAACAAGATAATATCGGGACTATGGAATGTTGACTGTGAGAACAAACAGAAGATATAAAATCTAGTAAATAGAAAAAAGAGAATGTGATAAGCATATTACTCTGAAATATGTAACTTGTTTAAGGCAATGGAAACGTCGATATTGTACACGGGCGGCAAATTCAATCCAATATGCATAACCTTGCACTTGAAAACATCGAGATGATGTCCATTATTGTTGCATCCTTCTACGAACAAATTATTATTTGTTCGTAGCAGTATATGGTATACAGATTTTTTTTTAGCTGGGATCTCATGTCAGAATCGTTTTTCATCATATTATCCTCTCAGCATTTCTAAACCCATTCTTGAATTTGGGCCAAACTTCTCTAAGATCTTGATCATTGCTCCAGAAATGCTGACTCGGGTAAAATTTGCAGTTTTGTTTTGATATCAACCACGTACAAAATCCTATGGAACTCTACGACTCGTGACTCAAACAAGCAAATCAAAGGCTTTGTCATTGGTTATAAATGCAGTTGTAGAGACTGCATATATAATGCAGAGATTTAGAGATTCCGTTTCTTTTCCCTATTTTCTTTCTTTCTTTCTTTTATTACTGAACTTTTCCTCCCTTCCCACATTCCTAGATGAACTAGGACAGAGAGTGAGAAGAGTAAGAGAGAGTATCCACAGATCCAGGACAAAAAAAAGAAAAAGAAAAAGACAACAGCAATTTAGTAGATGCTCTTAAACACACATTGTCTCATGATGGAAGTATTTTTTCACTTGGCTATGCTACCAGTTATATATTTGGTTTAATCCCTTATTCAAATGTAAGCAAACAAAGTTTGCGCCTGAAGTATTTTCAGGCCTGGGACAACTAGTGGTAAAGGTGGCATAAGTTCTGATCACTAGCTTTAGTATCCCATAATGCAAAGCACATCTCCTTGCGGACATGTACACTGTTATGCATTAAGGGAAGGGTCACTATCCAGACCGATTTCGACCTTTACTGAGATCGTCAGTGGAAGCCAGACCCACAGGTGGCGATACTAAGGTGGAAGTAATGCAGAAGTCATACCAGTTGCCAAAAGGTGTCAACACCTTATTATTAAAATTCTCTGGATTAGAGATACTTGATGGAAGTATTTTCACTTGGCTATGCTACCAATTATATATTTGGTTTAATCCAATTATATATTTTCAGGACTGCGGAAACTCGTGGTAAAGGTGGTATAAGTTCTGATCACTTATAGCATCTCCCATAATGCAAAGCACATCTCCTTGCGGACATGCATGATGCTATGCATTAAGGGAAGGGCCACTATCCAGACCGGTTTCGACCTTTCTCTGGGTCTAGCTCCCACTGACGAGACCTCATTACCAGAGTAGATGGTATCCACGCTCCTCAAGCTACAAGTTGTCGATCGGAATTCTAGTGTGGCATGATTGCATGTTTCTTTAGGTGATAAATGATTTTCATTGCTTGGTGCGAGGCCATCATGCTTACTGGAAACCTGTAGTGACTGGGAAAAGAAGTACCTATGTTTGGTTTATAGAACAGGAGTTCCAGATTTCCATAGCCTTGATTCACTTGGAATGCTAATACTACAGATTCAGAACTTTCGTGGATGGGACTCACATAAAATAAAATAAAATAAACTCTAAATTTTAAAAGGTCTCGAGTAATAAATGTCCTTAAATTCCATACAACCAGGGACAAACTGTTATTATTGTGCGAATCGTTTAAGTTTTACCCAGTAAATAGTTCGGGGCAATTTTTCCCCCCCGGTCTGGATGGCTGAGTGGTATTCCCAGTCCAATGGTTACCAGTTCGAATTTCCCTGTGGGTATATAAGTTTGTGATTGTCTTTAGGTGGGAGATGAATCTCATCGCCTGGTGTGAGACCATCTATCCGCTTATTAGAGGTCTGAAATGGCTTGAAAATAATTCCATGTTTGGTCGCTAGTTCAGGGTTTCCGGACTATGTAAAAAATTAGTTTAAAAATATACAAGTATATATAATCAATAAAAGTAGAAAACATCCTTAGCTTATCCACAGTACGAATGTACGAGGGTGTGCTGAAAAGTTGTGATAATGAAGGAATTGACATCTGACATGCCTCCTTATATATCATAAAAGAAAAAGAACAAATTATTACAATTTGATGAAACATGAAGTTTAAAGGGTTTTAAAATATGTTCTTTCTTGTGGTTATATCAGTTGTTTTAATATCATTTTTGTTCTAGGTGTTTATAAGAACACTTTTCAGCCCTCCCTCGCGTACTATAAGGTTTACATATAAACCTTTCGTAGGTGGGAATCACATTGAAAAAAAAATCATTTAACTTCAATCTAATAAATGCAGAATAATTACTATAATTTCTTTCTTCTTCTTCTTCTTCTTCTTTTTTTTTTTTGAATGAAAAGGAGCCGATTAAAACCAAGATTGTACCATATGGACATATTTTCGAATCGGTCATAAATATTACATTTTATTAAATTCCATCTAGTCAGGGAGTAGATATTTCTATATATATAATTTTAAAACATTTCTCCGCCTTTATCTTGCCTCTTAAAATTTTTGTAATGATTCCAAATACTGAACTTCAATAAAATCTTTCCAGCCAGAAGCGAGGAAAACGCTGTGTGTGTGTGTGTGTAAAAATCTTCATCTTTTTAAATAATTTTTTCTTGTAATGTTCCATATATTTTCAGATTATGTTTAATTTAATTTAATTAACTGATTTAATTATGTATTTTTACACTTAGACTCTTTCGAAACAAAAATGCTGCTGTGTGCCTGCAGATAAAAAACTAAGGAAATTATAAGAAGTGTGTGTGTGTGTGTGTGTGTGAACACGCTTCTGAGAAATTAAACAGAGTGATGATGAGCTGGTCAACAATTCCAAACAAATACACAGGTTTGTTTTGTAGTTTTTGTCTAAAAGGATTAAAACCACAGTAGTGTGGAATTCTGAGAAAACTGATGGGATTAGTTTCGGAATGTAACGGTTTTAGTTCTGCTAAGAGAGTTATTCTGAAATCAATCTAATGATTTCGCAATTTTAGGAAAGAAAGGGAAAGGCAAAATGTACACTAGAGTCGAGTTATTTAAATTGACGTCACAAGAATAATGAAATTGAATTTTTGATTAGAAACACAACACTTCTTCATATTTTAAAATTCTTAAAAATCGTTTTACAAAATTCAGAAAAAAAAGTTTTCGTGCTGACTATCAGGATTAAAATTCCTTATTCGGTTACACGAATCAGCTAACTATGAACAAAATTCATTAAGTGATTTCAAAATGGGTGTATACAAACAGAAATAAATTTATCTATCGTTATAATTATAATTTCCAAATTTATGCATTTCCGTTAATTTTATTTATTTATTGTTCAAGTGATGTGATACGAAAGAGTCTGAAGTTCCAAATCTATGACAGAAGATGAAGGGAGGAGGGATTCCACTACTACGAAAATATGTTTCAGTTAGAAACGCAACACCCTTAACATATTTCAAAAATCTAATAAGAACTAATTTATCTTGTGATATGAAAAAAACATGGTAATCTCATTTTTGATATTTTGTAATTTTGGCTGACAAAGTGATTTTTCCTTGTAGGGCGGGCTGATCAAGTGGTTCGAGTACTCGCTCTCTAATCAAGAAGCTGTGGTGAATTCTTAACGGGTACGAATGTTTTTAGGTGACATGAATTTCATCGCCCTGTGTGAGCTCAATACTCCGCAGATACGAGCAGGGCCGGCTCTAGAATTTTTGTCGCCCTGTGCAATCCATTACTTGCCTCCCCAGCACCTCAAATTAACTTTTGGAATTTTGAAAACCATTATGTTCAATATTAGTTTCATGACCATTAATTTTAAATATAGTACCATTAATAATAATGCACTGATAAAGTGATTAAAATACTGCATATTCATAAAATAAACCATCGACTTCATCGATTGACAATTAAATGAAATGTAGTTATAATTTATTACTTACATATATGGAATGATCTTCACTTGTACAATGGTGAACTGTTGAGTTACACTTAACTACAGAATGTACACGTTATAGTTTTAGCACTATTTTCACATTATTTTAATTAGAATTCATATTATTTTTAGTATCTACTGATTAAAAATACACTTTTTTTTGCTTTCATATTTGCAAAATCAGAAATTAGGTTTGCATAGTCTAATTTCTGACAGTTTCATGTTCAATTGAAATCATGGCAAGTCCTTCCAATCTAGTTTCGGCCATTGTTGAGCGTAAGTAAGTTTTAATAAGATTCAGTTTTGAGAAACTACGCTCACCACTTGCAACCGTCACAGGCAATGTCAGTAATATTCTTAGGGCGACAGCGACATTCGGAGCAAAGTTATTTTCAAAAATAAAACGAAGAACTTCAATTGACGGCGCATTTCTGGTACTAATTTGGACACTACTTTCAATTCATCACATAGCTCAATTGCATCGATGTCTCTATTTTGTTCATGTGTTAAAACGGCTTCTAGGTTTTAACAATTGTCTAAGAGCTCATTTATCGTCTCAGATTTTAATTTAGAAATGTTATATAAAAATGAAAAATGTGAACTGTGATGTTCCAATTGCTCGAACCTTTTTTCAATAGAATTAGTTGCAACATCAATAATAAAAAAGAAAAACTCAACTTTGAATTTTGTTTTGGGATCTAAAATAGATTCATCTCTTGCTTCATAATCATGTTGCTTTTTCTGTTGACGCAATCTGAAACTTTCGAATGTTGGTTTCAAATCAGCATCAGCTTCGACTTTGAAATGATTTATCATTTCTGAGATTCTTAAGACTTTTGAGAACATTACGCAATGTTGTTATGGCACTAGACAATTCTATCTTTATGCTTTGCAATAGTTTACTTGCAACATTAATTTCATTTAAAACACATTGCCATATAACCAGACATCATAAAAATTTAAAGTATCTAAGTTTTAGAGCAAGGGTTTCAGCTTCGTGTCTCGCCATTTTGTCTACTGACTCATCATCAGCAATTGCCATCAGTGCATAATAAAAACCCTCAATATAATATCTTAAAGGACGAATAGCATCGATTCTAGATTCCCAGCGAGTTGTACTTAATGGCTTGGGCGTTAGGGTTGTAATATGTGTCTTAAGGATTCCCCAACGTAGCGTTGACGCTGAGAAAAACACATACAATTTCTGAACGTTTCAAAAAATGAAATCCCTTCTCTAGATGACATTGCGGCATCATTGACCACCAAGTTGAGAGAATGAGAACAGCAAAGGATAGGGTTCTTGGGTTCAAGTCCCTAATGCGGTGTTGAACTCCTGAATGCTTTCCTTTAATGTTCGATCCATTGTCATAACCCTGGCCACGCATGTTTGCGATTGGAATATTCATGTCTGATAATTTTCTTACGATACATTCTGTTAACGCTGAGCCTGTAGTGGCTTCTACAGGAATGAAACCAAGAAAATGCTCATGAATGTTGATATCAGTTGGATCCGTATTAACAAATCTTACAATTAGTGTTAATTGTTCAATGTGGCTTACATCGGGAGTACAGTGTGCAACTATGTTGTGATATTTAGCTTTCTCAACCATAGAAATTATTTGTTTTTTTATGGTTCCAGAGAGGAGAGCAATCAATTCATTTTGAATATTTTCCCCAAGATAATGTTAGGCCGAACCACAAGCTACTCTCATTAAATGTTCAGACATAGCACTGTGAAATCTGGCAATCAGTTCAACAAGCTGTAAAAAATTTCCATTGTTAGGGTCATATAAATTATCAAATGTTCCACGAAATGGTAAGCATTGTTGGTCCAAGAACTGGACAACAGCAATTAGGCGTTCTATTATGCTCTTCCAGTGCCGAATTTCTGAATTTAATAACTTTTGCTGCATTGAATCAATTGCCTGTTCTAATTTAAGTCTAGACGATAATTCAATTCACTTTTTATGGGACTCCAAATGGATTTTAGATTTCTCGTGCTCATTAAGATACACATACAAATGACTCCAATCATTATATCCATCAGTAGTGAATGACATTATATTACAGGAAAACAACTTACAGCAGAGACAAAATACAGAATCTTTTTCTTTTCAATACACTAACTATGATCGATTAATATGTTCTCCATTGCTTAGTTCCCTGGTGTAAATATTTAATGAAAATTTTCCACCATTAGAGCTGCGCGGAAAAATGAAATCACTGTTTGGTTTCTTTGGCGGGCCCTTTTTTACGATTTCCAGGTCTTTCGGCATCGCTTAAAGAAGGATTCCATTTAGCTGGATCAGAGTGTACCTATCAAGTTCATCACTTAAATCTCTAGATTCAGAAATTGTCATATCAGTCTCATTTTCGAGATTTCTTGCAATGTCTATGTTACTGGGATCCGAGTTAGAAGTACTTGCCATGAGCTCAGAATCATTGGTTTCGGTACATTTGCTTATTTCCTCCTGCCCTACATCAGCTGATTCAGTTTTTAGATATTTAAGTAAAGTCCCGCTATGTTTTTGAATATCACGTTCTTTTTCCGTTTGCGATATTCTGCATCTGATAGTATTTTTCTTTTATCGGACATTGTAATCTATTTGAATATTAAATTTTTTTTAAACCCTACAATAAAATATTATTATTAGTATGGTATTATTTAGTAATTAATGGAGGTTGAAACACTGTACTAACTACTAATTTACATAAAACTCTAAAAAAAACTTATCACTGTCAGTCACTAACAGTGAGCAAAACAACTTTCCTTAATACACACTCAAAAACAACTGAAACGTTCTGTAGATTACAGTATCGACGGTCGGTACTCAAAGAGAAAGACTCTAGTGGAAATTTCAATTACCGTACTTCGTATATGACTCGTTTTCTACACGTGTCTTGCCTTAGGCAGTAATTCATATAATCGGATTAAGTTCCAAGTTCCCGTGTTTAGTTCATATGGTATGCATACACAATACTAAGAATTAGCATGATTAATACATTAACAACTACAAGTTTTTACAAACCTATTACAATATATTATACAAAATAGTGGCACACAACAGTAGATAATATTTTAACATTTATTCTGATGAACAAAATTGGCCTTGGGAATGGCAGATTATGTTAAACTCTGAATGAGACTTTTATATTATAATTCTTCTCACTCAGAATTTAACACCAGCTAACAGTGGGAAATTCAATTCATAGTAAGTTAATAAGCACAAGATGGAAATATAATATCGCATAATGAACTTTTAAATGCAGTTTTATTGCAGACTCCATTGTTGCATATGCAAGGAATAGAGAGGAGAGGCGAGAGGGAAAGGGAAAGAAAGTAAGCGAAGAATACTCACATAGCTTCGATTACCGAAGAGCATTACGCGAGTATTATTGGTCGACGGATTGTCGGAAATAGAAACAGCATCATGGACATATAAGTCACTAGTCAACATATTATAAAAACTGCAATCTTACGCAGTATTATTATTATTATTATTATTATTATTATTATTATTATTATTTATTCCACATCTTCATTTTATTCACTTTCATTTTGGCCGCCCCCCCCAAAACTTGCTGCCCCGTGTAAATGCAGGTGTAGCACCGTCGGTAGAGCCGGCCCTGGATAAGAGCTGGCTTGAACAAGTTCCATATTCTTTCTTGAGTGATGCTCGCATAAATGAGTCTTTCTTGAGTGATGCTCGCTGTTACAAAAATAGAAATAAGTTCTGAATATTATAAATGCTTATTTACTGCATTTTTTTTTAATTATCCCTGGAGTGGTAGGGGAATCTAAAAGTGTGTGACAGAAAACTGTGATAGAATTCAAAGTGCAAATTTCGAATTCTCCCACGGCATTGAAGAATAACTATACTATAATCATCATTACATGGTGATGCGTAGTGTTAATAAGTGTGATTAAAATTTCTGAGCTATGACTGTTTTTCGAAGCACATGCATACTACTTCTAGTCCCAAATATATTTTTTTTATTTAATTTTGATTTTCAAATAAATACTTATTGATTATATCCTTTTTTTTTCTTTTTGCTATGCTATGAAAATGATGCGCCTCATTTGGTTTACATAAATATGACAGTTATTTTTACTTTTAAGAAATTTCAATTTTTTTAACTAATACATATACACATGATTTGTAAAAAAAAAAATGGAGCTACATGAAATTAGTTTTCAGAAATTAAAATAATGAAATGAAGAAATCCTCTAACTTTTTCGTCTAACTTTACAAAGGGACGAGACGACCATTTTGCTGATGGAAGTCGTCTTTTAGTCTTACATTTTTGAAAACGTTTATCGTTTATAATCCGAGACTAGTAATTATTCAATGTACTAATGTGTGTTGTTAAGTTTAAAAAAAAAAGTTACTTACCTGACGTCGAAAAAAAGCCTAAAACAAAGCTTAGAAAAAGTTCTAGTCGGAGATGACACTCATTCTAAATCTTTCTTTTGCATATCAAGGAAGTTAATTGATTTCCAAATTTATGCATTTCCGTTAATTTTATTAATTTATTGTTCAAGTGATTACATCCATTCGTAGGCTATACTTATTACTGCTCTTTTGCATATTCATATGTTCATATGATTCATATGTTCATAGTATTAGAAAAACAAATCTGAGGATTGTTTTTAGAAACACAAAAGCGAAAAAACGTATGTCACATCAGTATATTTCTATACACTCTTGCCTACTTTCCTACAGAATACCTATAGGAGAACGAATATTCCTAGAAGGCTACTTGCCAAATCCCAGGAAGTTAGGCCTAAAAGAATGCTACTCTAAGACTCCTTTTTTTTTTTTTTGTAACAAACGGCATTAAAAAAATAAAATAAAATAAAATAAATCCGAATTCAGATGTTTTTCAGCTACGGTTTCGGATTTTATGTATTTATTTTAACTGATGGAAGGAAGCGATCGTTTCTGCGATTTCTGGATTAAACTCTTTACTGGTATAACGCTGCTTCACGGGATGTGAATAGATGTATCGCAGCATTTTAATAGCCATCAAATGCACACACACACACACATTCGCTTGCATGAATGTATGCAGTTTGCTGAATCAAATACTTAGATTTGTAATATCAGTAATAACATCTGATATTTTTTACAAGTGTCTGGTATCGGTTAGATAACGGGCCGGACTAAGAGTGCATTTGTATGATTTATGAGCATGATACACATTTTCTCGTTCATTTTTATTTTATTATCGTTTATAGCTTGATTTTCTCTCTCGTCAGCTTACTTGCCATAAATATGAATTTTGATATTGTCTACGGACGTGTATATATATATATATATATATATATATATATATATTACGAACTACCGGTGGCGGGTTGCTGTCCATACTTTGGTAAACTCTGGCGTAGTGCATTCAGAGTTCATGGTTATTAGTGTTAATTTGAACAATACATTGGAACAATGTAAAATCTGAAGACAAAGATTCGAAAAGTTCATCTCCTAACATGTAGCAGCCTTTCTGCATCGCAATGTAGAAGAGCTGTTATCTCACAACCAGCTGAACAGATTCACTGTTTTAGTTTCACGAGTGGATTTCACTATCTCGAGACACACTCACCCACCCACCTACCAAATACTTTGCTTGGATCAGAGTTATACATTTCATCTAAGGCGTGTATCGCCTCAACTGCAGAATGTCTAGTGAAGCCAGTAAATCTTTTTTGGAAGATCTGCACCTTTCACATGTGAAGCTCTGCGACATCCTTTCCTCACGTAGTGCCTGACTTTTCACTGTTCCTGAACTGAAGGAAAATTTGATAGGACGTTACTTAATCAGATAAGCTAAATTAGTTGATGATTTTAATGAGTCTCCAATTAAAGAAGGCAAAGGCGAAGTCAGAACAGTAGTGAATGCGGTTTAGCCATTAAAAAAAAACATATGCATCTGCCTGAGAGTTAATGAAGGTTTATAAATAGTATAAGTTACTATGTTGAGAAATGATTGTGCAAAATGGCTGAATAAAGTTCAATTAAATTCAGTTTTGGTTTCAATGCAATATTTATCCATATTATTAGCAAAAAAGAATTAACAGGAAAAGAGGCATTACTTTATAGCTTACATTGGATAACCATGTCTGTTATATATTCATGAAAATATTATTCTCAAAGCTAAGCTTATCTATTTTATAAGCTACATAAATATTAGACATTAATAATGAGTGCTAACAAATTTTTATTTGGGTGGGGGACTTTAAATTCTCAAGCCTAGATACTTCGTATCTGTTTCATCTCTTTTTCCCACTTTTGTTCAGCCCTGTTTACATTTGTGACTATTAATTAAGCAGTCCTCAGGATACTAAAACTGACTGGATTTTTTCATTATTTGAGAACTAATTGAATAACAATAAGATAATAATTAGATAGCTATATGAGGCGCAATATGTAATGCATACCGAGATTCTGTTATGCATCTGCTGTTAAGTGAACGTTATGCATCTGTGAAAGCACAATATGTATTGGAAAACAAATTAAGACACTGCGGTGTGGCAAGCTATTTTATTATCTCGTCTGTATCAATTCATTCTGTAATATATCTGAAAAATAGTATTTGTACCTCATTTAAAAATGCCAACTCTTCTTTAGAATATTAATATTAATATTAGTTTTTATTTATTTTAATTATTCTCATTTTTGTCCCCAGAGGGGACTAATAAAATTAATCTCTACTAGTAGACCAACTGTAATTGTTGTCTGCGATAAGGCGTGCGCTTGAAGAACTTTACCCTCTCCCTTTCTCCAAGACAGGGAGCAAATGGGGACCTTCCTTACTTGCCCGAAGCTTTTCTGCTTAACCTTAATCTTATGACTGGCTTAGAGATTACGTTTACTCCGCGACTGGTCACTCACTGTGAAAAACGGAAGCGAAGCCGGAGCGGTTACACTTGACGTTTCAAAGGCACTGTGCTACGAATATCACTTTCACGTGGTGCGTTAAGGTAGTAAAATTATCAAAGAAGTTTTGGATATTTGGAACGCTGTTTAGTAAGTCATAGAATTAGTTTATACGCTTCGCTTTTTTCTTTCTTAATTATTATTATTATTATTATTATTTTTTTTTTTTGCGAAGGATTTATGATTTTTAAGGGTTACAGTAAAAGATACTTTCGAAGTAAATTAACTTTTAAATGGTAATCTTTACCTCTATTGCTCGTGATTTATTTATAGATATTTCGTTTTGTATTATTTCATTTACAGTGACTTATTTATCATCATCTCGCGCATTATAAACAACTCTTCCAGTTTTCCCTATCTTTTGCGTTTATATAGTATGTTCAAATTATCTCTGATTTTTGTTTGCGTGGTAGTCTCAGTATATTGTATCCCATTGTTGTTGTATTTCTAAATTTCATTTATTATTTCTGGCTGGGCTTACTTTTTTTCAAGATGCTTTCATTTTATTCAGAAATTAAATGTAGGCCATTGGCCCTACTACTTCCGGGGTGACACTTTTTAAATGATCAATTCAATTTTTCGAAAACAATATACACTTTTGAATGGGGCAGCAAAAACAATAGAGTAACATTATTTTTTTCCCCAGTAATATTTTTGTATTTGTGTCTCCAGTTGATATATGAGAGGTGTTTGACGTTGATTATTAAAAAAAAATTAGTTCTTTTCTTTTCTGCGTGTGTTTTCTCCACACATGAACTTATATAGTTTTTTATGTTGAAATATGGTGTTAAGAGTGATTATACCATGTCCTGATCATAAACAGGTTACCATTACTCTTATCTTTGCTCTTTTCTGCAAACTTCTCTTAACATTTCTATACGTCCGGTTATTTTCTTACCCTGCTATTGATGTTATCAACAACAGTCAACTTATCTGTTTTCTTTTTTGTCTGTCCTGTCTAAATGAGGTATAAAAAATTCCACTTTTTCCTCCGAACTTTATCATTTGGCAATAGCCACAAATAAGTTTCATTATTCAATATCCCATTTTGAAACTTGCCCGTATCACTTTGCTTTAGCTTGCGCAAATCAAGAAGTTTATGACCATCCTTTGTGTTGAATACTATACTATTCTCTTCTTTCCCCGATTCCTACAGCTCATGTAAATCAACTTATTATTATTATTTAGAAGGATTTCATCACTACGAAGGTTATATATCATATATCCTTGAAGTGTCTCGAGATACTCAATGATGCTAGATCGGTAGATGTTTGGGATTACGGCCGAAGCAACTAAGGTTCTGGCATTATGTATTATGTCTGTTCATTGCGCGTGTTCTGTCCAGTCTGCATGTTTTGCCAGATGAAAAAATCCGAGTTTCTTAGAGGAAAACCTTTCGATCGCCGTACGGTTACCTATGACGCCCTTGGTTTTTAAACACAGTACGACTTATGATACTACTCACGAGTCGTCCTGTGTTGTTGATACTCATGAGCCACTGAGGCTCCAGATCGATTGAAGTAAGTCGAAATCTACGGAATCCGATTCCAGTCGATGACTAGAATTTTTTCTTTTTTTCTGGAATATAATAGGAGATGGTGGCAGCTGCCTGATCCCCCCCCCGCCGCCGCCATAGTATTTACATGCTGGCATCCGTTGAGGACATGGACTGAGCCTGGCCGCCCTACAGATTTCCAAAAGTCAGTTAAGGCTAAAGCTCTTCCCGCACACCTCCCTGGGAAATAAAAGGCTTCAGAGAATTATTTAAGTGTTATTCATTTATACCAGTGTTTCTCAACGTACGCCCCACAGGGGGACAATTAGAAAATGTACATGTACATATTTATATTATACTTTTTCAGAACTTGGCTAACTATTATGCTGGGGGGGGGGCATCAAGATCTTTGAGACGTTGAGGTGGGGCATGATCCAAAAAACGTTGAGAAACACTGATATTCAGAGTTCGGCTAAATGATTGTTTTAATAAAATAAAATTACATATAATCTTAATCTAGTTTCGTTTTATATAAAAGAGTCCCTTTTTATGTAGTTAATTTTAATTAAAGTAAAAATATTCATCACTATTCCTTTATTTTTCTAAATCAAACTTGTAAACAAAAAATAACAAATTTAACTTATCAGTTTTAAAAAGAAAAAAAAAGTTTTATACACATTCTTCTCCCCCCCCTCCCGCTTTTTTTTTTTTTTTTTTTGATATAGCTGAAAAACAGGGGAATTCTGTTCAGAAAAAAAAATCAGGCCCTCACTCGTTATAAATATAGATTTTTCATCCTTTTACTGCATTTCGCAGATTACGTAATTAGATTGAAAAATAAGAAGAAAATAATTTCTCCTTAACTTCATGAAATTTAATGAATTTGCTATTTAGGATCGCTATTAAAATTTATTAGGCTCTCTTTTAAAATTAAAATCGAGTCGAATGGAATAATATGGGGAAGGCCTTTGTTCAGCAGTGAGATTCTACAGGCTGACAACAACAACAATATTAAAATTTGTTGACTGTTGGATCATTTTAATGGCAGAATTAGTCACGGCTCTACGGTGATAATGACTCACTATACGACGAATTTTGTTATAAAACATCTTTAGACAGATTTCAATAATTTTCTTGTCTCAATAAATATTTAGTGATTGTAACCATGCGCTTTCTCGTACTTAATTTATATATATATATATATATCCCCCTAGTATATATATATATATATAATATATATATACTAGGGGGATTTCCCCCCCCCCCCCGGTAAGCCGGAGACAAAAAACATGACATAAAAACGTTTCAAATTTCGGCTTGTCCTTTTATATATACACACAGCGCCGGAGCCTAGTATTTTTCTTGTGTGAGCGATTAATGTTCGGCGCCTTTCCAAAAAAGTTTTTTTTTGAATAAAGTGTGAATAAAACGAACAGGAAATGAAAAACAAATGAAAACCGCTTTACAGTATAATGTTACCCTACGGATTAGTCCTGCTTATACAATTTTTTTTTTTACACGGAACTCAACAATTAACCATAAGTTGATTTATGATACATCAAAAAATAAAGAACTATTTTAGGTATATTTTTGTAAATTTTAATAAAAATCACAGTGATATAATCGGGTCCAGGATACAATTTCAGAATTTATTTGTTCGTTTCCGGGAAGATCTGAAGGGGCCCGAACGGAAGACGACGTACGTTCCTAATTATATGTACCATTCTGTACCATTCGTTGTTCGTTTAAACGCTTATCTCACATTTTTTTGACATCTTTTAGGCGCCTTTTCTTCTGCGGCGCCTGTGTATATTGCACACGTCGCACACGCCACCAGCCGGGCCTGTATATATATATATATTAGGGTTACCAAGTAATTTTATAAACTTGGTTATTTTACTTGGTAACCCTTATATACATTATTCCCAAGGTAAAAAACTTATTTACACACACACACACACACACACACACACACACACACACACACACACACACACACACACACACACACACACACACACACACACACACACACACACACACACACACACACACACACACATATATATAAACATTTTATTTAATATTATGTATGCCTTATTTCATAATAAGCTATATTATTTCTGACAATATACAGTAACTGTGTATCACAGGGGAAGGAACCAACTCAGTAAGATTTTTTCTAATAAAGCTAAAGTAGAATGAAAATGTTGAATACCAAATATATAGTCGTAACTTCCATACTGCGATATTTTGCAATGCGGATGAGACAACTTATAGAATGTTTAGTGGACTCAATGAAGGTTGCAGAAGGTGTGTGTGCGTGTGTGAGAGAGGGGGGGGAAGAATGGGGGGGTACATACTACTTGTCGAAAGCTTGTTGCCAATGCCAAGGGATGCTAAACTGCAGTCACAGATTGAAAGGACGTTGTGTGAAATGAGCGTAATTTAAATCGATATTTGATTATGTGAGATACCGAACGTTTATTTCGTTGTATTACAAATATAAATCCAGAGTATAGTACATTTTCCCCTTCAGAAGAATATATCAGAATCAATCTGTATCAGATTAAGCATTCGTATTCTTCACATCTTTTAAGCGACGCCATCAATTATATTCTTGATGCTTGTTACACGCATCCCACATGGTCGCCATTGTTGGGTAATTCCGCTCTGCATGTTATTCAACAGCGATTTCAAAGTTGTCTTTTAGATCTAGTATGCTTTATTTTGAGAAGTATAGTATAGTTGTTTTATGTTCAAGTTAACTCACATTAAATCGGATTGTCTTTGTATAAACTCCTCTTCTGCTCTATCTTATCTGTTTATTATTAGTATTGTTATTATTAGTATTATACAGATGTCTCCACAGATATCCTACAATGAGTTAGAGGACTCATTGCAGGAGACCCATTATATTTTTCTCTTGAAATTTCATTGATTCTGTACTTAAGTTGTCCTTCACCTGATAATAGCAATACCCAAACATCTCCCTCACTACCACCTACTAATTGGAAGTAAAGATTTCCATTTAATGATACCAAGAAGCCGTCTGCTTCCCGGAAACACCATAGTCTACTATGGTGTTTCCATAATCCATAGTCAACTATGAAGCGTTTTTTATAGGATTTGTTTTGCCATACTGAGTAACAGCGGGGTGGTAACAATTATACAGCCTTTCTTCATAGAAGCATTTTGAGTGCTTTTCGTCGACAAGTGTAACTATATATACTAATCTCTGTTAAACTAAAGAACACATTCATCTCGAACAAACCACGTTTAAGGACAATTTATTATTCGGAATTCTATGTAATTTCAGTATCTGATCTGATCCTTTGGCTTCCTCTCTTTGAGAGGGTTGCCGCTGATTACTAAGGAGATAATGATGCAAGGCGGTTTCCCGTTGCCTCCTTGGCGTATTTCTATGATTGTAGCCTGTGTGTTCACGGGTTCGGTTTGCTTGTTTGCGGGATGATACCCCCAGAATAAACGGTGAAAAACTCTACTGTCCACGCCCAAGACCGGCTAACTTGGCTATGGCTGAGGAAGATCCTAAAGATCCTCACGTCGTTGACGGGAATCGAACCTAGGACACTCCTTCCCCAGGCATATGGTTGCGAAGCGCAAAGCCACTAGGCTGACCGCGCGGACAAATTTCAGTATATCGATTATAAATAAAATATAATATTGTATTTTATGCACAGTAGTCCACTGCCATTTCCAGAGATAATGGGGGGGGGGGGATAAATCGCTTCCATAGTGCAGTTGGACGAACAACGGGACATTGCGCCCTCCGGTTGGAAAAGAACTGTACGTGGAAAGTCGGAATTTTCATCCTATGTATGTAAGATGAAAAATAGTTTTTTTTTTTTCATTATACAAAAATAGGAAAATAGGCTGAAAAGTCATCCAGTGAATGTAGTATGAAAAACTTCTTGTTTTTCATTGGCTTACATAGCTACATAAATATATATAATATATCTTTTATACACACGAAAGAATTATTTATTACTAGAAACCATGAAAGTGTAGTATGTATTATGGATGAGTTATGGATCAGATAAGTTGGAAATTATTATTATTATTACATCACACCTCCAGGAAATCCAAAGACTCATCGAGGGAGGGCATCTACTCTACAACTCCTCGTCTCACTACTCCACCAACCTTCATCATCTACCACCAACGCCATCTATCGCCGACTACCACCACTAGTACTTTCACAGACAATCACAAACATCTATGCCCAAGGCGGGATTCGAACCCGCAGCCCTTTGGCTGGAGAGCGGATACGCTGACCACTCGGCCAACCAGGAAATGCTACATCTACATTAAAGACCAATCAGTTTTCCATGGCGCTTCAAGTTTCTAATAAGTAAGGTATTGGCAGTGTCACTAAAGGTACATGAAATAATCAACTATCCAGAGGCATTTACAGATATCAGTATAGTAAAGTAACTACCGTGATAGTTTGGAGAAGGACCCAGAGTTAAGCAGGTTCAGGCGCTGAAGTGAGATTTGACCTCACAGCCTTTGTTGGTGGCAAACTCAAGACTTTATTGACTTTGCCAGTCAAATTAAACTTATTTAAACTCAGTTCAAAGTTACAGTCTTCTGCTATGGTAATTTCTCTCTCTCTCACTCTCTATGATCGAGTTTATTCGAGATGAACTTGTTGTTATTTGATTTGGAATAATATCAAACATATTTTAATCAGCAGGTGAAATGCAATATACAATTCCTCCTGGTCAAGCCAATTATGCCAGACCGGCATAGTTGGCTTGACCAGGAGACATTTTTTACTCCAATCCCTAATAATTTATCTCTAAGTAATACTGTGAATTTTAGGTTCAGCCAGAAATATAATATTTTAATGAAAATTTAGTATTAATTTATTACAAATTCAATATTTGTAATAAATATTATTAGTAAAAATCTGAAGCAAATTATACGTAAACAAGAAATATTAAAAAAGAAAAGAAAGAATAAAGAAAACACGATGTTTTGAGATAAAACTTTTCTGGTTTTGCCATCTTATAAAACTCTCCACTTCTAGATATTGGCTTTGTTGTGTAATGGGTTGCAACGACCTGTGAAATTGGAGCTTGGTTCCATAGCGCTACCCCTGAAGGAGGACTATTATTTTATTTTATTTTATTTTTTATGTTGGGCGAGAGGTTGGCTGGTCAACCTATAGTACTTTAGTACCGTATATGGGTAGTGGGATGGAAAAGAGAAACTTGTTGACATTCGATTTAAAAGCCTGTATATTGTATTCCTTGGGAAATACATCAGGGGGGGAAGACTTCCACAGTTCAGCAGTAGCAGGGATGAAGGAGGAGGAGGAAAAGAAACTTGTTCTGTGGGTGTCAAGGTGTACTATGAAGGGATGTTGGGCGATGGCTGTACGTGTTCCAATGGGTTTAGTACACGTGGGGGAATTATTGATGTTGTTTCCGATGAGCATTTTCCATGAAAATATTTATAGAATCATTATAGCCTCGATTCCAGTCACCTCGAGTAGCACACATTTTTTCTAAACCTTTCTTTGGCCCATTTCCGAATTAGTCGATCTTTGCGATATGCCGTTAGTTTTTTGTTTGTTTTCTTCGTCTTCTCTTGGAAACTCGGATTTTAAGTTCTCAAACTTTCTCTCTCTGTGTGTACATATAAACTACCAGAGAATTCATACAGTTTTCTGACATGTTAGACTCAGTAGTCTGTCACGGTCCAGTAACTAGGCTTTGTTTGAAACCTGATTAATGTTCTTACAGGGCAGTTAGTCCTATCTGTACAGCGTATTTTATGACTGTCAGTTGTTGCGTTTCTTCTGGTTGGTTTGCTTGTTTTGCGGGATAAAATATCCTTCCACTGTGGAAAAGCCCCGATAAAGGTTCTTTGCACTCTACACAGAATTGGAATCCAGGTCTTTACACCCAAAGGATCTTCAAAACAGACCTGAGTTACCACAGGCTCTTAGACAATATATAGCTGTTAGAATTTAGGGCTCAGATGTTTGACAGTTGAGCTATTGCTAAAGGGAGACTGTCTTGCTTCATTCAAAACGTTAAGAGTAAATGAGCTTTGTCTGCTTCCTCGGGAAATAAACGGCGTTAGAGGATTTTATTTTTCTAGTCAAGACTCAGAACTTCGTGATTGTCTTTAGGTGGGAGATGAATTTCATCTCCTGTGCGAGCCCACCGCCCTACTTATTTGGAGAGGCCGGAAGCGGCTTGAGAAAGTTCTGTGTTTGGTGTCTAGAGCAGGGTTTCCAGATCATATAACACAAATAAAAATGCAATATATATATATATATATATATATATATATATATATATATATATATATATATATATATCAAAAACCTTAGTCCACTCATCATAAATGTACTATAAGTTTTCAAAAAAAAAACAAAAAAAAAACCTTCCATGGGTGGAACCTCATAAATAAAAAGTTCCAAAATCTACGAAAGTGGTAAATTGGCAGAAGAGAGCCCATCTGAAGAGTTCAAGGGACTACCGACTGAGAGCTTGTTGCTTTTCCCCCCAAAAAATAGTTAAGGCACTGCGTTACTCCAATCATTACATGTCAAATCACAGTTACTTAGTGGAGCAGCTATGATTTGGCTAGAATGTGATTAGTAGTGCCGCAAATAGCCAGTACTTTGCATTATACTGTATATCGAAGTTGCCACATATACCATCTACTTAAAATTACTACGCTAAAGAGCCAAGAGGCTACTTTACTTAAAATCATGTCAACTTTGGCTTGATGAAGTAGGAGGTTTGAATCGAGACTTTCCTACCCTTCCAAAGTGCCCATTTTCATCTTTTCTCTGGAGGTTTTCATTTTATTTATTTATTTTTTCCCTGAGAGGAGACTTTGAACATGGATGAAGTAAGTTTTTGTGGATTTTAGGCTTTGCCTTGATGAAGTAGGAGATTGAATCGAGTTCCTCTGGAAGTTTTCATTTTATTTATTTTTTCCTGAGAGGAGCTAATAATGGTAAAATATAAAATACAGCTTATAATTTTAAGGAATGTATTACATTATTTATTTATTTATATTTTTTCGATTTAAATCCTTTTTTGATGCAAATGATATTTTTTTCGTGCACAGCTTTGTTTGGATTTTGCATTTCTAAAACCAGAGTGTAAAGAGATAAAAGAAAACTGTAAAAGAGAGCCAAAATGCTTCACTTCGGCGATGCAAAATTATTCAAATTAAGTGGATAATGAATCCAACATTATTTCAAACCCGAATAGAGAAACTACATGAAAGTTTCGGTGGATCTAAGCGTAAGCAAACCTTTCGTGACAGGGCAACTCGTAGTAAAGGTGGAGTAAGCTCCGATCACTATCTTTAGTATTACCCATAATGCACAACACAGCCTAGAAGATGTATGATGTTATACATTATGGGGGGGGGTCACTACTCAGACCGGTTTTTTTGACGAGTTTTGCTAAAAAGATGTCACAGAAACTCTTGTAGTTTTTCTATTCGGTTTTGAAATAATGTTGGATTCATTATCCACTTAATTTGAATAATTTTACATCGCTGAAGTGAAGCCTTTCGGCTCTCTTTTTCAGTAATTCTTGGTGCCTTTTGTGATGCGACACCTTTTTAGCAACTCGTATGGTAAATTATAAGTTCTGCATCACTTCAACCTGAGTATTCTTGGCCTAGCTCCCACTGACGAGACCTCATAAAAGGTCGAAACCGGTCTGGGTAGTGACCCCCATAATGTATTACATCATACATGTTTTACATTATGGGTAATACTAAGGATAGTGATCGGAGCTTACTCCACCTTTACTACGAGTTACCCTGTCATGAAAGGTTTGCTTACGCTTGGATCCACCGAAACTTTATAGTTTCTATATTCGGCATGAAACTCTTGTAGTTTCTCTAATCGGCTTTGAAAAAAAATGTTGGATTCATTATCCACTTAAATCGAATAAAAGAAAAGTTTTCAGACGATCAGTAAACCCTAACACCCTATACATTAAGCAGTATGCATACAGTTCTGGGACCTAGGACCATTCATCATGACAAGTTTATAGCCTCCATTTGAATCTAGAATTGGTAATGTATTCGCGAGGATGTTCATCGGTTGTCGAATCTCATCTGGAATGCGAGGAACCTTTATAATTCATATCAATTATTACTTGATCTCCTACTAAGATAAGTCTTCCTGGAAAATTATTGTTTTTCATCTCACAAAATAAGTATACTGGCCAGAGAATATACCAATTAACAGATAATCTTCTGGCCTCATGGTCTTAATAGTTCTACTGTAATTACAGCCTTAAATCTGGTAAAAAAGATAAGAGATAGAGTGAAACCAAAATTAAGTAATATTTTCATGTCGTGCATTTTTATTTTTAATGTTAATGCTGTGCAAATATGTAAGAAGGGTCATTCTAAGCATTGTTTATTTGTATTATTTGAAATTTGATTTCAAATAATACAAGTAATTTTAGAACTAGATATTTTATTGTAATAACGAAATCAGTTTTGTGTTTGTGCGTATGTTACTTCGTATCCAGGAAACTGAAAATCTTGCCGTGGGGTGCAGTAGTTTCGCTTACGGAATTAACATTAACAACTGTTGTGCGTGTGCAAGTCCGCTTATAACACAATTTGGTAAACGTGCTTGTCATGTAAGCTTTTAATCAATCATGCCATGTTCACTGAAATTGGTTTTACACGCATGCAGCTGCTTACTTGTTATCAGTCATTTGTAGCTTACACTCTTTTTCATGAACCGTTACGCTTTCGTTAAATATAATAAAGTTGTAAGCCAGTTGTTGAAGCATTCATAATGACAATTCTGCTTTTAAGATTTTGGCGGCATCACTATATTACAAAAGAAATATAACATAACAAACAGTAATCTGTTTTATCTTTTTTTTTTTTTTTTTTTGAAAATTCAGGGATCATCTAGTAGGCCCATGATGTAAATTATGATCCAGCTTAATGATGAACTTAACGAGGTGTAGATTTAATATCCTTAATCAATAAAAGCAACTTTTTATATGGGTGCAACAATTTTGTATTAATGAAATTTAATTGCAGTGAGTGTGCTAATGTTTAATAAATTACGAACAGTTGCGCTGAGATTTAGTTGGCTGTGGTCATTTCATTTGTGGCTGAATTGAAATAACACTGAACACAGCTGAGGTTTACATTGGCATTCAGACCAGATGTGATATTACGATGATACAAAGGAATGCATAAATCATTTAAAATGCCTATGTTTAATTGTTCTGTGTGAAGTTTACAACCGCAAAGGTCCTAAAGGAAGCAATACTGTAAATAATATATTCAAACAGAGGCATCTAATCGTTGTTTGGTTTGTACCTGGGACATAGGGAAAGTTTTAATTAATTTTATCATGACTAGAATACAGGACTGGATGAGAAGAAATTGAATCTCTTTGGTAAGGGATGGCATTATTACTGTAATAATGTAATAAATCGTTGTATATATCTAAAATAAGTGACAACAGGGAGTGCCATATTTCTAGATTTGGCATAGCTGACACAATAAATTAGTATTTAAATTAAAGAGAAAATGGTGATAATAATAGACATGGCTATAACTTAGTTTTCTGGTGAGATGTAAATAATGATGGGTGCTTTTTTTTTTAACAAATTACATTTTTTATAAATTGGCATCTTTTTTTCAGTTAATATTTTTGTAAAGATTATCTTTTTTTTTTTTTTTTTTTTTTAATTCCATTTCTGTAAAATTGCACCATCTTAATTTGGGAAGAATGCCTCACTTGGTCAAAGATCGATTTTGTGACAGCTGTATACAGAGCAGCAGTGGCTCACAGAAGAGTAATATTAGGGTTTGCCAATATTTTATATATATGTATTATTATTATTACCTGACACCTCCAGGGAGTTGTGAGAGAGCACACTACTCTAATACACCCAACTTACTGTTTCCAATACTATCATGCCACTTAATGTTTTCCTTGAAATTATGCTATATATATATATATATATATATTATATATATCTGATGTCATAGGAAGAGTGAAACATCTGAAGTGGCAATGGGCTAGGCATATTGCTCAAAGACAAGATCAATGATGGACAAAAGAAGTACTGGATTGGATTCCACGAGAGGAAAAATGACCACGATGGCAACCTAAATCATGGTGGATCAGTGATATCATCAGATTTGCAGGAGTGACATGGGAAAGGAGAACCATGGACACACAGTTTTGGAGTAATCTTGGAAGGGCCTTCATCCAGCAGTGGATTGACAATGACTGATGATGATGATATATACATGCACACACATACATACAATGATAATCTGCTCTCTGACACTTGCTACCAAATGAAATCGCATAACCTAGTGGGAGATACGAGATATTTGGTGGAATTTTATGAATTAGAGTTGAAGTTGCAATAATTGTATAGCAGATGGTGATTTAATCAACACAGATGACAAGGATACTTAGTAATGATGAAGTGATTGTTTTGTTTTAATCAGAGTTCATCTGGACTATTGCACAAAAATTGAGTTGCTTGAGTTTCCAACATATCGTCTGCTAATGTTTATCATTGTTTGCAGTATTGGTTCTGGTGGGATTACAGCTAGGACTTTTTTTGTTAACAATTTTTTTTCCATTGTTTTGGGAAGAAGAAACACTGGAGAACATCCAGAAGTGAATAATTCAAGTTTATTGAACTATAGAGTTGTAGTGCTTGGCAAATAAGGGAAATTTAGATGATTTAATTGAAACTTATAAACTTGTAAGGATGACCAAATGAATAGATTTAGGAGAGATTTTGTATTGGTTGACAGGTTATGGAAGAAGTGTATAAGAATGTTGCCAGCACATATGGTGAATGTACCAGTATTAAATGAAGTCAAAATGAGGGTTATAGAGCACATAATCATCAGGCCTAATCCATTTTACTTCTCTACGAGAATTGAAAAAAAAAACTACATCAAAGAGATCACTTCTAGCTCATAAAAAATATGCAGGAAAATATGATAGTCCTTATAAGCAGTTTAACAAACTGATATCCATGATTACTTCAAATGTGATTATATGCTTAAAGGGAATTTTTCATTTTCAAATATTTAATAGGACACTCCTGTTATTTCTTCTGTTGGACTTCATATAGTTTGAGAGTAGATTGCAGCATTATTATTATTATACAGGAATCTCCTTAGAATCCAAAGACTTATTACAGAGGCCTACACTAACCCCTGGGCATACTTTGCTAATTGCCTCTCATAATCTGATTTTGCCTTCCTTACATTCTGGTCACCTTTCTTGTCTGTATTTTGTACTGTTCACTGACGAGCATGCTGATCACCTTTATATTTCTTCCACAACATTTTCTTATTTTTCAACTCCTGCTTTATGATACTTACTACCTTATTCATTTAATTCCAACTCGAATTATTCTCCTGATTCGTGATATGCAGTCTGATACAGCTTCCTTTAAAAACCTCTTGACCATTTCCAATGCACTGTTGATCCCTCCCTTGAGTCTTCTTTGTAATGGCACTGCTCCAGGTTGTCTCCCGAGTGTCATCATGAAAATTCCAGATGACAAAAAGTAAGGTGGCACTGGATTTAAAAAAAAACAACAACTCATAATATAAAATTTAACTTGTATATTAATGATATTGGCGAAGATTTGGATGGAGATATTCAGTTGTTTGCAGATGATGCAAAGTTGGGAAGAACCATAAAGAGTAGTGAAGATGTTGTGGCCTTGCAAGAAGACTTGAATAAATTGAGTGATTGGGCAAGCAAATGGGGGTGTGAGTTCAATGTTGCAAAATGTAAGGTTTTAAAATTTGGAAAACAAAGATGGGATGCAGAATTTATGCTTGGTAAGAATATATTGTTGGAAGTAGAGGAAATAAGAGATCTGGGAGTGATAGTGGATAAGGATCTAAAATTTAGGGGTCACATCGCCAAAATTGTGAAGACAACACAAAGACTTCTGGGAATGATGAGGAGGACACTGACGTGTAGAAGTAGGGAGATTGTTGTTCCATTGTATAAGGCTTTGATTAGGCCACACATGGACTATTGTGCTCAGATTTGGTCACCTGGTTTTCAGAAGGATGAGGAGATGTTGGAAAGGGTCCAAAGGCGACTGACTAAGGTAGTTTCTGACCTCTGGAATGTCGAGTATGAGGAAAGATTGAAAAGATGTAATTTGCAGAGACTAGTGGAGAGAAGGAAGAGGGGAGATATGATAGAGACCTACAAGTTGGTAAGGGGTTGCTATAGGATCAATGGTGGAGAAGTTCTACAGCGAATAGTGGGAGATCAGGGGAGAACCAGAGGTCATCCCTGGAAACTGTATAAAGAGGGTGTGAGTAGGGGAGTGAGAGGCAGGTTTTTTTCGTGCAGAGTTGTGAATGATTGGAATGCCTTGCCTGAGAGTGTGGTGTCTGCAAGGAGTTTGAATGTGTTTAAGACCCGGTATGATGAGATGTGTGTGAGATAAAAGGACCTCCTAGATGAGTCTTTGACTCCATGAGGTCTTGTTTAATAATAATAATAATAATAATAATAAAATTCATAAAGAATTCACAGTCACATGTTAGACTAACCTGAAATACTGTTCTTGAATTAGAAGATACAGAAATGCCACACAGTTTCATTCTGATCCAGTCATATTCCTGGTTATGGGATATGACTATCACATGCTGTTAGTTATGGATGGTTGTAAATTCTTTTCCATGCAGATACTTCAGACTGAATCCCACTGTCTTGGAAATATGTTTTATATGAAATCATTTTTTCAAGATGATTATATAACCAGTTTTTCAAGAATATGTACACGGTTCTTATAACTGTATTATAAGATTATAACTTTATGTTCTTATAACTGTATGTATGTATATGCATGCTCATGCTGGCACCCTTTTTAACCAAACAAAAAAATCTTAGTTGTAATTTAATAACAACCTCCTTTAACCACGTTGCCATCAATATGGATAAAATACACCACTCCTCTACACTTCGTATCCATCATATATTTCAATGTAATATCAATGGTATTACAATTTTAATATGCACTTCGCATCCATGGTAACCTGGGCGTATATATACGTATTGGCCAGTTGGGTGGTTAAACTTTCATTATATTCATTCATGTAGCTCATGAAAAAAGAAAGTTTGGCTATTTCAGAATGATGCAAATATTGAAATTATCTCAAAGAATCTCTCTCTCTCTTACACACACACACCTACCTCCTGTTTCTGTCTCTAATCTCATTTCTGGTCTTCACAGATCAGTAGCACACTCAGGATTTAATCTTGAGGGGGGCCCCCGAGGGGAGTACACGATTTGAGAATACATACTACGCATCGCATACAACCTATGACTGAGCAACTGCAATGATTGCGAATTCATAAGTAGTATAGAAATAGAAGACACAACACAACATAAATTTAAAAAAAATGAATTTTAATTAGGAAAAGATTTTTGAAAAATTTTTTAGTGTTTTTTTCTTTTTTATTTGGGGGCCACCCCCCCTCTGTCTGGGTGCACCACTGTTGTAGATTAGTGCTTTTAGATCTAAGTCCTGGACAAAAAATATAGCTGACCAACACAATATAGATGTCTCATAGTCTATCTATGCAGCTGCCCACATCTATCCTGTTTTTACCCAGCTGTCACTGTTATAAAAGTTTGGATTAATCTCATCTGAAAGAAAAGAGGAAGAAATAGCATGTGAGTGTGAGAGAAAGGAGATAGCCTAGAAATGGAGATTCAGTGATTACGAGAGCCCTGGTTGCCATTGCATCACAAAAGTGTAATGCACTGGAAGCAAATTTGTGATGTGATTGAGATTGTTATTACCCAGGGTGAGTGGGTGAAGAACAGAATTGTGTTAGCAGGTAAGAATGGAGATAAATGATTATTTGAGAAACAATAAAAAAAGCATTTTTGAAAGTAGCAAAGAGAAGAGTGAGAGATTGTATTGTGCACTATGTAGATGTCTATAATGAGTTGGTTGGGGGGGGGAAAGGAGCTGTTTTGGCAGGATGCATTGCATTTAAATGGATTTGGAATTAGGCATTTGAAGATATTGTTGGTTTGTGAGAGCTTGAACTCCAGTCTGGAAAGTCAGAAGCAGTTGAATGCATAGTAGGAGTATGAGAGATTATTATGATTAATTATTATGTGATACCTCCATGCAGCTCAATGTCTCATCTCTTGGGGGCAAAACTCAGTCAAAACTTTATTCACCATCCACACTATGTCACATGCTGCTCACTAATACAATCCATAATCCATGCTATTCCCTCTACCATTTACATGCTATGCCACCATTACATCCACTAATAGCATTTTTATCTTCATTGCTTATGTGTTCTTTGACTGATTTGTCTTTATGTAAGATGAAGACCACAAGTTTCTGCAATCTGCAACTATCATCTCTTTTGAGATCTTTACTTGGAAAAGTCCATAAAGATTTCTCTCTTCATAATGAGAATCACATTTGTATATTTCCCAATTGAATGGTGCTTTGTCTTGTCAGCCTTCCAATGGTACTACAAAGGCAGTTATTTTTAGTTTGATTGCAGACTTAAGTCATGAGGGAGTATAATATATTGGAGATAGAGAGTAATTTATTTATTTCATATGGGGTTTCCTCCCTATCCTCCCACATCCCTTAGGGCAGGTTGAGCCCTCTTAATACGGGATTAAGTATATTTTATGACCGTAGATCCTCGTGTGTTCACAGGGCTGGTTTGCCTGTTCTGAGAGATGAAAAACTGAGTTTATGGATGAAAAAAAACTCTTTACCTTCGTATGAGACCAGCTAACTCACCTTCAGTCAAAAGAGACCAGATAAAGGTTCCTCACATCATGGATGGAATCAAACCCAGGTCTTTCCGACCAAAGGGCTTCTATATTTATGCTATGGAGGCTCTATAGAGAGTGAAAGAAAACATGATAGGTTAGAGGGATTGACCTAGTATATGGCGGGATGAGGTACATCTAATGTGGATGGAAAGAGAAAATTAATGTAGCATCTCAGATCATTTCTTTTACTGACCTTTCTTTCAATCACCTTTTTGCTCATACTGCCAGTCTATTTAAATCATTTTGAAAGATTTCAACATCAGTTTTATATGAGTTTAAGTAATCTGTGCAGTAATCAAGAACTTATGAAGTTTCATTAAATTTAGATAACGTATTTAGAGAAAATCATTTAAGTGAAAGAAATAGATTAGAATAACAAAATTTCCAAAAGTTATGAGAGAGATTGCTGATGTTGCCATGTATCGTTTGGAGGCTACTGCCCTGAGGTGTAGACATTATTCTGAAATGCAACCAAAAAGTGTAAATATCTTGCATTTTAAAATTTTAAAAATCCCTCCCTTCCCTCTTTTATGAGAAACTGTATACTAATGCTTTCTTTTTTTTTTGGTCATATAAATAACACTATATTGTTATTAGCATCAGATCCTCATGAAGTTCCTTGTGCCATGTGAGGTTCTCTGTTATACATAATGCTCATCAAGCCACCTTTCTTTCTGGCTGTTCACTGCATAGCAGATGGCACCCTCTCTTTGAGCTCTGCCACCAATTCAGGAGCACCTCAGGGCTCTATTCTGTCACCTAAGCACTTTCTCATATATATAAGCAATCTATTCGCAGTAACTGTAATATTAATTAACGTTACAGTTACTGAGAATTACTATGAATAGAATTAACGTTACTCAGTAACATTAATTCTATCCATAGCTTTGCTGCTGATAGTACACTCCATAGTTTCAAGATTATTTGCAACCAATGCCTTAAACACTGATTTCCATACCATCTTTAGTGGGACAAGGATAACCTGGTCACTTTCAATGCCACCAAAATGTAGTTTTGCCTTTTTCTTGAAAAAGGGATCTCAGCTCACCTTTCCTTATCTTCAGTTACACACAAATCACCAGGATCGCATCTCTCTCCTTGGACTGACATCTACCTCCAGCCTCTCCTGGTTTAATTACACCACATCAGTAGCTTCCCTAGCCTCTCAAAAACTAGGCATTCTTTTCTGTTCAAGGTGCAGTTTTTCACCTGTCTAACTACTAGCTTTCTACAAATTCCAAATCCACCCATCTTTTACTGTTCACATGTTTCAGGCAGGCTACCTAAAAATTCCTCATGCTGTCCTAAAGAGAGTAATTTGGCTCATAGATGATCCCTCTATTTCACAGATGCATTGTTTCAACTGAGTGTTTTCTACAGTACCTAGAAGACACTCAGACTAGTGAACTGGCATCCATTGTTTTCCTACACCTTCTGTTGGACTTGTTAAAACAAGAACAGCAACTTCTCATCATTCCTTTTTATTGCAACTGCAACACGTGAAACCTGCTTTGTCAGCTTTCCTCATAAAAAAAAATAAAAAATCACCACCTGGTCTCCATGAAGTCAAAAAAACTCATTGTGAGAGATCCTAAAATCATGTCTTAAACTCAAGCACTGTACTCACACTCACCACATTCCCAGGTGGTGCTTTTTGCTCACAAGTTTCATATGTAGGTGGCAGGAATTTTTCTCCTGAAAATGATACACAAACATGTGAAACCTGCCTCTGTCAGCCTTCCTCATAAAAGAAAAAAAAAAAAAGAAAATTATCATCTGGTCTCCATGAAGTCAAAAAACTCATTGTGAGAGAACCTTCTAAAATCATGTCATCAACTCAAGCACTGTATTCACACTCACCACATTCTCAGGCAGTGCATTTTGCTCACCAAGTTTCATATGGAGGTGGCAGGAATTTTTCTCCTGAAAATTATACACAAACCACATCATCTCTTCTACATTAAGCTGCTACAAATCCTTCACTAATTTATCCTTATGAGTTGTATTACTCCCTCTTCCTCCTATCCACCAAGCTCTGCAAATAGGCATTCTCTTAATCTGTTCTCATCTGACACTGCCCAAGTTGCTATTTTCTAGACCCTCTCCAAAATTACTGATACAAGAATGCAGGACAGTATGTACACCAAGCTTAGATGGGATAACAGTAAATGGTATAAAATTTACATTAGGAAAAAATTATTATCATAGCATCTCCAGGAAGCTGAAGGACTCATCAAGTGTGAGGACCCATTTTAGTTACTCATGCCTAAATATTCATTACTCTCTCTTTGAATATGTTAACAGAAGATGGGACGAGATTGTTATTATTATTATTTTGTAAGCAGTTTACTATATGCTTGCTCACATAGGATGGTGATATTACCATTAATGTGTAAGGTTTGTCAATTGGTATACTGTTTTCAGTCAGCTATCCGAAAGGAATAATGTATTTATCTACTTGCATGGTGTTAAGAAACACTAATAGGACTGACTGTCCAATGCAAAAATTAAAAAGATAAAACTAGAGAGTAGGTGCCCTCCCTCAATGAGTCTTTGGACTCCCTGGAGGTGCCACGAAATAATAATAACAATAATATTTAAAAGTTGAGAAGTTATCAAAAACACCTAATATGTGTAATTAATTGTTAATAGTTTGTTGTGTAAAACTTTCATGTACCACTACCCCTGATGATGGTAAGTCTTACGATGTACAAAACTTTTTGGGCTTTAATTGCTTATTTTTAATAAATTCTTTATTTATATTATAATGTGGTCTCAATACTGAAAACTTCTCACAGAACTGTTTAACCACAGAAACCTTCGTATATCTAACAGTGTTAGATTTCATTATAATGTCAAAGGGTGTTTCAATTAAAGATGTAACTATTCTGTGCTGATTGCTGACAGTGATCATGTGGTGCTCACTTGGGAAGTGACTAAGTTTATGAATGTTCCATTCAGAAAAGGTTGCATGCCTGAACTACAAAACAGGAAATTATGACTGACTAAGGAGTATACTGAGTTCAGCAGAATGGTATTGGTTGCTGGATGGGAAGAATATCGACAGTGCATGTGAAGCATTTAAAAAAATACTTAAATGATGCAATATCAGAATGTGTCCTGTGAGTTAGGGTAGGAATCAAATGAATGTGTAATCTAATTAAGCAAGAGATTCGTAAGAAAAAGATGATGTAGTAGGAGTATCATGTGCATAAGGTTGATGTCAGTTATAATTATAAGCAGCAGGCTAGAATAGTTACTACTGTTGGATGGAAAGCTGAATATGAAAAGAAACTGGCTCTGCGAGCTAAAAAACAACTCACAAGAATTCTATCGGTATGCTGCAGGTGAAAGAAAGAATAACTCTTCTGAATGCAGATGGTGTGAGGGCGACAGATGTAGAAGACTAATAAGTTCAACTAATGAGTGTCCATTTTGCTAAAAGCTATGAACCTGGTGTATGCTACATTGAGCTCACTGCTACCTTTTCACTGGTTGCAAAAATTCTGGTCTATGAGGATGAAGTATTACAGCTGTTGCACAAACTGAATAAGAATTTAGCAATAGTGACTGATGGGCTATCAGAACATGTGCTAAAAGGATGTTTAGGCTATTCCTTTGACTGTTCCTTTGACTATTCCTTTGGCTATTCCTGAACTGGCTATTCCTTTGACCAGTCTATATAATTTGAGTCTCAGAAGAGGGAAGATTCCATAAGTGGAAAGAATGTATGGTAATCCTATTGCACAAGGGTGGTGCAAAGACCGATGTATCCAACTATTGACCAATCAGTATCTCAGGAGTGGTGGTGAAGATTTGGGAAAAATTGGTTAGGGCTTGCTTTGAGAAATGGGATGACAGTGAATCTCTACTTTGCAATGAACAGCATAGGTTTACTAAGGGAAATTCATGTTTTAGCAACTTGTTCAGATTCTATAATTGAATCCATTCCCCTTGTCTAGTTCAATTACCATTGAACTAGACAAGGGGAATGGATACATCATGATACTTTTAGATTTTTCTAAGGCTTTTGACAGAATACAGCATGGAAGATTGTTGCATAAATTGGAGAATATGGGTTTGGATTATAAAATATTAGTCTGGACAAGAGGATGGCTAACTGACAGATATCAAAAAGTGATATACAGATGAGTGTGAGATTGTAAGAGTGTGAATGATTTAAGATAACTAATGGTGTATCACAAGGATCAGTCCTTGGTCCACTGTTATTCAATTTGTACATTAATGATATTGGGAAGTATTTGACATGCAACATACAGCTATTTGCTGATGATGATGCAAAGATAGGTAGGGTAATCAGGAATGCTGCTATGCAGTACTTACAGAATGATTTGAATAGCTGAAATTGTGGACATGGTCAAATGGACATCAGTAAATGTAAAGTGATGCATGATGGTATGATTAGATATCCAATGTCATATTATATTGGTGGGATTATGCTAGAAGAAACATCAGGTTAAGTATCTTGGAGTGTTAAGTAGATAGCAAGTTGAAGTTCAGGGGCCATGTAGCAAAGATTGCAAATATAACTCAAAAGATAATTGCAATACTGAAAGAACTTTCACATGTAAAGATAAATATGTCATTTGCTTCTTTACAAGGCCTTGATAAGACCTCATTTGAACTACTGTGTGCAGGTCTAGTCTCCTGGTTTCCGTTGTGATTCTGATACAGTGGAGAGAGTGCAAAGGAGAGTGTTAAAAATGATATCGGTATTGTGGAATACTGATTATGAAGACAGATTGAGAATTTGTAGACTGCAAACAGGAGAAATATGATTGAGACTTACAAACTTCCGAAAGGGTCATACAGGATTTCAGTAGACAAGAGAGCATCCTTGAAAGCTGAGAATGAATGCTGCTAAGAAGGGGGTGAAGGCTAGATTTTTCTGTCATACGGTGGTGTGTGATTGGAATGGGTTGCCATTGATTGTTGTGCGTGCAAGCAATGTGAATGAATTCAAGAATAAGTATGAGGTGTGTGTAGTATGTGTTGCTTACTGGCAATAAACTGACATATTCCACAGCTATATAGAAGCTTCTTTCGAAGTATATGTCATTGGGGACATTGGTCATTTGCATAAATGGTACGGGTATGGTCGCAGCGTTTCACTGCATACCAGGATTATCATATGTAATTTACATTTACTAGGCAATTCCCTAGTGGCAACTTTTAGAACTAAGATTGGGGTTTTTGCACAAAATAAAATTCAATTGCCACACACATGTTAAATATTAAATTGTTTTGCTGAGTAGTTACCCAGTTACAGCCTTTCAAAATGTAAACTTTAATTATAATCACCTTGTATATAGATATATGTATATATCTATATGTAGACAGATACAGGCAATATATATATGATGTACTGCAGTAGTGCACTCAGGATTTAATCTTGGAGGGGGCCCAAGTTGAGTAGACGATTTGAGAATACACACTAAGCATCGCATATGATATGCAATGATCATTGCATATCATATGCATATACATTGCATATGTAATGATCACTCATTCATAAGTAGTATAGAAACAGAAGACATGACAAAACATAAATAAATAAATGAATTTTAATTAGGGAAAGATTTTTGGAAAATATTCTAGTGTTTTTTTTTCCTTTTTCTTTGTACATTTCCTTTTTTCTTAGTACATCAGTGGTGCCCCCCCTCCTCTGGGTGCACCACTGATGTACTGAGTTATGATGTAAAATGTATTTCTTACTATGGGTTGTTTTCAGAAAAGTTTGAAAAACACTGTCTAGGACTGGATAACAGTGAAGCTAATTTAGAGAAGTATATGCTAATCATTATTAACATCTGACCTCCATGGAGTCAGAGTCTCATCTTGGGAGGTACACACTATTGCACACAATGTTCATCCAACCATGGTTTAAACTGATTTAGTGTGTACATTCACAATACACTCAGGTGCATTCCTCTCACCAATCACTCTCCATGCAAAGAACCTGCTCCTCATTCCTCTGCTCACACCCTCCTCATACAGTTTCCAGCAATGGCTTCTTCTCTCCCAAAATCTCTTCCATATCAACTTGATAATACCCCTGACTAGCTTCTGTGTCTCAATCATATATCTCCCTCACTCTCCTATTCATGAGGCTCTGCAACTTACATTCTCTCAATCTGTCCTCATACGCCACACTCCAAAGACCTCCGCATCAATGGCATTATCCGATGTGGCATCTTCACAACTTGTATAATGTGGCCCCTGAATTTCAGGTCCTTGTTCACCATCAGTTCTAGATCTCTCATCTCTTCTACTTCTTTTAAAGCTTCCCCACCAACTGCTAATATGGTCTTAGATTGATGGTCTTCTCCCGGAGCTTTGACAAAGTAATGAGACTATTTTTAGAATCAATATCAGTCTAATCACAACAAGTATGACTTTATTAATTTGCCAAAAAGATCTGGGAGACAGATCTGTGTCATTCTAAGACCACATTAGAATGAATCTCTGAATTAACTTTGCTATCATCCAACCCCCTGAGGATGGATGCCTTTGTTTAGTTCTTTTTCACTTATGATTTGAATTGTTTCCATAATATTCTAATTGAGTGCCACACATCACCACAGTTATAATTCATGCTCATATGATTCCAGTTAGAAAACCAGCAAAATTACAAAATATATTTTCCAGCAAAGGTTGGTCGATTGGTAGAGCCTCTGCTACTAATGGCTCAGTTAAGTAAGTTTGAGTGCAGTTAGTAGTTGGAAGGGGACCAATCATTCGATGCTGTTGGCACACTCTCCCTCGATGAATCTTTAGACTCCCTGGAGGTGTCAAATAATAATAATAACATAATAAGTTAAATAAATAAATAAATAAATTTGTTTCTTCTTTTTGTAGTGATTATATCATGAAGTACTATTATAAATAACCACAATACCTAAACCTTTCTCTATGGATACAGATTCCTGACTAATTGCCTATCTAGACTAGCTGCAGGCCTTACATGGAAGAAGCACTGGCTCGCTAGTTAACTGCAGGATTTTTGGCATGCCTATGAAGTATGTCTCCTACACTGCATGCACACTTTTTTTGGTGGAGAGAAAGACATTGGAGACCAAACAGCAATAGCCTTTTCAAACTTCCAGTAAACAAGTAATCTAGTAATGTCTCAGGTGATAAAAGTTATCTACCATCTAGGGATTCCAGCTGGTATTATCTCTAACTGTGGGTGATCTATTATTCCATGTCAGTTCCATGGAGTCTAAAGACTCATTACATGAAGCCACTCTTGGAGGGTGACCATGTGAGAAGTCTTTTATAAGGTATGCTTATAATTATGAAGTATGTAATTTCCACAAATTTGCCACACTGTGGCTGCTTCTGCTATAATACATTAGCATTAGTAGCACTTTGGGTTGGATAAAGTTTAGATAATCTGGAACTCTTCCCAAAGAGACTGAACATAGAACTTTTTCAAGTCTCTTCAGGTCTTCAATAATAGGGTAGTGGTTTCATGCTGGGCAGTGGAATTACCTGTCACTTAAAGACATTCACAAAACATTCATCCCTGGACTGGGATTCAAACCTGCAGTTGGTTGGTTGTTGGGGAGTGAATACTAACCACTCAGTCATCTAAGCCAGTATTGTATATCACCAGTTCATTAGTGAATCAAATGTGTAGGTTATATCATGGGTGACTTTTTTCTTTTTTTTTAAAATTGTTGGCTGTAGTATTGCATTATGATTTTCTACTGCTAATGTTGAAACACCGAATAAATTATTGTCATCCTTAGTTATTTGTTCATTGCTTATCTTCTGTAAAATCTTTTGACATGCTAAATCCAAAATGATAAAATGGTAAACATTAATATAAAGTTTTTTAAATATTCATATGTAAACTAAAACTTCTTTATGTGCAGGATATGAATCTCTTCTACACTTTTTTTTATTTTCATTCTTTCTTGTTTGTTATGCAATATTTTCATAGATTCAGTAATCTTCGTACACTGTCTGATGTAATTAATGTGCCAGTCTTTTTAATATAGGATAGAAAATTATGACAGCTGTGGCTTTCTTTCATCAAAAGTCTGTGGCAGATACAACTCTGTGTGAACAATCACTTTGTACAGAACAACTGGTGATTAATAGTAGTGAATCTCGGACAGTAACTCCTGACAGTGCTTGTGAGGAAGATTATAAATCTACTAAGCAGATTTGTAGTGGAGGAAACGAGACAAAATTTCCTGCCATGAATAAACAACAGAATATTTTAGGTTTATCTAAAACAGGTATATATTCATTTGCATCTTCATTTTTGGTAATATATAATGGTACACTAACATGTACACTGCATAAAATTATTAGTGTTATTTTCAGGCATCCATGAAGTCCAATCCATTGTGAGAAGTTCTTTTTATCTCTTAAAATGTTTTTCACACTTTTCTTAAATTAATTGAATGTTAGTATAGAAAGAAAGAAAGTTAAAAAAAGGTATTATTTACTTATTCTTATTATAATATTTATTTTTTGATAGGTATAACTTTGAGGTTTCCAAAGATCATAAATTCCTGATGACAGTTCATTATAAGTTGGATCAATTTTTTTTATTCCATATAAATAGAAAGGAAAGCTGAATTCATAACATAATTAATCATTAGTGACTATCAGAGATTTGTATTTAGGCAATTAGTTGAGTAAATTTTCTCACATTTTATCTTGATTAAGGTCCCAAGTCCTGGATACTCATGTTATAAATTATCTTAGCAGTAGTTTATAGTCTTGGACATTCTCAATAATTGTCAGCAGTATTCATAGTACTTTAGTAATATGAAGGCAGTTAACACATAAAACAGAAAAGATGTCCTTGTTGGAGTTCTAAACTGAAGAGTAAGTAGGAAATGAATGCTAGGCACATAGAAGAAATATTTGAGAAAATTTGGAGTAACGGGTAATGTTAACGGTAAGTGCCTGCTGACTTACTATTTTGGATATTGACTGGTCATCATTAACACCATGTTTCATCATAAAGATGTGTATAAATTAAAATGGAGATAAGACAAGATTGACAGTGATATCATCAAGCTAGTTCAGCATACAAGAGCATGCATGAGATTAGAAATAGGAAGCGATCATTTAGTTTTAAGCAGGATTAAAACGAATATCATATTGAAATATGTATTGGCTTTAAAAGAATTAAATTCAAGCAGCTTTTAGAGGTGAACTGTAGACTCAACACAAATATTGTTATATATTGTTCAAAAAAAAACAAGAGTTTGAAAACAAGAACCAAACCTTGGAGTCTCAGCAGCAATCTCTGAAGAAAGCATTAGTTGCTTCAGCTAGGAAGGTACTGAAGTTGTTTGCAAGGATAGAAAAATCAACTTTATGTTGTACATAAGAAGTTAAAGAGACAGTCCTGGAAAAGTAGAAATCAAATATAAAGTTTCTAGTGAATAGAAAGCTAAGCTATGTATAAAAGTAGCTAAACAAAAATTATGCAAAGACTTTGGTAAGAACTTATTCCACCTCCACCTTGCTCCAAATGGAGCTTGCTCCACCTCCACCTTGCTCCAAACGGAGCTTGCTCCACCTCCACCTTGCTCCAAACAGAGCTTGCTCCACCTTTGCTATGAGTTGCCTCAGCTTACACTACCTTAAGGGTCAGTTGCTGCACTATCCAGGTATTTGCTTACGCTTGGAATCGCCGAACTTTATATAGTTTTTATATTCGGCATGAAACTCTTTGAGTTTCTTATTCGGCTAAGAAATAACATGGGATGTAATATCCCTTAACTTAAATAAGTTATGTCGCCGAATTGAAGTCCTTGGCTCTTCATATATTTAGTAATTTATTAGGACACCTCTTGGCAATTCTCATAGAAGGGATGTAAGTTCTGTTCGCTACAAACTTGGTATTACTAACTATTACTAACTAGGTCTACTTACTCACTGATGAGACCTCAATAAAGGTTGAAACTGGTCTGGGTAGTGACCTTCTCTCATAATGTCGAACAGTAATACAGCTCCTAGGAGCTAAGTTCACATTATGGGTAAATGTCAAGAGTAGTGATCGGAGCTTGCTCCACCTTTGCTATGAGTTTCCTCAGCTTGCACTACCTTAACGGTCAGTTGCTGCACTATCCAGGTATTTGCTTACGCTTGGAATCGCCAAACTTTATATATATATATATATATAGTTTTTATATTCGGCGTGAAACTCCTTGAGTTTCTTATTCGGCTAAGAAATAATATGGGATGTAATATCCCTTAACTTAAATAAGTTATGTCGCCAAATTGAAGCCTTTGTCTCTTCATATTCATATATTTAGTAACTTTGGTAAGAATATAAAAAACAAATCTCATGAAGATGGTAAAATGTTCTGGAGGCTTTTGAAGAAGCTTAAGAATGGAGGAAAGAGTACACCGTAAAAGGAATCAGTAATGATAAAGATTATATAAAAACTGAAGATTCAGATATTCTGGAAGTCTCCAGTAATTCTTTGAAATAATATTAAAATGAGTGACAGAACTCTAGAAGGAAATGGGATTCCCATTTCCTTCTAGAGTTCCTAAATGACATTGAACTAGCAATACTCAAATATGGAGTGGTTTCACAGTGGCTACACTGTATAATTCAGAAGGCCTGATTAGAAGATCGAATTGTGGAGTCGAGTTTTCGTGCTTGCCTTTTGTAAAAAAAAAAAAAAGAGAGAAATGAAACATATGAGAATTACAGAGGGATTTTTTTACTGTAAGATTTATGCAGTCGTATTTGAGGCTAGGAAAAATTTGGAAGAGAAACTTTGGGAAGAACAAACTGGGATCAGGCTAAATAAGGATTGTCAAGATCAGATTTTCATTTTACAACAGATAGTTAAGAAATCATGGAAATAGGACAAGTATTCCTATCAAACTTAAGTTTGGAGACCTGGAAAATGCTACAGTTATACACCCTCTGTCCAAAAAGAAACTGAACTTTTCGAAAATAGAAGAAACTAGTGATGCCACCTGTTATATCTTTTTGTTGTCGAAAGCGGCAACCTTCATTAGTGTTGTGTCAACTGTTTATGACATTTATTTCATTGGAAGCCGAGTTATATTGCCAAGAGCAGGTTGGCTCTATAACCCCGAGCAAATCGGGGGTACTGCGAAACTGCAGCACCCCCAATTTTTCTCGATATATAAATATATTTATTAATTTATTTATATTTGCTTGTAATATTTAATTTTATCATCAACAATCCTATACAATTCTCTTATTTTGTATAAAAAATAATAAAAATCCATCTTGTAGCACTTAGGAGGGTGAAGGATGCTAGCAGCACTGTGTTTACCACAGTGTCATATTGCTACGCGCGCAAGCATATGCACATCATAGTGAGATGTGAGCTATTAGCGTAATGCGGCACTGTCTGTCGCGCAATTCCATTGTTGTTTATATGCAGTTTGCACCAGTAGTAGATTGTTTGTAGTGCTTATCGTGTTTATGGAGTAAACATGATATATCCCATGATCAACAAAGAAAAACTTGAAACTGAACTTCGAGAATTCTACAGTAGATCCGACATGCATGATTATTGTAAATTAATTGACTTTCTAAAATTTATAACAGAAAATAATTTAGTTCTTAGTGAAATTACTTGATAAAAATTCTCTTGATGAGTCCTATGACTACATCAGAGCCTGAATGCTGTTTTTCAACATTAAAGAGAATAAAAACATATCTGAGGAGTACTATGAATCAGGATAGGTTAAATGCACCTTGTGATGATTTCAATGGAGAAAAAATTCTTCAACAGTCACACAAACATCAAGGAAGAAGTTATTGACCTTTTTGCTCGAAACAAAACAAGAAGAATGGATTTTGTTTTTAAGTAATTTTGAATTATACTAAACTGTATAATTTTATCGATAATAAACAATGTTTTTTAATGAAACAAAACAAGAAGAACCAAACTATAATTTTATTGATAATAAACAATATTTTTTCATGTTTAATTTTTAAAAAAAATTTTTTATCATAATTTTGATATTTTATCCAAACATGTATACACTGTACTTACAGTGTATATGTATATTTCGAAAGTTGCAGCTGTCCCACGATTTCAAGCCACGAGCCTCCACTGGCCAAGAGTGACAGTGTGTTTTGACGAACGGTCTGAAAATGAGTTTCAAACAGAGAGCTGTGATTGACTTTTGTGTTAAACTAGATAAAAGGTTTACAGAAATGCATCAAATTCTTCAGAAAGTATACAGTGATGAATGCTTATCCCGTTCTCAAGTTTACAAGTGATTTAAATGATTTCAAAGTGGTCGTGAGATGCTTGAGGACGATGAAAAGCCGGGCTGTGATTTCATCAAAGAAAACCCGAAAACAGCTGCGAGATTGATTGAAGATGAATTGGTGATTCCACAATCAACTGCACAACATTTTGACCGAGAGTTTGGGCCTTCGTAAATTGAATTCGTGATTTGTTCCCCACAAGTTGACTGACGACCAAAAAATATATTGAATTGAACTCATTAAAACCACTTGTAAGGACTCAAACTTCCAAACGATCGTTACTGGTGACGAAACATGATGTTTTGAGTATGAGCCCAAAACAAAGAGTGCTGAGTGAACACCACCAGAAGAGGGGGGGGGGGACATCCGAAAAAAAGTCGCTTGGAGAAGTCAAAAGTAAAGACAGCGCTGATTTGTTTCTATGATTCCAAGGGCATTATCCACAAATAATTCATTCTGCCTGGCCAAACAGTCAATGGTGAGTTTTATCTCGAAGTTTTGAAGAGATTGATAGTGAGAATTCTTCGTGTATGGCATGAATATTGTGATGCAGGCAGCTGCATCACTTTTGTACAATAATGCACCATCTCATCATTCGAACATTGTGAGACAGTTTTTGGACAAAAAACAAGTTTGTGTGTTGGATCACTCACTGTATTCACCTGATTTAGCACCCTGTGATTTCTTTCTCTTTCCTTGACTTTATTTGCCGATGAAAGGAAAGCGATACGACAACATTGAAAATGTTCAAGTGGCAGTAACCACAACTCTCAACACTATCCCAAAAACCGTTATAAAAAACTCACATAACGAATTAATTGACCATGCCAAATGTTGTATCGAAGCTGAGGGGAGAGTATATTGATTGAAATAAATGATTTGAATTATTATAATTGGCCTGTGTTTTATTTTCTATCAAAAGTTCGGTTTGTTTTTGGACAGAGGGTGTATAATAAATGGTATTATATATATATGGTATATAATGGTTACATTATACACCATAGCATTTGACTTATAGAGCAGTATTTTTTTAGTACTTAAGTTGTAAGTCATTAGTCCAAATTGAAGTACAGATGGCATGATATAAAATTAATTGTATTCATCATGTATATAGATCATATTATGAAAGAAAGTAGCATTAAACCCAATATCAAAATCAGATATCATCAGCTCCTTAATAGACAAGTAAGATATTTCAGCTATATAGCACAGTTTTGAGTGAAGATAGCAAATTAAATATGGAAATAAACAACAAAATAAACAATTCTTGTATGGTGGGAACCAACTGAATAAATTAATATGGAATAAGAGAAAAATTAGAACAAGCACTACATAGCGGTATACAAGACAGTGTTCAAACTAATTTTAATTTATGGATCTAAGGGTTGAGTTTGAAATAAAACAGTTGATCAAAGACCAGTGACCACATATATGAGAGTTGTGAGAAAAATTAGGGGAGTGAACAGATTGCATCAGTGGCACTTTTCATATCATATTAAAGTATGGACAGGTGATACTCATTTTGAGAAAAATTCTTGTAAACTTAATTGTGTGGTAGTGTTATAATACTCTGTTCACTCCTTGAGGACGCATCAGGAATTCAATGATGATAATGTTCTATACTGTATAAAAATATAAGAAATATGCTCTTTTTTTTTTAATAATAAAATCTGCAATTTTTTTGTAGTATATGCAAATATAAGTAGTATTTTAAATTTTGTTTTTTAGGACGAAATAGACAAGACAGTGATGAAGATTCTGGGATAGGAATGAATTCCGAAAATAGTGAAAAATCAAGTGTACGGAGTGAAAATAACCAGAAATTGATTATATTTCCAGATTTACAGTAAGTAAATGGTTGAGTTATCAATACAAAATACATGTAGAATGTGATGTGTGTGTTTTTCAAGTTCTAGGTCAGTTCAAATTTAAAAAAAAGTTGACACACGCACATACTATTTGCTTTTGAATCCACCCTCTTAAAGCTATATCAAGGTTGGGAAATCATGGGCAGGCATTTTTAAACTGGCCATCTCATTTTCATTAGTACAGTATCTGAAGAAAATATGTTAATGGCATGACTTTTTGAGAAAAATTCTTGGACGTCTTTATTAATAAAGATTATCATCACCATTGTTTTGATTTTTGAATCTCATTCTCAATTCTCAGGTATTGGTGTATTTTTTTACTTCCACTCTGCATTCTGCTCTTCAGTCTCTAGGTGGTCATTTTGTACACAGCTCACCATCTATGACATTCAATTCTAGAAAGACATGATTGCTTTTACTTCTTTCTGACATTTTCTCATACAGTTGCTTTGTAGCCTCAACACAAATTAACTTTGTCGAAATATTCTTCATGCTCCATTGTTCTTAAAGCCAAATGTTGAGTCAGTTATCACTGTAATTTTGCAGCTTGAAGTCATTGTTCATCAGTTTCACAATGCTCATCTTCATCTCACAGTCTTTTGTATCATTCAGTTCTCGAAAATGAAAAATAAAAAGTTTCTTCTTAGGATATTTTAACCATAAATTTATATTGCTGACCTAACCTGTTTAAAATAAAAAAATTTTTTGACTGATAAAAAGAAATTTTAACATGACAATAGTTAATCAGAAACTGGCACCATAATATGTATTGTTTCTATAGTGCAATATTTTAGATTGCAATAGCCATTTAATGCTGATGCGCAGAAATGTAATAATACCAGTCTTAAAGCTTTGTAGTAGGACTAAGCGTTTCTTTATAAAAATATGCAATTCTTATGAACATTAACTATGGTGCTATTTGTATATGAAATGCAAATAACAACAGGGCTTTCACTTTGTTTCAGAAATTTAATGATTTCTCAACAGAAATAATTCAATAAATGGGAAGTGGGATGTTAGAAGCTTTTACTTCTTGATCCCTCTTTCTACGTTGACATATTTTATGGTTTATTATTTTTCCTTTTGGAAGCGAGTGGCGTGAGAAACATTCGTGATCATTCTTAGCCACAAACTGTGAAATATCAGATATCAAAAATCAGCCATTTGTTAAATGATATATTATTTAACAAATGGCAAACAAGTCTTAGTAAGAGCTACATATCTTCTTATCAGTGTTTAGCTTACCAGTAAATGAATGTTAACTATTAATGAGCTAAATTATCTTCCATTGTTTGAAAATTTCTTTCTAATCACTTTGATAAGAGGCCAGCAAACAATGAAACATGTTGGGGATGATGAGGAAGAATGAATGAACTCCTTTTTGACTGGTAGAAATTATTTGTTTCTCATTTCTGAAATTTAAAGTACTGTCATGTTTAATATCAAGTATAATTATGCATTTAATCATCATCATCATCATCATCGCATTCCTGCTGTACCCTCCGGGAGGGGAGGTATACAGGAATTATGCATTTATACTTTCAAAATGTGTGTTAATGAAAGGAATTATATATCATTTTTTGTAGCAAAAATTCAGAACAAATTTAAGAAAAGTGTGACATCCCTTACTTTCATCATTACACATTGTTCAGCATTCATTAGAAAAAATTATGAAGTCTCCTCTCATGTTGGAGTAATAACTTTAAGATAAAATTAACTTAATCTTCAGACTTTTGCATTAAGGCCATCATCTGGAATGCATGCTACAACTCACTACGGTATTAAAAATTTGGCTGTAAGAAAATCAAAATAATATATACAGTATATATATATATATATATACAGTATATACAGGTTATAGTTTATTTTAATTGTGAACTTGTATGCCTAGATTTAAATCAATTACCGTATTTTCTGGTGTATAAGACGCTCCTATGTATAAGACGCATCCAAGAAATTTAATACAATTTTCTGGAAAAAACCTAAAAAAAACTTTTTCTGTAGGTGGAGGTCCAAAATGTCTTTCAGCTTCCCTATTTCCGTGTTCTTCCGTATATTTTACAACCTGCAATTTGTAACTTGAAGTATATGAATGTCGCCTGTTTTTTCTCATCACTAAAATCTACGGGGAAATATCAAACTGAACACAAAATATCTCAACATGTCAACTCAATACTGATAAACATTGGTAACTGATTACTCGGATAAGATATTATGAAACTTGAATAGGGATTGCCCATTCTTAGCCAATGATGCGCTAGAAGTCACGTGAAGGTCACGCATCAATTTGATTGCACCATTAACCGCCTACAAAGATCTTGGAACAAAAAAGGGCGTGCATATGACTTTGAAAAGAGGAAACAATCTGTACCTTCATTATATAAGATGCACCCCATTTTTAAGGTAAAAAAGTGCATCTTATACACCGGAAAATATGGTATATTAAGAGGTGTTGTATTGCTTACCATCTTCAAGCAGTTGATTGGCCTTGATTCATCCTGTTTGGGATAGACAAAGCTGGATATATAACTGGAGTTATATAGGTCACATGTAGGCCATCCATATTCTGGAAATCTTTACACAATAATTTCCATTAATATGATTAATTAGCACCTCATAGGTTTCTTTATGTTTGTGTTCAAACCAGATTTTGTTGATGTACAGATGATGATCAGCTGGTTTGTGTTCAAACCAGATGAGATACAGAATGGATATCTTTTTAATAATTTCTTACAGAAAATATGAAATGCATAATCAGAAAGCCTGATGCCATTTCTTATATTTATTATAAGAAATGGCATCATAATAAATATAAGAAATTTTGCATTCTTTTTCTTGTATTGTTGTGAACTCTTTTTCACTTGTACTATATATTGTACATATAAGTGTATTTGATTTGGTCAGCCCTGGGTAGGTCAAGGAAGGAAGGAAATGTTTTGAAGGAGTTGAATAAACTTTCTGATTTTGTTGGAGATTCTTAAAGGTGTTATTAAGATTATTGTTGTGAATTTTGCATACAGGTGTTATTTTTTTTATTTTATTTTATTTTTTTTTGTTATGGCCATAGTTTATTATGTTTTATTGATTATTTTCATTTCATTTTTTAAAGTTTACAAAACTTCAAATATCCATGTTCCTCATCTTGTTAAAATATATTGAACTGGTTAAAAAACATCAGGAGCATTTTTATGTGCTTGTACTCTCATTGATGCTATTAAAAACAGTTTTTTTTTTATTGTTATCAGTTGGTTTATTAATGAAATTTATTTGAATAGACTCCACATACAACTTTCTGTTTATTTCATAGACAAGGCAGGTGGTATGTATAAGATCAGAAGAAACTTTTCTTTTTAAAGTTTTGACCAGGTATAATGTTTATGTAACATCATTGGAACTACTCTATTCTGAAACTTTGTTTATAGACCTTGGTTTGTAAGATGCAAAAGGGAAGTTTCCTTTATAAATATTAACATTGTTAGGTAATTCATTTTTTTCTACAGCTGGATAGTAACTACAAAGTTTCCTTCAATGCATACAATGCACTTTACAATTTACTATCAAGTTATCTTGATTATTCCATACTAAACCAAACCTAATTATCAGCAGGACTAGAAAAATTTTGTGCTGGCTCACCAGTTAGACAGATAACTGACTAGTCGGGTGTCAGTCTAGCATTACTTACTTTACTTAATCCTCTTCACTCCACCTGGGAGCATAGGTCTTCCACCACCATTTTCCGCCAGACTCTGTTTTTTGCTTCTGTTTTTATTTGGTTCCAGTATTAATATTTGCTATTTCTTTCGGTATTGCTCTTTTTCATGTTTCTCTTGGCCTTCTCTGTCTTTGTTTACCCATTGGGTTCCAATCTAGAGCCTGTTTTACTATTATTTTATCTTCTTTTCTCAACACATCCCCCATCCACCTCCATTTCCTTTCATGTATCTGTTGCAACATGGGTTTCTGGTTTGTTCTCTGCCATAGTTCTTCGTTTGATACTTGTTTTGGCCAATATATTCCCATTATCATTCTTAAACACTTGTTTAGGAAGATCTGGACATTGTTAACTATCTTTTGTTTAACATCCACGTTTCTGATCCATATACTAGTATGGATCAGAAACATGGTATGGATCACTAGTATTGCCTTTACATTTGAGTTAAATATTCTCATTTTAGTTTTTATAGACAAGTTCTTGTTTTTCCAAATACTTCTAAGTTGGTTGCAAGTTGAATAAGCCAGCTGTTTCCTTCTATTTATATCTTCAGTAGTTCTTCCTTTTATTGATACTATTGAACCAAGGTATATTAAACTGTTCTACTTCTTTAAGCAGTCTTTCTTCTGTCATTATTTGTTTATTTTGTTTTGCATTTATTTTCATCAACATTGCTTTATTTTTATTTATCCTAGGACCAACTTTTTTGGCTGTTTCCAAGTGTTTGATTTCGTTCTACATGTTGGTGTTTCTGTGAAAGTAAGCAGATATCATCTGCAAAATCTAGTTTGAGGAGTTGGTTTTGAAGTAACCATTGTGCATCACCCAGTCTATGATAAATATAGTACTGGAGAGTATACAACCTTGCCTTACTCCTGTTCTTGTTTTAAATGGTTCTGGGAGAGTATTTCCATGTATTACTTTAATTTCAAATTCTTCATACATTTTTTTTTATTATTCTTATTGTTTTTTCTGAGAGTCCATAATGTCTAAGTAGTTTCCATAGGGAAGATCTGTTTATACTGTTGAAAGCTTGTTCAAAATTGATAAAATTTAAATATAAGCTTGCCTGCCATTCCAATGATTGTTCTATGATAATTTGTAAAGTAGCAATGTGGTTGATGCATAATCTATTGGCTCTAAATGCTGCCTTTTCTGGTCTGAGTTGTTTCTCTTTTGATTCTTCTAATATTATCCCTGCTAGTATTTTATTGTAGCACTCAGCAATGTTTGCATTCAGATAGGTTCCCATTTTTGGATAATTTAACAAGTAATCCAGTATTCCATTCTTTAGGCCACTCTTCTTTCTGCCATATTTCATTTAGTAAGGGATATAACATCTCTGCTATAAGTTTTGGATTTGCTTTTAGTAAATCACCTGGTATGTTATCTGCACCTGGTACTTGACTTGTTTTGATTTGAGTCATTGCTTCTGTAATTTCTATTTTTATTATTTCGTTCAAATTTGTATCCAACGAAGCATTTTGTTCATTTAATTCTAGGCTCTGGTCATCATCAGTTGTTTCTTGAAATTTCTCTGAGAAGAATTCCATCCATCTATTTATCAGTTCTTTTTCATTTAATAATAGTTAATCTTTATTGCATATGAGAACTATTCATTTATTTCTTTTTCCACTTAATTTCCTTATTATATCATATACCTTTCTAGTGTCGTTTATATATGCAGCATCCTCTGCCTCTTGTGCTAGATTCTCTATGTATTTTCTTTTATTGTTTCTTGCGTTTATTTCTTTCATAATTTCTCTATATCTTTCTGCTTGTTCTTGTTCAACATATTCACCAGTCTGTAACGGTTTCTCTTTTATTCTATCTCTCTCCTCTATTTTTAATTTAATGTTTTCTGATATCCATTCTTTGTCTGTATTAGTTTGAAATCCCAATATTTTTTCTGATGCTTATTAGTATGTCTTTAATCTTCGTCCATTTTTCCTCTGTGTTATCTCCTGCTCTTTTTTTCGGATTTATCCCATTTATCCTGTGGAGTTGTAAATTTATTTCTAATCTCTTTGTTTTTGAGTTTTTCAGTTCTAAACCTCTTCCTGTTGTTCATTGTTTGTTTATTTTTAAATATTTTTACTTTTATGGTAGTTGTTAGGAGTAATTGATCTGAATATGCCTCAGCTCCTCTTTTAACTCTGACATCCAGGAGTGATTTCCTTCAATTCCTTATTATAAGTATATGGCCTATTTGGTTCTTTGTTTTCCTATCTGGTGTTATCCATGTCCAATTATGCATTTTTTTATGTTGGAAGAGACTCTCTCCTATTACAATTTTTTTTATTAGTATTGTCATTTCTGACCTTAGCATATTAATTATAAGTTGCATATCATTTTTATTTGTTGTTTCTATTTTTCTCTATAGCATGTTATAGAAATTATTCTTTCCTCTGCATCATTTGTTGGTGTGTATATAGCTGTTATTGTAATGTTCTGCTTGCCAGCTGTAAACTTAGCATTTAGTATTTTTTCTGATATTGGGTTCCAATCCATTAGTGCACCATGAGCTTTTTTTTGTCATCATTAGTGCAACTCCCTTTGTATGGTCATTCGTATTTTGGTTCCTAGAGTAGATTAAGTAGTGACCAGAGTTTAATTTGATTTTTCCAGTTCCTATCCATCTCGTTTCACTTAATCCCATTATTTCTAATCTGTATTTTTCTAGGACTCTCGAGACTTGGTATGTTTTCCCAGTTTCAAACATGGTTCTAACATTCCCAGTCATTAATTAATTTGAATAATTAATTTGATAAGGTGTCTGTCACTTTTTTCCACACCTCTACTTCCCCAGAAGGGCTTTCACAGAGTAGCCTCATGTTTGTGGCAGTTTGTATTCTATTTTCTTCATCCAGTATCACATTTTGGATGGTTTCAGTTTGCATAGCAAACTTTTTTTTTCTGAGACTGGGTTGCTAGCTGTATGCTCAATCCTCCCCATTTATCCGGACTTGAAACCGGCATGCCAAGTTTTTACTCAGCATGGCTGGGTTCAGTTTAGCACCACAGTCACCTAATATTATGACTAAGTAATACATCCATGGAGTCCACAGACTCATTCCCAGAGGGCACAATAACACCACACAACCCATCATCTGTAACACTTAATCTGCCATCCACACTAAGCCACATACCACTCACTAATATATATACATATACAGTAAAACCCCGAAGTTACGCAGTAGGTGGGACCAACAATAAGCGTGTAAGTCGAATTCACATAACTCGGGGTATAATTTTGCATGTAATTTATATATACAAACATACAACTGGGACCAAAGGTTTACAAAAACACCTATATTTTTTAAGAAATATAATCATAATTGTAGTTTTTCGTACATAAAAAAAAGAAAGTTATTTCGATGTCGATGGTTTCATAAAATCTAATAGATTCGTCTGATGGCATAATGTCTTTTTCTTGTCACGCAAAATTTCTTCATAGCAAGCTAATGATTTTTTTATTCCTTGCCTTGTGGCTACAATTCGTTCCTCGTTAGAATCTATGTCCTCCAAAATCTGTAAGCCTTTCTTTTATGATTGTTCTTACTGTGGATTCCTGTAGATCAAACTTCTTTGCTAGCTCACAAATTTTCATTCCGCCTTCAAAATCCTTAATAATGTTGTTTTGTTTCCAAAGTCAATGTTTTTCTTTTCTTGCTAGCAATAGAAGAATCGGACGATATTATTATTTTTTATGTGATAAAATTTTTATCAAGAACATAACATTAAACAATCGCAAGGTTTGTAGACTATAAAAATCGTGTATGAATGGAGACTACGTGAAACACGTCAGTGCTTGTTCACAGCATGTGCGACACTTGTGAATGCGGCCGGCACCTGAAAGATACAACTAGTTGTGAGGCGTGAAGAGAATACATACATATAAGAAACTGCGTAACTCTGGATTCGCGTAAGTCCGGGTAGCATAAGTCGGGGTATGACTGTATATATATATTTTTAATCTGTTAACTGACTGTTTGTTCTCCGGTTGATTTTCTTGCATATATATATCATAGATATGCATATGCAGAGAACCAGTGAAAAGTCAGCTACTGGAACAAGCTTGAATTCACCATCTAGAAGAATAAGAATAAACCCATTGTCAGAAGAACTGAAGGTAGGACCATCAATATAAAGAGTGTTAATAGAAAGGAAATTGAACTTGCAAAAGAATCAGAAAAGTATGACATGTACATAATTGGCATTACTATGACAAAAGACAAAAATTCAGGCAATATTCAGTCAATAATGATCAAGGAAAGGAAGGAGTAGCGATAACATTCAACACCATACATGATGATAAACTTTTGATTGGAAAACAGTTGAGTGATGTGGGTGCACTTCAAAATGGGGGAATGGACAATGAAACTTATTTGTGCCTATGGTTCCACAGTAGGTTGTTCTAAGGAATAATTTTTTTGTGTCATTGGAACAGGCAGCTAACAAAGAAATTGGAAAAAATGATTCTTGTTGGAGATCTAAACAGCAGAGTAGGAAATGAATCCTACCAGGGCATAAATTTGGAGAAAAGGGCAAAACTAATAATAATGGTAAGTATTTGCTGGATTTTTGCTCAGGACATGGATTGGTCATTACCAACACCATGTTCCAACATAAAATATGCACAAGTTCACATGGAAAGAAGACACAAGAAATAAGAAAAGTCTTATTGACTGTGTCATTGTTCATAGTGATATCCTCATGCTGATTCAAGAGAATATGAAATTGGAAATGACCATCACTTAGTGCTAAGCATGATAAAAATAGATGTTACATTGAAAAGAACACTATGTGTTATAGTTGAGTAGTTTTTACGGATAAACTGCAGACTTGATTATACAAACATTGAAGCAGTTTGAAAACTATACTGTTTAGGAGGATTTTTTTTTTAAAGCTTCGGATTATCCTGCTGCCTTCTTACTCATAGACTATGATTTACCAAAAAATTTAAAAAGTTGGTCCATCCCATCACCAAAATAGTGGATAATATGAATTCTCTGACTTTCAAAATATTTGGCCCAAAAGACACAGGTCATGCATCAAAAATTACTCATAAAGGAAAAAAAAATCTAGAATTCAAGTAAAACTGTTCTGACATTTTAGCTGGCTTGAATTAGATGAACTGTTGCCACTGACATTACTAAACATTTTACATACTGTCTTTGCTTCTTTTTCTTCAGATGGAAAGTATGACCTATAACCAACAGTATGTCTGACTGTGGAATTTTCATTGGCATTAGCTATCACAAACTTACATGAAAAAGTTTTGAAGAGACAGCATTGTCACCTATCACATAGTGATAGGTTTCAGATTAGCTTGTGATATATATTTTCTTGTATAAAGAAACCTGTGGAGTATCTTTAAGTCATCATCATCATCAAATTCCTGCCATGTACCCTCAAGGGTTGTACAGGATATGATAGTACTACCTGAAAAAAATTACATGATTACCATTTTCCTCCAAATCAGTCTGTTACTTGTCAAGACTTCAACATTATCAGATCTTATATTTCTATCGTCTAAGGCACTTTGTACCGTATCAATCCACCTATTTCTTGGTCTTCCTCTGGGTCGTTTTGCTGCCAACCTGGAAGAGAACACTTGTTTTGCTAATCTTTCCTCACCCATTCTGTTTAAGTGACCATACCACCTGAGATTAGCTCTGTTAAAGCATTCCTGGATGTTGACAATGTCAAGTTCATTCATAATATCATCGTTTTTAATATGATATTGCCATTGATGCCATGTGTTCATGCCTATAATCTTTCTCAGGACTCTCATATCTGCGGTCTCTAGTCTTTGGTCAAGTGTTTTACTTCTGACCCAGCTCTCAGATCCATAAGTTAAAACTGGTTTGAACACTGTCTTGTATACAGCTAATTTAGTGTTTCGACTAATTTCTCTCTTATTCCATATGAATTTATTCAGTTGACTTCCTATCATACCAGCTTTGCTGATTCTGTTGTCTATTTCTATATTTAATTTACCATCTTCAGTAAAAATCGTGCCTAAGTAGCTGAAATGTTTCACTTGTTCCACAGGTTCTCCATTCACAACACAGTTGACATTTTCAATGATTCTGCTTATTTTCATTGTCTTTGTCTTTTTATTACTGACCTTCATACCGTATCTATTACAACAGCTATTCAATTTAGTCAGAGAATCTTGCAGACTTGTAGCGGATTTATTTAGAAGTATAACATCATCCGCATAAAGCAAAGAGCTGACATTAACATCTCCAATTTTGATATCATGTTTAATACCACTTCCCTTTATAATGTGATCCATATAGATAATGAATAACAGAGGGGATAATGTACATTCTTGTCTCACACCAAATTTAATATTAAACCATCTTCCTGTACTTCCCTTCAATTTTAACTGCTGACTTACAACTCAAATAAAGACTAAGTATTGTTTGATATAATGCCACATTGACACCATATAACTGTAGCATATTGAATAGCTTCTCTCTTGGCACCTTGTCATATGCCTTTTCCAAATTGACAAAACTTAAATACAGATCTTTGTTATATTCTCATGCTTTCTCGACTATTTGTCGTAAAGTGAAGATCTGATCCTGACAGCCTCTATTTGGGCTTGAATCCAGCTTGTTCTTCACCCAGCTTTTCTTCCACAATTCTTCTCAACCGTTTCTCAAGTATACTTGCATAGATCTTGCCAGGAACACTTAGTAGGGAAATACCGCTGTAATTCTCACATTCAGTTTTATTTCCCTTTTTATATATATGGGTACTATGAGAGCTCTACTCCAATCATCGGGAATTCGTCCCTCTATCCAGGCTTTCTGAACTATGCAGTGCAGCCACTGTAAGACTTTTATACCACCATACTTCAGCATTTCTGGTCGAATATCATCTACTCCTGCTGCCTTTCCACATTTTAAACCTTTAATGGCTTTTTCTACTTCAAGTATGACTATGAATTCCCGACTGCATGCCTGGTCAGTGTTTTTTACCACTGTGCTGTCATCACTGCTTGTTTCATTTAGCAGTTTTTCAAAGTAATTACCCCATACTTCAAGGATATTTTTTTCTTCTGTTTTTATGTCACCTTTATCATCTCTAACTCCTTTTACAGCACTCTTTCCTCCATTCCTAAGCTTCTTCAACAACCTCTAGAATATTTTGCCGCTTTCTTGATATTTATTTTCTATATTCTTGCCAAAGTCCTCCCATGACTTTTGTTTAGCTAGTTTTACCCAGTGTTTAGCATTCTTGCATTTGTCTCTGTATTCTCTAAGAGCACAAGCTGACTTATTTGCCAGGAACTTTTGATATGCTTGCTTCTTTTCCTTCACTGCCTCTTTAACTTCCTGTGTCCACCATGGAGTTCTAATTTTTCTATCTTTGCAGACAACTTCACCACATGCCTCTCTAGCTGAATCAATCAGGGCTTTCTTCAAGGCTTGCCACTGAATCTCCAAGGTTTGATTCCTGTTCTCGAACTCTTTCATTTTTTCTTCAATAATCTTTATGTATTTTAGTCTACAGCTCACATCTGAGAGCTGCTCAAATTTTATTCGCTTTAAATCTTTCACGTTATTCTTTTCAATATGAAATTCAATTTTATCCTGCTCAAGACTAAATAGTGATCATTTCCAATTTCAAATCCTCCGTACATTCTGGTGTCCTGCACCAGGGAGAAAACATCAACAATAACATAGTCAATGAGACTTTTCTTATTCCTTGCCTCTTCTCTCCATGTGAATTTGCACATTTTTATGTTGGAACATGGTGTTAGTAATAACCAGTCCATGTCCTGAGCAGAAATCCAACAGATATTTGCCATTATTATTAGCTTTGCTCTTTTCTCCAAATTTTCCCAAAATATTTTTGTATGTCTCACAATCATTTCCTACTCTGCTATTTAGATCCCCAACAAGGACCAACTTTTCCTTTTTCATTGTGTCAGTTGCTTTTTCTAAAGCATCAAAAAATTCCTCCACTTCTACCTTCTGTTGGACCATAGGCACAAATAAGTCTCATTGTCCAGTTCCCCATTCTCATATTTGCCCACATTACTCTACTCGAGACTGTCTGCCATTGAAGAAGATTAGCGTCGTATTTTGTGTTGAATACTATGGCTACTCCTTCTTTTCCTTGATTGTCATTGCCTGAATATAACATTTTGTATTTATTGCTCAGAAAGATCTCACCAGTTTTTGTCTTTTTTGTTTCAGTCACCTATTATGTCGATCTGGTACTTATCTAATTCCTCAGCTAGCTCCATTTCTTTGCCATTCAGGCTTCTTATGTTGATAGTACTGATCTTTAACTCTGGTGATGTTGAGTTGCAGATTTGTTCCAGTAACTGACTTTTCACTGTTCGCCCTGGTTCCCTGGTGAAAACAATGGGGGCCTTGTTTAACCGGGCGACGCCCCAGTCGGCATGAAATTTTGTCATGTTGTACCATCATTTTTTATTTTGGTTTTACCAATAAGAATACAATTTGGTTGGCTAAATTCCAAATAGCCGGCCTGTAAAAGGAGTTAGAGATGATGTAATTTTTTTCATGTAGTACTATCACATCCTGTGCACCCCTTGAGGGTATATGCAGGAATTTGATGATGATGATAATTTCTATATTGCAAGCATAGACATTAGGAGATCTCCAGAAGACAGTGTTCCTCCAAAAATATCCTTGTGTCTATAAGATCTCCTTCCTGTGGCAAAGTTACATTGGCCAGTGTAATAGAATTGTCAATACAACTTGTTAGATTTTCTCTCATTTGCGATAAAAAAACTTTAATAATATTAAAATTTTATGTTTTGATCTTTTCATTAAAATGATCTTCATTAAAGCAACTAGCAGTACTATAGTAAGATGCATAATGTCTAAAACTAACTTAACTAGGTAATTAACTTACGTAGCCTGACCTCTTGAGATAAAAACAGTAAATAAAAATAAAATAAATAAATTAAATGGAAGAAATTAAAAATACTTAATTACATCAGACATTCAGAAAATTTCTATTTCTGACATCCAGTTCTTAAATCCTTATATTAGTCTTGCCACTTAATATTAATGTATTCATTCACAGCTTAGTTCTGTTAATTCTTTGTCCAACTTATTGTATTTAGCCAAAAGCCTTGAAAAACTTGGACCTCTCATTGAGTTTTCTTTATTGAAGTTACCTTATCCACTTTCAAATAGGCAATAGGTGATGTAATCTTCATTACATTTCCTTGTATAGATTAGTGTTACTATAATTTGATACTCTAGAGCAGATGTGGGGGAACCCCTCGCCCACAAGCGAAATTTCCCCCACAAGTCTGTTTCAGTTCGCCCCTTTGCTGATGTACTCGTATGTACATGTAAATAAAATTTTATAATAATTTAAATTTATTATAATTAAATTTATTTAAATTTAAGTAATTAAATATACAAAATCAAAAATAACCATATTACATAAAATACGATCGTCATACGTCTGGAAACCATCAAATCGAGACCAGTCATTAACATAAAAAGAAATCGGGAGCATTTCTCACTGGCAAAGTTCAGACTTTCTCTGATTGGTTGCTTCCCAATTACTGCCATGACATTTTCCCGCGTGTCAAAACATATTGACTTTTAACTTTGTTTTTCTCATGCAGTACTGCGAGTGCCTTGTAATTAACCGGTTGACAACTTTATTCAATTTATTTTTTTTGAATAAAAAATATATTCTTTTCCAGTCGCCTGCAGAAGTTTTTAAATTAGCAATTTTCGCCCTTGATACTAAAAAGGTTCCCCACCCCTGCTCTAGGGAATCTGAGAATGAATATTGTTGTCAAGGTCTAAATTTGACTGTTTTTATGATAGTCTCACATGCCTCTAAATTTTCTTTCATACCAAGCACAAAACGTTTTTGTAAAAGTTTTGTGCTTTTCCAGTGAATCCTATGGAATGTCTCTAGAGCATGATTGGAAAAGCCTGTTCTCCCATGTTGTAGTGTAGTGATAAGGATTGTCTGTTCGTTTCTGATATTTACTGTTTCACCTATGTACAGAAAGATACGTTTAATTTGGTACACTACTAAATTTAAGGGAGGGAAGCTATTTCGATGTGCTAAATTATTATTTAGCTTTTTGAGCGGGCACTGTGTAGGCATACGAACGGGTGCACGGTGACATCGCGCTTCCATTTTTTATAGTTTTAAAGTGGTTCCAATTCCTGTTTTTAATTTGAAAGTGTTCCCAAGTAACTGTACTTGTCACGCCAAAGACAGTGATATAAAAGTCACCGAAATCAGCTAAGAAGAAACCAAATTTTGAAGTGTTGAAAAGTGAACGGAGAGGACCGTGGTCAACAACGAGCAAAGAACAAAGGACGTTGCCATCTTTATAATCACACCACAGTTGCTCAAGGGAAGAAAGGTGAGTCATGAAGTGTATCAAGTGCCTGGAGGATTTATCATCCGATGGAAATCATATAACCTGTACGAAATACAGTAGGATTCTACACTTAAAATGTGCTGGTTTTTCAGAAACAACCTGGCAACGCAAATCCAATGCAACATGTGAGGAATGGAAGTGTGTACTCTGCAGGAGGAACAAAGAAACCCACCTAAGGCAGGCACTTATGATGCAGCTGATTATACCAGAGGCAAAATCAGACAATGAACTGAATAGACAAAAAAATGCAGGTGAGTCCTATAATTTCAACTCTTTAAATATACTAATAGAAAACAGTCTAGAGACTATAAAAGCCAGCTTAGTAGATCTTGTGCAAGAACTCTTTGACAAACAGAATGAACAAATAACAAAAAAATCTAGTGAATATGAAGATTTGGTCGAACATAATAATTTATCAGTGATAGAAGACATTAAAATCAGCATTAACGCACTAAATGACAGGCAACACAATTCGATGAAAGAAACATCCGAACTCCATCAGGAACTTCATTCTCTGAAACTACAATACGAACGTTTAAATCAGCAACAATAGAAAATATCTTTTCATAAATGGTCTTCCTGAAACTGCACCTACAGAAAACCTCAGAGACGTAGTTTTAAAATTAGACCATGCAATTGATATCCCCCTACAGCTTAATGACATTCAGACCATAAATCCGATTCCTAGGAAGAGCAAAAAAACAAGGCTTGCCACGACCTGCCCCAGTCGTAGTTCGTTTTACAAGCAAGTCCACAAGAGACAATCTCATAAAAGCCAGCAGACAGAAAAAACCAGTTGCCAAGGGCTTGAACGCATTGCAAGACAGTGCACCGATCTTCCTATCCAAATATTTAACACTATTCAACCATAATCTGTTGTACCAAGCAAGAAAAGCAAAAACAGAAAAAAATTGCAAATTTTTTTTGGATCAGAGATGCCAAGATATTCTTAAGGAAGTCACAAACTTCAAAGCCGATACAAATTAAAAGCTCAGAAGACATAGAGAGGCTGCCACAGTGAAAAAAAAAAAAAAATAAGCCTCCTAATTAGTTTAAAAAGAAGACCACATTAAAAAAAAGAATGTGAACCATCAAGACAGATGCAATAACACCAGAATATATTGGCAATTTTACTTTAATCAAACCTTTCAGATCCTTCATTTGACCTCCCAAACAACTGCCTACTTCCAACACAGCAATCAAATCAATAAAAAAAAATATATATCTAACCGGTGTCACCCTCAGATAAGTTAATTACAAAGCTTCAAAGATGCAAGCTGAGGCATTACATCCCAACCGAGATCAACAGAAAGAAAAAAAAAAAATAATTTATTACATTGAAAAAAAAAATTTAAAAAAAATAAAAATAAAAATTATTATTATATTATCATCAGTCAGTAAGGTGTATAACAATAATGAAGATACTGATATTAAAAAAAAAATTGTGTACATGTAAATAGGCTGTATAATAATAATCTATGATATTGATTTTGAAAAAAAAATTATGTACATTTATATTTAAAAAAAAAAAATTGCTGTACTCTACATTTTGTACTGAACAGAAAATGTAATAGTATACTTTATTACATATATGTAACTACTCTGTATGATGATAAATAAAAATGTTATTACAATTAAAAAAAAAATTATTATTATTATTACATGACACCTCCAGGGAGTCCACGGACTCATCGAGGGAGGTCACCTACTCTACAGTTCTCCATCTCCACCACTCAATCCACCAACTACAATGAACTGCAACTACACCAACGCCATCTACCGACAACCATCACCACTAGTATTTTTCACAGACAATCACAAACATCCATGCCCAATGGGGGATTCAAACCTGCAGCCTTTTGGCTGGACAGTGGATACGCTAACCACTCGGCCAACCTGGTCAGCAAATAAATGTTTTAATTTTATAGGTGGTTTAAGGTTGTTTTGATGTCATACTTTCTTAAATTTCTACCAGTTTCTTTTTTCTTTTCTTTTTTTTTTTTCAGATATCCTTTTTATATAAGGAATAGATATAGCTTTGCTGAAATTGTTATTTTTGGTGTGTTATCTTTTTGTTCATTGTGTTATCAGTTTTCTTTTTGGTATATCTGTTTGTTAAAAAAGGTAAATTAATCCATTTTGAGTTCATTTTTATTGGAGTAGATTGTTACAGCTCTCTTTTTGAGGTATTTAGTATCCCTACTTTTTTTTGTTGTTCCGCTTTTCTCTTAGTTGGTTTTGACATTACTGTTCTCTTTACGACACCCCTATCAATAATGCAAATCTCCTTTTACAAAAGAAATTTTTGTCTGACATAATAACCTTCTTTGTCTACATGCTCTGCTTTATTACTTCATGTGGCAAAATAACTTCTACCTTTAAAAAAAAGAAATGGCTATTAGCTCCAGTTTCCCTATCCATTGTCAACTTCTTTATGGAAGCATTCCAGCAAAAAGCTTGTTAATCTGTAAATTTAAAAACTAAAGTTTGGCTTTGATATGCTAAGGATGTATTCATATAGGGCATATAGTGAACTTGTTTACTTCATGATCTTCATGCCTGTGAAAGTTCATTCTCATTAGTGCTATTTTAAAGAAAATTTGCTGTAATAGACTATTCTTTTAATCTGTATAGTTTGCTGTCTAAACCTGCCTATCATACATTTATGACATTTTGTTTTTCCAGCATTTCTGACCTTTCTTTTACTCATACTCCTGTCTTTTTTTGGTTGAAAAGACCGAAATTCTGATCCTATTCAAATGAAAGGAACCTTTATAAGAACTTTTCAAGTGAAAGTGAGTTAGCCATTTTCATAAATAAGGAGATGGTAATGCTTTTCCACAAACTTCGATTTTTTTTGTTTGTTTTTTTATCCTGCAATAACCATTTGTATGTATTTTTTATCCAGAGAACATGATCGAGTTTTATTGTAAACACTTGTTCATAGACATCTCAAAGTCATGGGATTAATCTAAATAATCAACCAACCCTCCACATTAGCAATTTTGCATCTTGTAGTTTATCTTTCTCCGTGTTTAATTAACTCTGTATATATGCTGTATGTCCAATGTTTATTTCAGTTCCTCATGATCTTTCAAATTAAAATATAATTTGCTTTATTATTATTTTTAAAAGAATTGCTGTTTATCACTATGGTTTCAAGCTGTTGTTAATACCTAAGTAGTTAATGCAGCTTGCGTGACTTTTATTTTCGTTTTTGTTTTCCAGTGCAGAAATTCAAGAACCCAGTGAAAAACTGCTAAAGCCTACCTTAAAACCACCTGCAGTTTATCAGTCAGCATCTCTTAATAATCTTTCTAGTCCTGCTGCAGTTGTTTCCCAGTAAGTAATAAATAAAATAAGTGATAATAATGATAAGGTAAGTAATAATAAGACATTTAACACAAGATGGATATAGATGGTTCTTAAGTTAAGGATTCACAGACCTCTGTGATTAGATAACTTGGCAAAAAATTCTAATCGGTAATCACAGTATGCAACAAAACACATCTTTTAATTTGATATAGTTTAAGTGATATCTTAGACAAATTTCATTGCTTAGCATAACACCTCTGCCTGCTTATTGAAGGCTTATTCATTTAAGCTCTGCTTGAAAATGATGTGCTTCATAATGAACATGATTTCATGGTAACATGTAGTATGAAAGGTTGCTTCTAGATATTAAACTTAACATCAGGATGCCATCAAATTCATATTAATTGATAAAAAAAATGGTTTAAAAGTTGGATACAGTTAATATTCATAAATTTTGTTTCATTTACATAAAGTAAACACTAAAGTTTACTTGAAATCCTGCATAATAAAGTAGTTAATTTTTATACCAGAAAGGTAACTCAGTTGTGATTGTCAAAATGAATTAGTTTCCATTATCCCCACTGATATTTTATTTCTCTATATATATATTATTATAGTTTACCTGCTGAGAACTCTATTTTTTATATATGACTCTTGCATGAAATTGTGATTTTTTAACTTACAGGATTGATTTTCTGAGGAGACTATATATATATATATATATTTTTTTTTTTCCCTGTAAGTTTCTTCATTTTTCGTCGTCTTGCATGTGGAGAATCCTTATGTATAATAATTATGTAATCTTACAACTTAAATTTGTTAGTCGTGATCATGTAATGATGCATGTGACTAACATGTAATATTATTACCATTTTAAATTATTTAACTTCATACTGTGATACTTTGAAACATTCATAAAGCCGGTTCAGTAGTTTGTTATGGTGAACTCATTCACTGTAGCAAGCTACTTAAAAAGTCTCAACTAAAGTTCTTTAGCATCACTATTCTTCTAAAGGAAATTCACTATAGTTTTAGTTCCTATGAATTTTCTGCAGGCAGGTTTAAATGTGGAAAAAAAAAATTTTATAATTGTAAATCTAATGAAAATAAAATTACTACAGATCAGATAAAAATACCCAACGCAAAGGTATTTTTCTTGAGATGAGGGGTTTGGAGCTGCTGTGTTGTTGATATGAAACACTTTTTTAATGATATATGGAGAAATATTTTAAAAATCCTTTGCTTCATTAAGATAGTTTAGTTGTTATATATTACTGGAATTTCAAACTCATAGAGCTTCATTAGTTTCACAAAGTAAATTACAATATACATTCTTATAAATATTTCAAATGAAATTTTAAAATTTAAATTTGCCAGCAGTATAACAAACAAGAAGCCAGTTCTTTGCAACAATATTTTATGTTTGAAAAGTTGATATTTAGCTTTATGTTGTAAAAATATATGTATATCATCATCATCATATCCCTTCATCCATCCCCACCTGGAACAGATTGAGTTCCCCCACCCCCACCAAAAGGACTTACAGCTAATTAATGCAGCTGGGTTACCACTCCTTGCTGCATCCCCTAAGGGCAGCATTTATGACTATAATCCGCAAGTGTTCACGCAGCTGACTTGCCTGTTCTGGGGGATGAAAAACCCAAGTTTCCAGGTGAAAAAAACCCCTTTCCTCTGTATGAGACTGGCTAACTCACCTTTAGTCGAAAGAGACCAGATAAAGTTCCTCACGTCGCTGATGGGAATCAAACCCTGGCCTTTCCGACCAAAGGGCTTTGTCTATACTGACTGAGCTATGGAGGCTCTGTATACATCATCATCATCAGGGCCGGCTCTATCGATGGTGCAAAGACGTGCATTTGCACGGGGCGGCAAGTTTTTTTGGGGCTGCAAAGTTGTCATGAACTATATGAAAAATAAGGGAGAATGGATGGCAAAATATGCTACTGCATGGGGTGGCAAAATTCCTAGGGGCAGCCCTGATCATCATCAAATTACTGACATGTACTCTCAAGGGGTGTACAGGATATGATAGTACTACATGAAACATTTACATCATTACTAACTTCCTATCTACAATTTTCCTCCAAATCAGTCTGTTCCTTATCAAGACTCCAACATTGTCAGAAGCTGTATAAATGAGAGGAGACCTCCACATAGCCTTTAAAGGAATGTGGAGAACCAACCAGGGCTTCTGACCTAATGTCCAATCCTCACCTTCTCGTGGTGCACCCTGTTGGGTATCTACCTGGATACTGAACGAACGAGGATGGGCTGGTAATTTTTAGCTGACCAAACTTGTATTCTTATTGGCTTAAACCAATATACAAAATGATGGCTCTGTATGCTCCTTGCCAAATTTTCACGTCACATTTGTTTGTTTGCACCTGTTCTGAAAGAAGGACATGAAATTTATAAACTATTTAAAGGGGGTGATGCAAAGCATAAAAGTTTGGCATCCTCTGTCCTGTATATCATGTTACATGTTGGGTACTTAAATTATAGCCATATATTAACACAAAATTGTGAACAGCAGCTGGCTTTCAGTCAAGAATCATATCCTTTTGTATGGTCATTTAGCCAGAGTTTTTTCACATGTTAGAGAAAATCCACTTTTTATACCTTGTTTACCAGTTAACTCTCGTACACACACAATATATATATATATATATATATATATATATTCATATTTATATATACTGACTATAACCAAGACTAGAATAACAATTAAATTTATTCAAAACGCAACATGTTTCATCGAATTGTCTGACTTCTTCAGATGTGGGAACATAGAAAGCAAATAAACACTATAAGAGAGTGTCAAAGCTGTATAACTGAGAGGAGACCTCCACATAGCCTTTAAAGGAATGCGGAGAACCGACCAGCGCTTCTGACCTAATGTCCAATCCTCACCTTCTCGTGGTGCACCCTGTTGGGTATCTACTTGGATACTGAACGAATGAGGATGGGCTGGCAATTTGGGATTTAGCCGACCAAATTGTATTCTTATTGGATAAACCAAAATAAAAAATGATGGTACAACATGACAAAATTTCATGCCAGCTGGGGCGTCGCCCGGTTAAACAAGGCCCCCATTGTTTTCGGCAGGGAACCAGGGCGAACAGTGAAAAGTCTGCTACTGGAACAAATCTGAAAACAAACCCCAACTCAACATCACCAGAGTTAAAGATCGGTACTATCAACATAAGAAGCCTGAATGGCAAAGAAATGGAGCTAGCTGAGGAATTAGATAAATACCAGATCGACATATTAGGGGTGACTGAAACAAAAAAAGACAAAAACTAGTGAGATCTTTCTGAGCAATAAATACAAAATGTTATATTCAGGCAATGACAATCAAGGAAAACAGGAGTAGCCATAGTATTCAACACAAAATACGAGGCTAATCTTCTTGAATGGCAGTCAGTCTCAAGTAGAGTAATGTAGGCAAATATGAGAATGGGGAACTGGACAATGAGACTTATTTGTGCCTATGGTCCCACAGAAGGTTCTACTAAGGTAGAAGTGGAGGAATTTTTTGAGGCTTTAGAAAAAGCAACTGACACAATGAAAAAGGAAAAGTTGGTCCTTGTTGAGGATTTAAATAGCAGAGTAGGAAATGATTGTGAGACAAAAATATTTTGGGAAAATTTGGAGAAAAGAGCAAAGCTAATAATAATGGCAGATATCTGTTGGATTTCTGCTCAGGACATGGACTGGTTATTACTAACACCATGTTCCAACATAAAAATGTGCACAAATTCACATGGAGAGAAGAGGCAAAGAACAAGAAAAGTCTCATTGACTATGTTATTGTTGATAGTGATGTTTTCTCCCTGGTGCAGGACACCAGAGTGTACAGAGGATTTGAAGTTGGAAGTGATCACTATTTAGTCTTGAGCAGGATAAAATTGAATTTCATATTGAAAAGAATAACATGTAAGAAAGTTTTAAAGCGAATAAAAGTTGAGCAGCTCTCAGATGTGAACTGTAGACTAAAATACACAAAGCTTATTGAAGAAAAAATGAAAGAGTTTGAGAACAGGAATCAAGCCTTGGAGATTCAGTGGCAAACTCTGAAGAAAACATTGATTGATTCTGCCAGAGAGGCATGTGGTGAGGTTGTCTGCAAGGATAGAACAATCAGAACTCCCTGGTGGACACAGGAAGTTAAAGAGGCAGTGAAGGAAAAGAAGAAAGCATATCAAAAGTTCCTGGCAAATAAATCAGCTTGTGCTCTTAGAGAATACAGAGACAAATGCAAGAATGCTAAACACTGTGTAAAACTAGCTAAACAAAAGTCATGAGAGGACTTTGACTAGAATATAGAAAATAAATATCAAGAAGGTGGCAAAATATTTTGGAGGTTGTTGAAGAAGCTTAGGAATGGAGGAGAGAGTGCTGTAAAAGGAGTTCATCATCATCATCATCAAATTCATGCCATGTACCCTCAAGGAGAGAGTGCTGTAAAAGGAGTTCATCATCATCATCAAATTCATGCCATGTACCCTCAAAGGGTGTACAGGATATGATAGTACAACATGAAAAAAATTACATCGTTACTAACTTCCTATCTACAATTTTCCTCCAAATCAGTCTGTTACTTGTCAAGACTCCAACATTATCAGATCTTATATTTCTATCATCTAAGGCACTTTGTACCGTATCAATCCACCTATGTCTTGGTCTTCCTCTGGTTCGTTTTCCTGCAAACCTGACAGAGAACACTTGTTTTGCTAATCTTTCCTCACCCATTCTGTTTAAGTGACCATACCACCTGAGATTAGCTCTGTTAACGCATTCCTGGATGCTGACAATTTCAAGTTCTTTCCTAATAACCTCGTATTTAATATGATATTGCCATTGATGCCATCTGTTCACGCCTATAATCTTTCTCAGCACTCTCATATCTGCAGTCTCTAGTCTTTGGTCAAGTGTTTTACTTCTGACCCAGCTCTCATATCCATAAGTTAAAACTGGTTTGAACACTGTCTTGTATAAGCTAATTTAGTGTTCTGACTAATCTCTCTCTTATTCCATATGAATTTATTCAATTGACTTCCTACCATACCAGCTTTGTTGATTCTGTTGTCTATTTCCATATTTAATTTACCATCTTCAGTAAATCTTGTGCCTAAGTAGCTGAAATGTTTCACTTGTTCCACAGGTTCTCCATTCACAACACAGTTGACATTTTCAATGATTCTGCCTATTTTCATTGTCTTTGTCTTTTTAATGCTGACCTTCATACCATATCTATTACAAAAGTTATTCGATTTAGTCAGGGAATCTTACAGACTTGTAGCGGATTTATTTAGAAGTATAACATCATCCGCATAAAGCAAAGAGCTGACATTAACATCTCCAATTTTGAATATCATGTTTAATACCACTTTCCTTCATAATGTGATCCATATAGATAATGAATAACAGAGGGGATAATGTACATCCTTGTCTCACACCAGATTTAACATTAAACAAGGAGTTAGAGATGATAAAGGTGACATGAAAACGGGAGAAAAAGATATCGTTGAAGTAGGGAGTAATTACTTTGAAAAACTGCTAAATGAAACAAGCAGTGATGACAGCACAGTGGTAAAAATCACTGACCAGGCATGCAGTCAGGAATACATATCCATACTTGAAGTAGAAAAAAGCCATTGAAGGCTTGAAATGTGGAAAGGCAGCAGGAGTAGATGATATTCGACCAGAAATGCTGAAGTATGGTGGTATAAGAGTCTTACAGTGGCTGCACTGCATAGTTCAGAAAGCCTGGACAGAGGGACGAATTCCTGATGATTGGAGTAGAGCTCTTATAGTACCCATATATAAAAAGGAAAATAAAACTGAATGTGAGAACTACAGAGGTATTTCCCTACTGAGTGTTCCTGGCAAGATCTATGCAAGTATACTTGAGAAACGGTTGAGAAGAATTGTGGAATAAAAGCTTGGTGAAGAACAAGCTGGATTCAGGCCAATAGAGGCTGTCAGGATCAGATCTTCACTTTATGACAAATAGTCGAGAAAGCATTGGAATATAACAGATATCTGTATTTAAGTTTTGTCAATTTGGAAAAGGCATATGACGAGGTGCCAAGAGAGAAGCTATTCAATATGCTACAGTTATATGGTGTCAATGTGGCATTATATCAAACAATACTTAGTCTTTATTTGAGTTGTAAGTCAGCGGTTAGAATTGAAGGAAGTACAGGAAGATGGTTTAATATTAAATTTGGTGTGAGACAAGAATGTACATTATCCCCTCTGTTATTCATTATCTATATGGATCACATTATAAAGGGAAGTGGTATTAAACATGATATCAAAATTGGAGATGTTAATGTCAGCTCTTTGCTTTATGCGGATGATGTTATACTTCTAAATAAATCCGCTACAAGTCTGCAAGATTCTCTGACTAAATTGAATAGCTGTTGTAATAGATACGGTATGAAGGTCAGTAATAAAAAGACAAAGACAATGAAAATAAGCAGAATCATTGAAAATGTCAACTGTGTTGTGAATGGAGAACCTGTGGAACAAGTAAAACATTTCAGCTACTTAGGCACGATTTTTACTGAAGATGGTAAATTAAATATAGAAATAGACAATAGAATCAGCAAAGCTGGTATGATAGGAAGTCAATTGAATAAATTCATATGGAATAAGAGAGAAATTAGTCGGAACACTAAATTAGCTGTATACAAGACGGTGTTCAAACCAGTTTTAACTTATGGATCTGAGAGCTTGGTCAGAAGTAAAACACTTGACCAAAGACTAGAGACCGCAGATATGAGAGTCCTGAGAAAGATTATAGGCGTGAACAGATGGCATCAATGGCAATATCATATTAAAAACGAGGATATTATGAAAGAACTTGACATTGTCAACATCGAGGAATGCGTTAGCAGAGCTAATCTCAGGTGGTATGGTCACTTAAACAGAATGGGTGAGGAAAGATTAGCAAAACAAGTGTTCTCTTCCAGGTTGGCAGCAAAACGACCCAGAGGAAGACCAAGAAATAGGTGGATTGATACGGTACAAAGTGCCTTAGACGATAGAAATATAAGATCTGGTAATGTTGGAGTCTGGACAATTAACAGACTGATTTGGAGGAAAATTGTAGATAGGAAGTTAGTAATGATATCATTTTTTTCATGTAGTACTATGATATCCTGTATACCTGCCTTGAGGGTACATGACAGGAATTTGATGATTGATGATAATGTTTGCTGTAGTGAGAGTCAGCTGTGATTAATTCATCAAAAATTGTGTAATCATTGGTTATTAAATAATTTGGAAATTTTGGTTCAAAGCTTAGCTGTTTAATGAAGTTATTTATTAACCATAGTACTGAGACTAAATTATGGCTCCTAAGTATAACTTTTTCAAATGAAGTAATAAAATTTGCTAACCATGGTTGGCTTGGATAGCATCTAAAAGGCTGTGAATTTGAATCCCATTGTGAACATGGATGTTTGTGAATGAAAAACTTCCATGATTAATCTCTGGAGAATGGTTCCTGGATTTATCTAACCTTTAGCTGACTCACAGTACTGTGGTTAGTATGTTTTGTGGACAAGAGTCATGTTTAAAAAATGGGTTGTATAAACTTAGGTGAATTATTTATTGCAGAATCTTTAACCAATATTATGGCCATCTTCAGGGCAATTCATGAGAAACAGTTTGTATGAAAGATGCAATAACAAAGTTATGGTCAATTAATAAAATTTAAAAATCTGAACTACTATTAGTCCAACAGAAACTAAACAGTTGTATAGATTCATAAAAAAATAATGATAAAAAGAGTTTAAAAAATCACTTCACAGAATTGAGAAGTGAATTTAAGGCAATTTGTTTTCAGATTAAGCCTGCACAGTGAAGCTTCAACCTTGAACTCCCTTTATAAAATCTTTTTTACACAAAATAGTTCTGTAGATGTCTGTTGGCTTCTGTAAGTAGAAGAAATTGCATACTGGACAAGACCACTTGATATTTCAGACTCTTGGTGAGATCTATATTGTTCTCATTTATTTGTACAGACATTGACTGACCTCCTTTGATCAAGTAACAAGGCACCTTTTTTGGTGTATTGTGAGTTTAGTGTATATGTGATTAGTTCATGATTTTTAATATAATTTTTTTCATGATTTGTTTTAAGCCTGTAATAAATTTTGTCATTAATTTCATTAATGTATATTGTTAATTTTTTATTCTTTCAGAAAATCAGTTTATCTTCCACATAGTCAGTTTTCTTCTCTTCAGAGAGTTAGATTTGATGATCAGTTACCTCTTTCCGAGCAGGGTCTTCGCCGTTCATGTAGAGAACTGTATGCTGCTCTTTATTCACAGAAATGCAACTCAATTTCAAAATTGCATCATCAGCCCAATAGTAATTCCATTCATTATCCAGGCTGCACTCCAGGGGTCAATTACAATGTTTCTTCTCTTCCTTCACCATCTAAAGCATTACGTTTGGGATATCGAATACAGACTAATGCATCTAGTATGTCAACAATTAAAGAAGGAACATTTGGTAAAGATAATGAAATGGACTCAAACAAAAGTTCTTCAGAGAGAAATCTCCAGATGACTGGAGATGATTTTATAGAAAAAGGAAGTTCGAGTATGACACATCTAGCTTCTGTCTGTGATCTTCCTGTGAGAATCTCAAAAATAGGAGCAGTTGGAAGTGGAAGATCATTGTTATTTAATCAAAATATTAACAGCTCATTTCGGCCTGATGTCAGTCATTTGTGTACAGAAAGTGATAGGATTTCTGATACAAAATCTTTTTGTTCTGAGAACCAAATAACTAGGAAAACTTTTAATATTAAAAATTATTCATATAGTATGCAACCTAGTGATTATGTTGAAGTTCAAACTAAACTTGCTACAATTACTGATGAACATTCAAAGCAGTCAGCCTTTTCACCTTCCCAGCATAGGATTTGCAGAACAGACATCACTGATATAGAATCAAAAGAACCAAATTGTGAGAAATCAGATGAACGCTCTTTGCAGCTGTATGAATCTGTGAATGACAACGTTCAAGACAGCTGCATTTCTAGTAAGTAACTGAAGTTATTTGTTTTAGCTATGGATGTTTTTGTAAGTATTATAAAATAATGGGTGTTTTGTTGTAATGCATGCATTGATAATAATTTTTGCAACTGAAATGCGTTATTCTCAGTCAGTAATATTTCACTTTCTCTTGGTACTTTATAAACAATAGCTGAAGCCTATTCTGAAGGCTCACTTGTGCCCTCATGTGGGTGGAGATGAGTGCTTCATTCAGCTTGTAAAACCTGCCTGTAAATAAAACTTTGTATTTGTTATGGATATTATTTCTGGAAAACTCCCATGTATTTGTATTTGTATTATATGTATATCCAGAAAGCTCTTTTATTTGCCTTATGAAAGCAGTCTAGATTTTGTGTTATCGCACATTTACTGTAGGCAGCATCATTGCTTCTCTGAAAACTATTTTCTTTTACTTGTGTTAAGCCTAGTACTTTTTTTTTCCTAGTACGTATGAGAATTTTTTTCATATAGAAAATATAGAGATTTTTTTTCAATGCAGATAAGTGTATTGTTTTAATTATGCCATGAAGAGAGCAGAATTATAAAAGTTTTTTTTTTTTGAACAAGAGCTAAGGTCATTCATTTATGCAGTCTAATACATAATGATGTATTAGAGAAGTGGTCAGCAAACCAGTGTAAATTATCCCAAGTGGGGTAAAAATGAAATTCTTGGGGATAATGAGGACTCAATAGACATAAATAAAATTATATAAAAAGCACGTTCCTTGTTATGAAGAAATTTTTCTTCTGGCAACACTGCATCTGGCCAATGTAATATACGTTTTTAGGAGACGTCACGCCATGTTGAACCCCAAACAATTTGGTTGCTAAGGTGTTGTCAAGTGGTTAAACAGATATTATTTGTCAGTTGTCTATTACCTGCCTTAACCTTATTTTTTTGACACATGTGTTTTTGCTCTGTTTAAGTCGATTTAAGTAGTTATTTAATTTAATTTATTTCAATAGTTCTATTTTAAGTGTAAGATTTTCATTTATTAACCATATTTTTGTTTTATGTTAGTTCGATAATTTGATTAATATTTTTCTCCTTGCTCGATTAAATTTTGATGGTCAATACAATCATTAAATACTGCCTTCATCTTGAGGACATGTCTTAGTGCCATGTTTACCAATTAAATTATTGTAAATTTAAATGAACTTTAAAAACTTAGATTCAGTCACTATCTTTTTTACCCTTCAGATGACATCAACTAGAAAAATAATATACCAGGAAGAGTTCCTCAATTATGGGTTTACACAAATAGAAGATAAAGGAATAATGAAACCACAGTGTGTTTTCTGTTTGCAAGTACTGACTGCAGAATCTTTCAAAAAGAGTCAATTGAAAAACACTTGGATAATTTGCACCCACATCTGTCTTCCAAACTGCAGGAATACTTTGTGAATTTGGAAATGTCTGTCAAAAGACAAAGACTGGACAGCAAATTGAGAGGTACATTCAATCAACGTTCAGCATCAAAGGGTAGCTTTGAAGTGACCTGGTTGATTGCCCGAAACAAGAAACCATATACTATTGGTGGGGAATTGGTTAAACCAGCAGCTTGGAAAATGGCAGAGATTATGTATGGTCAGAAAGAAGCCATGAAACTAAATTCAGTGCCCTTGTCTGCAAAAGTTGTGAAAGAAAGAATTTCTATTATAGCAGAATGTGAGGGAACAAGTTATTTCTTCAATAAAAGACAGTAAATGCTTTGCTATTCAGCTTGATGAGACTACAGATGTCAGTAGTAATTTGCAGCTGATGGTGTATGTTCGCTACAAAGGTTTACATGCAATTGAAAAGGAATTGTTGTTTTGTTCTCCTCTCGAGTTGTGATCTCGTGGAATTGATGTCTTCAATAAAGTTAATGAATACTTCATCATCATCATCATCATGATCAAATTCCTGCCATGTACCCTGAAGGGGTGTACAGGATATGATAGTACTACATGAAAAATTTACATCATTACTAACTTCCTATCTACAATGTTCCTCCAAATCAGTCTGTTACTTGTCAAGACTCCAACATTATCAGATCTTATATTTCTATCGTCTAAGGCACTTTGTACCGTATCAATCCACCTATGTCTTGGTCTTCCTCTGGGTCGTTTTCCTGCAAACCTGGCAGAGAACATTTGTTTTGCTAATCTTTCCTCACCCATTCTGTTTAAGTGACCATACCACCTGAGATTAGCTCTGCTAACGCATTCCTGGATGCTGACAATGTCAAGTTCTTTCCTAATAACCTCGTTTTTAATATGATATTGCCATTGATGCCATCTGTTCACACCTCTAATCTTTCTCAGCACTCTCATATCTGCAGTCTCTAGTCTTTGGTCAAGTGTTTTACTTCTGACCCAGCTCTCATATCCATAAGTTAAAACTGGTTTGAACACTGTCTTGTATACAGCTAATTTAGTGTTCCGACTAATTTCTCTCTTATTCCATAAGAGAGAAATTAGTCAACTGAATAAATTCATATTCCATATTAATTTATTCAGTTGACTTCCTACCATACCAGCTTTGTTGATTCTTTTGTCTATTTCCATATTTAATTTACCATCTTCACTAAAAATCATGCCTAAGTAGCTGAAATGTTTTACTTGTTCCACAGGTTCTCCATTCACATCAAGTTGACATTTTCAATGATTCTCCCTATTTTCATTGTCTTTGTCTTTTTATTGCTGACCTTCATACCATATCTATTACAACAGTTATTCAATTTAGTCAGGGAATCTTGTAGCAGATTTATTTAGAAGTATAACATCATCTGCATAAAGCAAAGAGCTGACATTAACATCTCCAATTTTGATATCATGTTTAATACCACTTTTCTTAATAATGTGATCCATATAGATAATGAATAACAGAGGGGATAATGTACATCCTTGTCTCACATCAGAATTAACATTAAACCATCTTCCTGTACTTCTTCCTTCAATTCTAATTGCTAACTTACAACTCAAATAAAGACTAAGTATGCTTGATATAATGCCCCAATGACATTAACTATAACTGTAGTGTATTGAATAGCTTCTCTCTTGACACCTTGTCATATGCCTTTTCCAAATCGACAAAACTTAAATACAGATCTTTGTTATATTCCCATGATTCTTCACTTTTTGTCGTAAAGTGAAGATCTGATCCTGACAGCTTCTATTTGACCTAAATCCAGCTTGTTCTTCACCAAGCTTTTCTTCCACAATTCTTCTCTACTGTATCTCAAGCATACTTGCATATATCTTACCAGGAACACTCAGTAGGGAAATACCTCTGTAATTCTCACATTCAGTTTTATTTCCATTTTTATATATGGGTACTATGAGAGCTCTACTCCAATCATCGGGAATTTGTCCCTCTGTCCAGGCTTTCTGAACTATGCACTGCAGCCATTGTAAGACTTTTATACCACCATACTTCAGCATTTCTGGTCAAATATCATCTATTCCTGCTGCCTTTCCACATTTCAAGCCGTTGATGGCTTTTTCTACTTCAAGTATGGATATGTATTCCTGACTGCATGCCTGGTCAGTGTTTTTTACCACTGTGCTGTCATCACTGCTTGTTTCATTTAGCAGTTTTTCAAAGTAATTACTCCATACTTCAAGGATATCTTTTTCTCCTGTTTTCATGTCACCTTTATCATCTCTAACTCCTTTTACAGCACTCTTTCCTCCATTCCTAAGCTTTTTCAACAACCTCCAGAAAATTTTGTCACCTTCTTGATATTTATTTTCTATGTTCTTGCCATGACTCCCATGTCCTCCCATGACTTTTGTTTAGCTAGTTTTACACAGTGTTTAGCTTTCTTACATTTGTCTCAGTATTCTCTAAGAGCACAAGCTGATCTATTTGCCAGGAACTTTTGATATGCTTTCTTCTTTTCCTTCACTGCCTCTTTAACTTATACTTTAATAACGTTAATTTAAAGTGGGAAGACTGCATTGCTGTGTCTGTTGATGGAGCTCCAGCTATGTTGGGTCATGTAAGTGGTTTTTTGGCTTTGGCGAGAGAGAGAAAGAATAATACAAAAATTGAAGTTAACCATTGTATGATCCATCGCCAAGCACTGCTTGTGAAACATTTGGAACCTGCACTTGATAACATCATGCATGATGTTATCAAGGTTGTCAATGTTGTCAAAGGAAATGCACTAAACACAAGACTATTTCGTGAATTATGTAAAGATGGTGAGGCTGAATATACAGACCTACTTTATCATACAGAAGTGAGGTAGCTCTCACGTGGAAATGTTCTGAACCGAGTGTGGGCTCTCAAAACTTAACTTGAAATTTTTATGGTTGATCAAAAGCATGTTTTCGAAGATAAGTTTACAAACTCCTCGTGGGTTGCACATCTCGCATATTTAGCTGATATTTTTGAGTATGTGAATGCATTGAACAAAGAATTGCAAGGAAAAAACATCAATATAATTTCAGCATTTGGATCAAAGCTTTTATATTGGAGACAGAAAGCAGAACAAAACAAGATAGCTTTGTTTTTGGAAGATTGTGAAAATATTACTTTTGATGACATCAAGGATACAGTTATAAGGCATCTTACCAAACTCAAAGAGTGGTTCTCTGATTACTTTCCAGATCTTGATTCACATACTGTCAGTTGGGTTGTAGATCCCTTTAAATGTGAAATTGCTGATGTACCAGAAGAGCCTCAAGGGTTGACAGAGGCACTTCTTGAACTTCCATCCAATAGTGAAGCACGTATTAAATTTGAAAACAAAGCAGATCTGTCATATTTTTGGATGTCAATAGCTGCATAGGCTTTCAAAATTGCACATAAGGAGGCAGTCAAACAACCTACCTTTGCGAACAAGGATTTTCCACTCTAATGAACATGAAAAAAAACAAAACAGAGAAATTGATTGGATCCTGGAGACAGTATCCAAATTGCTCTGACATCAAAATTCCCCAATTTTGACATTATTGTATCAAAAATGAAACAACATAATTTCTCCAAAACCTGAAGTGAAAAAGTTTTCAAAGAAATCCGTTTATTTCATAATGAGGATATTAATTTATTTTATCACATTTATTTTATACTTTTTATATTTATAATTGTATTCTCCGTATAAATAGATTCAATAAACCTTTTGAATTTAAATAATCTATGATTTTCTCCCTTTCAAATCAAGGGGGTAACGTCGCCGTAAATAAATATATTTTGGGGTAATAGGTAAAAAAGTTCCCCGACCCCTGTATTAGAGCCTAGCAAATAATGATGACCTTTCAAATCCCTTCTGAATGATACAGATAGATGACAGTTTGACAGAACAAGGTCTGAGCTATATAAGGAATGTTTATGGATCTCCAACTGTAACTATATAGGGAATGTTTATGGATCTCAAAGTGTAATGTCTGAATTTTTAAAATTTTTATTTTGTATGATAATACAACGGCCATGAACCCCTTTTATGGGGAGGTATGGCACCACTTGAATCCCTCCATTTTTATCCAGGCTTGAGACAAGCATAGTTGACGAATCAAACCTATGGCTGGGTCTTAAGTATTCCTAATTGTAATCCTTGTGTGTTCATGGGGCCAGTTTACTTGTTCTGGGGGACAAAAAACCCGAGTTTCTGGATGACTCCCCCCCCCCCCACACACACACCTCAGTATGGGACCGGCTAACTCACCTTTCATGGAAAGAGACCAGATAAAGGTTCCTCACATCACAGACAGGAATCAAACCGAGGTCTTTCCTGACCAAAGGGCTTTTTGGAATAAGCCAGCAATTTGGAATAACTACTGACCATCTGAATGATGGTTGTGTAATGATTGCTGCCATATAGGCAGCAATCCTCAGTAGTTATTCCAAATTGCTGGCTAGCTCATCACTCATATCTCACACACTGTTTAATTTTTTATTCCTTTTCTAAAGATGTTCAATGATTAATTCTTGTGAATTTCAGAAAAGCGTGATCATCACTTTTTTTGTTTAAGTTATGATTTGAACATTGCCCTGATGAGGGTTCTGTAGTGTGGTTTCATTCAAAATTTTGTTGCTTGCTCTCAGGCTCATGCTGGTATTAATTATTATTATTATTATTCCTGATACCTCCATGGAGTCCGAAGACTCATCTCGGGAGGACACCTACAACTGTCTCAACCACTACACCGAACCTCTACTATGAATCATCTCCATCAACACCATCTACTGCCAACCTCCACCACCACCACAACTAGTATTTTTTGTCTGTAAATTGCTTGTGTTCTGAAGGGCCGATTTGTCTGTATGCGGGATGAAAAACCCGAGTTTCTGGGAGAAAAAACTCTGCTACCTCCGTATGAGATCGGCTAACTCACCTTCGATCGAAATCGTCCAGATAAAGATTCCGCGGCGAGAATCGAACTTAGGCCTATTTCAATTGAAGGGCGCAATGTACCGTCGTTCTTCCAATTGTGCTACGGAGGCGCTAATGTTTCATGACCAGTCATAAAAGGCTATGTGGATGTCTCCCAGTTATACAGCTTAGACCCCTTAAGTACTCCATCAGGAAAATATGATGTAATAAATGTGTAATGCCTGAACATAAAAATGGATACCCACAGAGATGCTAAACCATTCTTATCTAATACTTTTTAAATTACATCACATTTAAAATCAGATAATACCATGCCTTCTTACTACCTTAAACCACTTATACCTGAGGAAAAGATTGTGTTATAAAAGCTTCAAAGCATTTGACCACTAGGGGATGTAGATACATTATGGTCAATAGCAATGGATGTATGAGTGGTGATATTAAATAAGTGAAATTAACTCACAGATTGATTTCTTATCTCTGAAATCTTCTATTTGTTTATGAATAAGAAAACAAACTGAACTAATTTTTATTAGTTTGTTTCATAAAGTAAAAGCAAAGATCAAAGTAGTAGTAATAGCAGCAGTAGTAGTAGTACTACTACTACTGCATGTAATGTACTGTAGATCTTTCTCTGATGCCAGCTGCATATTCTCATGTATTCCATCATTTCGAGAAAATTCCCATTCCCTAAATCAGCAGTTGGGAAACAGTATTGTGAACAGTGGCTAAACAGTCATGTGAAATAAATTTTTAAAGATGTCCAAAAAAAAAAAAAAAAGGAAGAAACATTTTCTGATTTAATTATTTTTGCATACACAGAAATTGCATGCACTGCCAAAATTGCTGCTTTATTCATAATCCCAAATATCAACAATGAGAATGACTGATGTGAGGCCACAGTGCTATCAACCCTTGTTTTCCTCAGCCAATATGTTGTCTCAAGGAGTCTACTGAGATCATGGTAGACTGTATATTTTAATATGAATCCTTATGATCAGCCTACTATGCAAACTACTCTTTTGAATAGCCAGAATCTTACGTAATATCATATTTGTTGATACCATGTTATTCTTTTGCAGTTTCTCTCTCTTTTTTTTATGTCTCTAATACAACATGAAGAAATCTTTATAATTAGGATAAAATTGTGTTGATATTAAAAGCAATGCAGTGTATTTTGTGTTGTTTCATTCCAGCTTTAATCATATGAACTTATTTTCCTATGTCTATGCAGAACAAAATATTTCATTTTTCATTTTGTTTACAGCAATGGATAATAGAGTTTGCATTTGTTAAATATTTGGGACCATGTTTATGTCCCAAACATTTTATGGTGTTATGAAAAGTAAATCTTGATCTAATTACAGTTTAGATTAATTTAGTCTAACATGTAGTTAGATAGGTTGCTGAATGAAAAATTTTTAATTCTATAAAATTATAAAATTATGCATTTTTTTCAGTGTCTTATTGTAAAATTAATTTAATTACTATCTCTTTTTGTCATTAATTGTTAGTGACTTTACTTTATATACGTATACTGTAATTTGGAATAATATTTCAAAATTTTGGGATAAATTATCTGCCAAGAGGATTCATTTTGACTTCTTATAGGTCACCATTCCATTAGTCACCAACAGTGCTTGTCTCAGCCTTCAGCTAGCATACATGATTCACATTCCCAAGGATCTGTGCAAAACAGGTATATAAATAACTAAATACTTAAATAAAAAAAATTAAAACATCTTATATTAGTATTCACAAAATAGCAGTAAAGATTAATAAATTTTGAAACCATAGATTATCTTAGATTCAGTCATTTTTAATATTTCTGTACTTTCACTAGAAACAAACTTTTCTCTTTTTACTCTTTAAAAATTTTGAAGTTATTTTTCAATGACATCAGTTGCAACCTAATTCCTTATTTAAATTTATTGTAACTGCTATTTTCTTCATGTGGCAAGTTAAAATTTTGAAAATGATTGAAGCCTTGATTAGAGATTCCCCTCCTATTCTGTTTAACTGGAACACTGAAAAAGCTAAGGCAATATGGCATAGAGTGTTGCTGGTTCACTTAACACCCCATCTCTACTTTCCAAATGCACTTCACTATAGAAATGGAAAATAACAAGACTCCTTTTCTTTATATACATGTTGCATATTTTTTCATCATATTGTCATCTGCAGTCTAAAGGAAATTCCTCTCCATGTAGAGAAACAACTTTCCAGAACTGACACTACAGAATTCATTAAGATACTATCATAGAGTGCAAAACTATCTGGTCTTCACAAACTCAAACACATACTGAAACATTTTAATCAATAAATATAATTTCCAAGTTAATAGATTGAAATCCTCAGTGTCTGTACCCTTCTCCAACAAACCTCAGTAAAGCTGTTATTATCTTATATTGGTCACATCAGAAAAGTAGATAAAGAATTAAAAAAATATATCCTTCTCATCATTGCTTTCACACTGCATAGTAGTAGTCATCCCTGACTCAAATCCTATAAGAAGCCTCTCCACCCTTTCATGCTCTCTAGTATCTACAAGGATCCATGTGCCTAAATATGTAGAACTTCAGATGATATAGAATACCATTTTAAACACAAATGATATTTTGTATTATCCAAAGTTCATCTATAGTCAGACTAGAAGCAAGGGAAATATTAGCTTTAGTAAGTAATACTTATTATTAATTATGTATTAATAATTAATACATAATTAATAATAAGTATTAATTATGATACACCATATCTGTCATCATTACTGTAAAGCCTGATGTCAGCTGCTACCTAAATTTAAAAATACATCATATACACCTGTTGATTTTAGACATTATGGTTTGACTGACTTCCTCCCAAATTGCTACTTCACCCTTGTTCATTCAACATCCTTATCAGTGCATACTAATGGACACATTTTTCTTGTGTTCATATTTTACAGCATATTTTTTCTTGTCATCTCATAGTCTTTCAATGTGCCCTAATATTGCAGCTTTTTGTGTTTCTCCTGCCAAACTGTCCACATAATTCCTTTTCTCTTCTCTTGCAAATCTTTTAACTAACTTGTCTTTCTCTCTATAATTGCCCAAATTAATTTCTTTAACTCTCTGGGATTTGCCATTTTCAAACATCTTTTTTAATTTATGCCTCTCTTCTATGAGTTTTCAGGTCTTGTTGATAACCAGGCCTTGTTCTTTTTTCTTTCTTAGCACCCAAACCATCTCTTGTAACTTCATTATATACCATTTAAAATTTTTTCATTGCTTTTCAATCATGTCTTCTAGGCTTTCATTTCAGAAGTATTCATTTTTATTCAGGAATAGATAAATTTTTATTACATCTGTTGTTTCTGAAGACTAGAATAAAAACATCCCTATACTGTTAAAAAAACTTTCCAACCTCAACAGATGCTATGTTGCACAAGCAAGAAAAACAAGTAGTAGCTTTGTTTATCACTAAATACAGTAAACAGATATTTAACATCTATAAATTAAAGATACCAAGAAATTATATACTTGGTTTAATCCTTTATCAAAGTGTAAGCAAACAAAGTTTGTGCCTGAAGTATTTTCAGGGGAAACTGAAAATACTGGGGCAACTCGTATATAGAAGTTAATAACTTCACATCACTTGCCTTAGTATCCCATAATGCAAAGCACATATTCTTATGGGTATGTATAACGCTATGCATTATGAGAAGGGTCACTATCCAGACTGGTTTCGACCTTTACTGAGGTCTCTTCAGTGGGAGCCAGACTCAGAGGTGATACTAAGGTTGAATTAATGCAGAAGTCATATTTTCATATATGAGTTGCCAAAAGGTGTCATATCTTATTATTAAATTACTCTGGATTAGAGAAAGTTGTTGGAAATCCTTGTTGGAAACTCGTATATGAAAATATGACTTCTGCATTACTTCAACCTTAGTGTCACCTTTGGGTCTGGTTCCCACTGAAGAGACCTCAATAAAAGTCGAAGTTAAGGGTTGCTGCTGTTCTATATACAAGTTGTCCCAGTCCTGAAAATATTTCAGGCACAAACTTTGTTTGCTTACACTTCGATAAAGGATTAAACCAAGTATATAATTTCTTGGTATCTTTAATTTATAGCACAACCAAGTGAAAAAAACTTCCAATATTTAACATCTGTGTACTATATTTAGGAACAATTAGTGTAATTAGAGACAACTCGAATAACATACTTAATGGAAAAACACTCCACTCCTGTAGACTATGCTATAATAAATCTGCAACAACAGATTTATTGTACCAGTAAACATAACAGCTAACTAAAGACCTTTGTCCTAACATCCACTTTCAAAGTTTTGGTTCCAGAAAATATGTGTAACAGCTGTTTATAATACAGTCATTGGATACAAAAAGTGCCCAATTTATGAAAACCAAAATGAATATATACATACAACTTGAAACCTATTTGAATTGCATTTGAGATATTTGATATCATCCAGACACTTAACAAATGCTAATTTTAGAAATAAAATTCTACCAAATGAGGCAAAACTAACATGCCATGTAACATCTTTAACCACATCAGATATAGCGCAAATGATATTATTTCGAACTGTGGAAGGAGTTCCTTGAAATACAGTTGAATCCTTTAAATGACTGTCTAAAAGAGGAGCATACTTACGGAGCACATTTAAAATTCTATATAATTTCCTTTGAGAGGTCATCACGAATATAAGCAAGAGCTTCCTCTCAAAGGAAGCTCTTGCTTAGCCAAATAGCATACAGCATCAATTAATCTTTTTAAAAATGTCTCTATTTTTCTTTACTTGTTTATTATGATGGGTAACTTCAATTTTTCTTTGTTTGTCAATGAGAGTGTCAATTCCTTGTTTTCCAAACATCTTCAGATTTAAAAATGACCGCACATGTGATTGGGAGTACTCATGTTTTTGCATTACTGCTGTTAAATGATTAAGGTTGGAATATCCATGCTTATTCCAAATGCTTTTCTTTCTGAAGAATAATAAACAAGGTCAGCAAAAAAAGTCTTGACTGCACTTCACATCCAGTAATCCATTCTACTGCATTGTGTTGTGAAATAGAGAAGTGTCTCATGTACTCAGTTTTTGCACCTTTGTGCTTGCTCAATAAATTTGGTAGAGGAAGACAACAGCCTTTGACTACAGTCATACAATCCACAAGTTCTAGCAGAAAACAGGGCATTCATTAGATTTTCAAAATTGTTTTCCATTGTAAATATGGGCAAAAAGTTATACATTTATGGAAAATTATACATTAAAAACTTGTCTACATTATATATATAAAAACTTTCCTAACATGTCAGTTTGCACTTCACGCATGCAAAACAGATAACTCAGAAAACAAAAACAGCAACTCATAACAAATGATAATGTTCAATTGGATTGGTTGACACAATAACCAATCAACAGTCACTGATTTCTAGGAGCTATTGTCTCAGCGCTCACCCTGCCTCTCCTTCTGGGAGGTTTAAAAGCAGTGGAACGCTAAGAATTTGACCCACTGTGTGCCATCTGTACATCTGATCAAAGGGCTCAAAGGTGTGTGTATTTGAACGCACACCTGGGCTATTAACACGAATGTGATGCAATGTTTATGCATCGAAAAGTGTTCTCTTCACGAATCATTAATATATCGTGTTTAATTTTAGGAATTACATGAAGCCAGGAAACAATTAGGTAGTCTTTAACGGGAATAAATGCAAAAATATAATATCAGTGATATTGATATTCCATGGATGTGCACCACACACCTGGAATGCTCACCCCTGGTATTTATGTACCATAGAATGGATTATCCAAAAAAACCTACTCTAGAGACCAAACAGTAATTTTTAAGCCACTTCATGCCTTTAATAAGCAGGGTGCTGGTGGTTACACCAGGTAATACCTCTAGATCCAGAAATTGACAAATCTTACTGTCTGTTGTTATCATAAAAAAAATGTGATTGCATAAACCTACTGCAGGATGTGTGTAGTCCAAATGTCACAAATTTGAGATTCCTATGATTTAGGTATTATTGTACTTATCAGCTTCTTTGTAAAGCTATAAGTACATCATGTTGCCATAAGTGTCCAGACATCTCCGTAGCTGTACATTGCTTTGCTTATATGATGCAGATACATGTCCACAACACTATATAAGCATAGGCATGTAGGCATTAGCAGTGAGGTCATTTTTTGCTGTCAGAATGAATGGAAGAAAAGAATCGAGTCCATTTGAACATGGTACGATAGTTAGAGTTCAATACACAAGTTCAGTCATTGTCCAATAGATTTCTGCCACATCATGTGTCCTGGTCTACTCTCAGTGAGGTTATCATGAAGTAGAAACATGATGGAACCACCAAGTCCCTCTCTCAAGCTGGTAGTTCCAAGAAACTGACAAATTGGGACCAGTAAATTCTCAAGCATGTTGTCACAGTAAATCATCAGTCAGCCTTAGCAACCATTTCAAACGACTTCCACATGAGTTCTGAAATAGATGCCAGTGACAGAACTATTCACCTGGTTACACCTGCCAATGCCAGACATCATCTGGAATACCTACAGGAATGTCTTGTATTGACCATGGAATTTGGAGTCAGTAGCATAATGGTCTGGGTCCATTGGTTTTTTGTCTCTGGATCTTCAAATGCTGATGCCTACTATTTTTGACAACTCTGTTCTTCCCACACTGTGGCAATAGTTTGGAATAGGCCCTTGCCTGTATCAGCACGATAATGTATCTGCTCACAAAACAAGGTTTGAAGATATATAGAGGTGGAAGAACTAACCAGCCCAAAGTCCATACCTCAACACTATTGAACATCTTTGGGATGAGCTGGAGCGAAGGTTGCATGCCAAACCTGCTCATCCAATTAATACTCTTCAGCTGTTCACCATACTACAGGAGGAATGGAAACAAATTCCGGAACTCAGTGGAGAGCCTACCCTGAAGAGTAATGGCTGTAATAGAATGAAAGGAGGCCTGACTTCATATTGACAGCAACTCTGTAGCAATTTATTTATTCATGTTGGGCTCCCCCTTGCTCCTCGACTGTCCCTTGAGCCCTCCTTGTGAGGGATTAAGTATGTATTTTATGACTGTAGATCCATGTGTGTGTGGCCGGTTTGCCTGTTCTGAGGGATGAACAACCTGAGTTTCTGGGTGAAAAAATCCTCTACCTCCGTATGAGACTGGCTAACTCACCTTTAGTTGAAAGAGACCAGATAAAGGTTCCTCACGTCCTGGACAAATCGAACCCAGGTCTTTCCAACTGGGCTTCATCTATACCAACTGAGGTATGGAGACTCATCTCTGTAGCAATGGGGAATACAAACTGTTGCTATCTGGACACTTCTGGCAACATAGTGTAGATGCCATTTTGTGGATTAGTAACATCTTAGTTTACCTGGTTTATATTATAATTTAAAAATTTCCTCCTATCTTTTCTCATAGGTTACCTATCTTAAGATGTTTGCATGCGTTGGCGAATTCTTTCAAATTATCTTTGTATCGGACCGCAAGTGAACGGATATATTCTCCTAGGAAAAAGGATCTAGCTGGAAGTCTATCTAATCAAAAAGCTAAATCTGAAGTTGACAATCTTGATGAACCTTGTAGTAGTCTATCTAAATGTAGTAATAGGAAATCATTTCTTAAAAGATTAAAAGGAAGATATAGCAAACAAAAGCGAAGTATTCCTGTAGAGAAACAGCAAAAACAGCAACTGTGAGTACCTCCTTGAAATTGAAATCTAAATCCCTTATTCTGTTTATAAAGAAAGTTATTTTTGTAATTAATAAGAATTATTAATGTAATTCTTTGTCACTATCAGAATGTGTTCATTTGTTCATATATGTGTGGGCATGCATGGCTGATTTAATATTAATAATATTGGTCTTGTCCTATAATTATGGTATGTCCAGTGATACAAAGGAACAAAAGACATGTGGCTGAGGAAAGTTAATCCCATAGAAAAGGAAACTTGGATAATGGTCTGAGTTACTAAGAGCAGAGCTGACATCTATGGTATATCTGGTAGGAGATGGTTTATGAAAAGTTCAAGAATTAAAAGAAGATGGTGAGAATTATATGATATTCTGATTTGTTAAGTAAGCAATATACATGATGTCATTGACAATAGCAAGTACTTCAGAAGTCACTTGGAGTTGTGAATATTCATGTCTGCTAGGAAGATGATTCCACTGTTTGTGTAGTTAAACTGCAGCAAATCAAGCTAAATTAATGCCTGCTGTTCATTGTTAGGTTACTCTCCAATTAGGAAGCTGGCATATTTACACCAACTGTGCCAATCACTTTTCCTCCTCTTAGGTGAATAATACAGGTTATCCGTTCATTATGCCCCCCCCTCCACATTTGTAATAAAATAGAATGGTTATATAGTTGGTGGACTTCTGAAGTTTACAGAATATTTTTGATTTTAATGCTGTAGGCAATATATATACTTCATTATGAAGATTTCAGGTACCAGAATTATTGTTAGTCACACAAACATTAATTCTTGTATTACCTGAATTCATCTGTTAATCTGGACATTAAGCTCTTAATCCATTAAACATCGATTAATTCTGGATTTTCAGTTTTATAATTTCATACTTTTCTAGTTCTTATTTATATATCTCCCATTACTGTTTGAATTTGTACATTTTTCATTTGCTGGTTTGTGTTCCATGCATGATTTCTGTTTACTGACCTCAGCTACTGTTCTCTCTCCAAATTTATCACTCTTCAGTAAGTCATGTTATCTCAGCTATAATAATATTGGGTATTTATTTTGATTGGCCTTCTTCAAGTAACAGTGTTCATCATAAAATTGAGTGCAGTCAAACTTCCATTTGCTGTGGCACCCCAATTGTCCTTTTCCTCCTATTTTTTCCCATTTTACTTTATTTTCTTTTTAGCTCTCACTAACAGAATTTATGTTTATCCATTTCAGTATGAATCTGATTTACACCACTGTCTATACAAAAGTCTAAAATGAAGATCAGTATCCCAAAGTTAAAATCTAAATCTTTTTTTTATTGAAATGATAAAGTACTAAATATAAAATTATCACCGTTATCATCACTTTCCTGATATGTACCCTCATGGGGTGTTCAGGCTACTTTGACAGCTCTACATGATTAAGTTTACATTATTATTAATTTCCTATCAGTAATTTTCCTCCAAATCAGTCTATTACTTGTGAGCACTCCAATATTGTCATATCTAACATTTCATGCTTCTAAGGCACTTCTGACTGAATCAATCCACCTACACCTAAGTCTTACTCTGGATCTCTTTCATGCCATCTTGGATCAAACACATGTTTTGCTAACCTTTCCTCTCTCATTCTATTTAAGTGGCCATGCCACCTTGGATTAGCTCAACTCACACATTCTTGAATGCTAAGTGTCAAATTCTTTTCTAATATCTTCATTTTTAATATGATTCTGGTATTGCTGCCATCTGTTTATTCTCCTAATTTTTCTCAGAACGCTCATATTTGTGGTCTATAGTCTTTGATCAAGTACTTTATTTCTAACCCAACTCTCAGATTCATAACTTAAAAAATAACTAGTTTGAACAGTATTGAATACTGCTAGTTTGTTTTGGCTAATTTCTCTCTTATTCCACATAAATTGATTCAACTGGTTCCCCATCATACTAGCTTTGCTTATTCTGTTATTTGTTGAAATTTAATATGCCATCTTTTCTAAAAACTGTGATTAAATAGCTGAAATATTTTACTTGTTTTCTATAGGTTCTCCATTGAGAATGTGCCTGAAGTTTTCTGTTTGCTCTGTTTTCATACTTATGATCTATTTGTTGCTGATTTTCATGCCAAATTTGTTACAGTTGTTATGCAGTTAAGAACCCTCAAGATTTGCAATGGATGTGTTTAGGAGTTCAACATCATCTGCATAAAGCAAAGACTAACTTTGATATCTCCAATTCTAATATCAGGTTTAAATGCCACTTTCTTTCATAATGCAATCCATATAGATGATGAATAAGAGTGGAGATAATATGCATCCTTGTCTTACCCCTGATTTTATTCCAAACCAGCCTCCTGTATTTCTTTCAGTTCTAATTGCTGACTGACAACTTAAATATAGACTATGTATTGCTCTGTACAGTGTTCCGTTTATCTGTATAATTGCGATGTTTTGAAAAGCTTTTCTCTTGGCACCTTGTTGTATGCCTTTTCCAGATCTACAAAACTTTAACACAGATCTTTATCATATTCCCATGATTTCTCAACTGTTTGTTGTAAATTGAAAATCTGATCTTGATAACCTCTAGACTAAACCCAGGTTGTTCTTCTACAATTTTTCTTAGCTGCTTTTCAAGTATGATTGCATGAATCTTATCTGGAATACTTAATAGAGAAATTCCTGCGTAATTTTCATATTCAGCTTTATTCCCTTTTTTTATAGATAGGAACTATCAGAGAGCTCTACTCCAGTCATCTAGAATCTGGCACTCTGATCAGGCATTCTGAATTATGCAATTAAAACTTTTATACCTTCATATTTGAGCATTTCTGGTTGGATATCATCTACTCCAGCTGCCTTTTCACATTTCAAGTTTTTGATGTCTTTTTCTACCTCAAGTATTTACATATACTCCTGTTTGATTTCCTCTTGCAAATTTACTACTACTTTTCTGTCACTGCTGGTTTTGTTTATGTCTTTCAAAGTAATTACTCCAGACATCTAGGATATTATCATCTTCAGTTTCAAGTTTTCAAGTGACTCTTTTCCCTGTATCTAAACCCTTTTCAGTAGCCTCCAGAACATTTTGCCATCTTCTTAATATTTATTTTCTATATTCTTACTGAAGTCTTACCATGATCTTTATTTAGCTACTTTTACACATAGCTTAGTTCTCTTACATTTTTCTCTTTATTTCTTTTGGACATCTACTGACTTATTTGCTAGAAACTTTCAATATGCTTTCTTCTTATCCAGAACTGCTTCTTTAACTTTTTCTGTCCAACACGGGGTTGTTATTATTTTTTTTTTTAATAATTGCAGGCAACTTTAACACATCTCTCTCTAGATGAATCAGTCAATGTTTTCTTCAGAGTTTGTCCCCGAGACTCCAAGGTTTGGTTCTTGTTTTCAAATTATTTCATTTTTTCTACAATAATTATTGTATTGAGTCTATAGTTTACTTGTAAAAGGTGTTCAACTTTAATTATTTTTAAAACTTATTTTATATACCGTTCTTTTCAATGTGATATTCATTTTCAGGATACAAGATATTCAATGTGATATTCATGTTCAGGATACAAGAGAGTACTGATCCTCTGTACTCTCTTATATCCTGAACTAGCCTGAAGATATCACTATCAATGATGACATTCAACGAGGCTTTCTTATTTTATGCATTGTCTCTCCACATGAACTTGTGGACATCCTTATGCTGGAACATAGTATTAGTAATGCCTGGTTCATATCCTGAGCAGAAATCCAGCAGATACCTACTGTCATTATTAGTTTTGTCCTTTTCTCCAAATTTTCCTGAAACATTCCTGTATGCCTGGGATTCATTTCCTACACTACTGTGTTTAGATCTCTATCATAGGCCACTTTTTTGTTTTCTTTATGTCAACTGCCTGCTCTAATGATTAAAAAAAAATTCCTCAACTTCTTCTTAAGAAGAACCTTCTGTGGGACCTTAGGCAAAAACAAGTTTCAATGTCCCTTTCTCCCATTTTGAAGTTTTTCCCATATAACTTTCCCTGAAGCTTCCTTCCAATTAAGTAGTTTATCTTCATGTTTGGTGTTACTATACTACTATTGCTGTTTGCTACTTGATCCTTTCCTTCATCATTATTTCCCGAATATAACTTCCTGTACTTATTATTTAGTAAGAGCTCATCTTTTTATTTGGCTTTGTCCCTTAAGCAACCCCAATATAAAATTATTATATGGTGATAAAATAATCTAGTTCAGTCTTTAGCTATTCAGAGCTTAACATATTTCATAATTGCCAACTACCAACACGTGAAACTCAACAAATGTGTGTGTGAGGGAGTGAGGGGAGAAGGAAATTAAGAACCAATTAAGTTTTTTTTTTTGGTGTGTGTGTGGGGAGAGTGTAATTGCACTGACCTGCTAAAGCTTGGTTTGATGAGCTAGTTCAAGAAGCTGTAGTTATCTGACTGAATTCCAGCACCTTCTTTAATATTTATTTCTTTGGGAGGCAGCATTTTTCCTAAATTCCCTAAGCAAATTTGCCAACTTTGTGCTATAACAGACTTCAGTCATCCCTCGACTTACGCCGGGATTCCGTTCCATCAGGCAGGACTTAAGTCGATACATTAAATCAACAGAGTTACAGGGGTTAGGGACTTAATAGTAATAAGTATACTGTCATTTTAATTTTTAAATCTTATTATAAAACTGTACTGTGCGTTACTGCCACTATAAAACGAGAATGATCACCCAAATCTTCCTCTATAATCACATCTTCATTACCTTCCCTATGTGAAGGACCAGACTGTGGCTCTTCTGGTGTAATGTTTGTTTTTTTGATGAAAATGTCCAATGTACTTTGCTTATTCTCTTCTCCTTTTCATCATAAATTTGTTTATAAAAAGTAAATGCATTATGTACTTTCCTTTCTACTAATAAGTAGTGTTCAACATTGGGTCTATGTCTTCAACCATTTTGAGAACATTGCTAACTGCAGGGAACTCTGCAAGACCCTTCACTGTGACGTGTTTTGAGAATGATGTCCAGAATAACGATGTGAGAATATGATTGTGGAGAATGTGATAGTGAATACAAAAAGGAAAAGTGAGTGTAAATGCTGAATCGAGCATGACTGAGAGAGCAATAGTGGGATTGATTGCCGGAATGCAAGAATTGAAGAATGAAGTGATTAAGATGAGAAATGAGACAAGGCATTTATAACATGAAATTAGATGTATGGTGGATACAAACGGAAGAGTGCGAAAGTTAAAATGAAAGATAGTAGAGGAAAAGAAGTAACAAATGACTCAAGAGTAGTACTATATAGAAATTCTGTTATAAAAGGTGTGGTGGATGAGAGGGTGCACAAAGTCTGTTTTCCAGGAGGGAAGATGAACAGGTTGATTGAGGCACTGAATATGAGAAGCATGTGAGGGAATTAGTGGTTGTGGTTGGAACAAATGATTTGGTTGAGCATAAGGAGAATATGAGGATGGATATCAGGAGATTATTGAGAGAGTGTAAGACAGCAGTGTGGTAGGAAGAGTAGTTTGTGTGTTGTCCAGAGGAGAGCAAAGGTCTTGACTGGAATGTTAGTGGGAACATGAAGAGAAAGGAGTGCAGTTTGTGAACATGTGGGATGAGCTTGAATGATGAATGGAAATGTATAAGAGTGATGGACTGAATCTGAATGGTTTTGAGTGAGTCATCTGTAAAGGCTGTTGCTGGGAGGAAGCATAATGAGTGGAAGTAAGATAGCAGCAGAAGTCAGAGATGATGTAAATCAGCAGGAGGGTGGACCAGGTGAGACCAATATTGAATGGAGGTGAGAATGTGAGAACAGGAATGCAAGTTGGACAAGGAAATGGGGGTGGTCCAGGAAGGTCAGGGAGACACAATGTAAGGAGAGTGGATTATGAAAGCAGTAATGAATTCATGAATGGGGATGGTTAGCATAAGAATGGAACAGCCTGGAGTACATGGGAATAGTTGACTCTTGGAGGATAAATGGTAAACAGACAGGAGCAAGTGGAGAAGTCACAAATGAAGGACTACATTGGTAGAACTGGTTATAGACCAAGAAATTAATTGTTATGCTTATGTACAAATGCTAGAAATATCAGAAATTAGGGAGATGAAATTTGTGTTGATTGAGTTTATTTGCCTGAAAATAGTTTGGTTTGGTGAGAATGATATCTTTATAGGAATAAAATGGAAGGATATGATATTTTAATGCAGATAAGAAGGAAAAGAGAGATCTGCTGATTATAGTGAGGAAATTATGTCCACACAAGGTTGAGATACAAGCAGGAAAAAAGTGGCAGAGTGAGGAATTGATAGAATGAGATATTTCGTTGGGTGTTACTATAGGCCAGGAAATGTTGGGGTGGAGACAAAGAAATGTATAGGTAACTTGGCTTAGTGAGCATGCAAAGGCTGATCATTATGAGTGATTTCAATTATGGCAGTATTGATTGGAATGAAGAGATAGATAGCATTAGGGAATAAGGAGAATGAATTTCTCGAGTTCTTAAGGGACAACAACTTTAGGCAATATGTAATGGAGAATGGAAGTGGAGGGTACACGAGGATTAAGAGTCTTAGTTCCGGTTATATCATCAGAGGATGTGATTGGGAATGGAGTGTGTAATCTTTTTCCTGTTTGGTGAGAGTGACTATGAAGTGATCACCTGTGTTGTAGCTAGTCAAATGAGAACTTCTACAAAGGTAAAATATATGTAGAACTATAAGGCTGGTGATTATAAAAGTTTAGGAGACAACTTGGAGCTATAGCATTGAAAATTGGAGTTGAGCAAAAAGAAGACATGCTGCTGGGGCATTGATCAAGAGTTGTTTAACAGCATCAATGTCTGAATGTATTCCAATTGTGAAAATACTCAATAAGGTACAAGTAAAATGGATGAATGAAGAGATTAAGTATTAAATCAGGAAGAAGAAGGCACTGGGGAAGCAACACAAGATGAACATTTGTAATAATCAGTTGCATGAAGAGCAGGCTAGGAGGGTGACTTGGTTGGTAAAGACATCAAATGCAGTATGAGAAGAAATTAGCCAATCAAGCAGAAAAATCCTAGTGGATTTTTCTTAGCTTGACTGGCTAATTTCTTAGACATTTTTTGGATGCCACTTTCAATATGTTGCAAGTAGCATCAAAAAATGGCTATGGTAGGATGATGCTAATTCATAACAGATTGGTGACTGATGCAGAGGATATAGTTGCAGATTATCATTGTTCATCCTCATCATGACAATATCATTGAGAAGCTGGAGTGTAGAGCATATAGTGGAGGAAGTATATGAGGAATTAAGTAAACTTAATAAGACAGTATAGTATGTCTTGAAAGAATGTTGTAAAGAATTAATGGCATCATAGCACACCTGCTTAACATGAGTCACAATAGGGTGCAAACCAAAGATTGACTGATCTCTGTGTCTGGAGTTGTTGTTAAGTTGTTAGAGAAGTGGACAAGGACTAGAATTGAGAAATGGGTTGATAATGGTATTTTTTATAATAGTCAGCATGGGATTGTTAGGGGAGGAGGTCATGCTTTAGCAATCTGCTCATTTATTACAAAAAGGTGAAAAATTCACTAAATAAAGGAAATGCACATACAGTGGTGTACTTGGATTTCGATACACTTTTTCTAATGTTTTTGATAGACTGCCGCATAAAAGCTGGTGACTAAATTAAAACAGATGGAATTAGATAACAGACTAGTCCGTCAGATAGCTGATTGGATGTCAGATACGTATCAGCAAGTTGTGTATGGAGCAGTCATATCCCAAAACAGAAAGGTAATAGTAGAATGTCACAGGAAACTGTTTTCATACCATTATTGTTTAACTCTTCAGTTAATGACATCGTGACCAGCTTAACTAGAGATGTGCAGCTGTTTACTGATGATACAAAGTTTAGGAAGAACTATGAGACAAGTAGAGCAGATGTTGTAGTCTTGCAGGAGGATCTCAACAGACTATGTGAGTGGGCAAATGAGTACAGAGTATACAATTAATGGGAAAATTTTAAAGGAGGTGGAATCTGGGAGTGATGGTGGACAGAGACTTGAAGTTTAGGGGTCATATTGCTAAAATTGTAAGAACATCACAGTGGATTATGGCAATAATGAGGAGGACAGTGACATGCAGAAGCTAAGAGGTTATGGCTTTCTTGTATAAGGCTTTGATCAAGCTACATATGGACTACTGTATGCAGATTTGGTCACCTGGTTTTCATAGGGATGAAGATATGTTGGAGAGGAGTACAGAGAAGGTTTACAAAATCATGTCAGGTCTATGGAGTGTCAGATATGAGGAGAGAGTGAGGGAATGTAAGTTGCAGAGCCTTGTGAATAGAAGGAGGAGAGAGGATATGATTGAGACATAGTGAGAGGATGTTACCAGATTAATGTGGAGGAGATTTTTTTATAGGAGACAAAGGTGTAACTAGAGGCCATCCATGGAAGCCGTATAAGGAGGGTGTAAGCAGTGGAGTGAGAAGTCAGTTCTTTGCATGGAGAATGATTGGTGAGTGGAATGTATTGCCTAAAAGTGTGGTTTATGTGGAAACTATGAATTTTAAGGCATGTTTCAATGATCTTTTTGCACAAGAGAGAGAGAGGATAAGTCCTTTGACTCCATGGATGTCAAATGTTAATAATAATAATAAAGTCAGAGAGAGTATTTTTGGAGTTAGTATCAGGAACAAAATTCCTTGAACTTCAGCAATTTATGGCTATGTTACCATCCAGGAATTGTGAACTTGACAGGATATTAGTTTTTTTTACGAGTCTCGCACCAATAAAAACTTCATTGTTTGAATATTAAAATGATTGAAAAACTTTTGTTAATAAGGAATAATTGAAAAAAAAGTTAATAAAGACAGACTGATTATTTTAAATAGGCAGAAAATAAAGCCACAGATCTAATTGTAAATGAATTTTTGTTCCTGTTGAACTTTTTATTCAAAATGTTTAATATTTTTATCATTTGGCTAGTTTTTTTCATGCAAACATCATTTTGTCAAAATGCATATTATAGAGAAGATAACCATTAGATACATAAAATGAAATATTCTTATTCAATATCAGTGTTTGAATTTTGTGTTTGTTTTTTTAGTTATTCATTTTATAAGTAAAGTAGACACTTTCTGTTGCATTATACTTTCTTGTTTGCTATTACATTATAGTTATTTTGCAATATGTGTGTTTTTATAGCTCCCAGGTTGCTTTAAAATCAAATGTTGAACAACAGCATGTTACTGGTCAGTTAATCCAGTTATATCCTGATGGATCTCAAGTAATTCAGTTAATCCGTGCTCATGGGCAGTTATATGGATTTTATTTGGCTAGAGGTACTGTTGGAAAAAGTGAAGGTATGTCATTTGTCTCTTGTCTAGCTTGTTTGCAGAAAGTAAATATTACACTGTAATATAAGAAGTAATTTTCAGTTTTTTGTTGAATAAAACTTTTGTCCCAGCGGCAGACTAGGCGACAGGTCGGTTGGGAGTGGTACTAACAAGTAGTCGCATCTAAGTAACACGCAGATCCTGCATAGGAAGCGGGAATAATGCACAGTGAAAGAAAGAAGGAAAGTTGAATGAAATTTTTGTCTAATTCTTTTAGAACTCATAAATACTAAATTTTCAGCAGAGATATTTCTTGGGTCTTTTCTTAATATCATTCTCACACATCAGTAGTAGTACACAGATAGGACTTTATGATCTGTGGGATATTTTTCTTGAACAGCTGTGTTTGGTAATTGTTTGGAAATATTAGATGAGATGAGTTGTTCCTGGAAAAAAAGAGGGAATGAAAGAAGATGGAGAGAGAATCTAATTATCTGTGGGTTCCAAGGCGATGAATTGATGTTGATCAAATGACATTTATGTTTTTTAAGTTTATGTGAAAATGGAGAAATTCAAATGTCATTTCAGTTGAATGACAACTATGTAAGTACTTGAGTGAAGTGTCAAGGGTTTTAATGAAAGTTTGGCACATCACACCAAATGTGAAAATAATTTTCTAAAGTATTTGTACAGTATCAGAAAACTGCTAGTAGAAAACTTTGGAAAGAAGTAATGCTTCTTTGGAAAAAATGCTTTCCAAAAAGAAAATTGCCAGCTTGGTTGGCCAAGTGGTTAGCGTATCCGCTCTCCAGCCAAAAGGCTGCGAGTTCAAATCCTGTTGTGGGCATGGATGTTTGTGATTATCTGTTAAAATACTGGTGGTGGTGGGCAGCAGATGCTCTTGGTATAGTTGCAGTTTGTTGTAGTTGGTGGATTGGAGTGGTGGAGATAGAGAGTTGTAGAGTAGGTGCCCTCTGTCGATGAGTCTTTGGACTCCCCTGAGGTATCATGTAATAATAATAATAATAAAATGGAATTTCTTGGAGGATGAAAAAGGTATAGTATGATGTCAAATGGAATCAATCAGTAATACATAAATAACTACATGCGGCAGGCACCAACTATAAATAGAAACAGTAAATTGTCACTAGTAGACAGCATCAGCATTCATGTGTGTGCAACAATGGGATTTGACTTTCCATGGAGGATGATAGTCATTAAGAGTACATGGAAACTGCCGTCCTGTTAAGATGAACACACACACACACACACCTTCTTGAGTATACCAAGAATAGTATGATAGCAGAAAACACCAAGTCCACATTGAGCACATGGCTAGAACAGGTGATTGATGTGAGAGGCAAAGGTTTGATATGCACATTCAAACTGAGCTTTGTTTTCTGACACTCCTTAGTCTCCTTAATATCAGAAGAGAAAGTGCTGAAGAGCGTGATCTACAAGAACATCATTGTCAAACCAGGTGCATCCATTCATATTGAACACTTTCAACAGGAAAATAATTCATCATGTCACAGGGCATATGTTTAACAGGAATGTTTACAGAAACAAGTTAATAACTTTGCCTTAATAGATTGCTTCCTCAGTCACTGGATCTTGATCCCATTAAGTGTCTTTAGGATATGGTAGAATACGATGTTCATGACAGGATCCCACCATTGCATATCTGATGGTGCAGGATATCAAAGGAATCTCTATCTGATATCAAAAAGGGTTCTATTTGTTATTTAAAGGGAACATCAGAACTCATAGTGAAGGACAAGCAGCCACCCATGTCATGCTCATGTCAGCTTTTCTTTTTCAAGTCAGTCAGCAGAAATCAGAATGAATTCACATAAAATTAGAATTGCATTTCTCCAGAAGTTTTTTTTTAACATTTATATACTACTGTAAATTAGCATACTAAAATTATCGCTGCCATTTCAATGAACTTTAATAGTGCTCACTCTCTGTCCAAAAAGAAACCAAACTTTTCAAAAATAGAAAAAACTAGTGGCTTTACATGTATCTTTTTGTTGTCAAAAGTGACAACCTTCATTAGTATTATGTCAGCTGTTGTTTCATTAGAAGCCAAGTTATAGTAGCAAGAGTGACAGCATGTTTTGACGAACGGTTGGAAAATGAGTTTCAAACAGAGAGCTGCGATTGACTTTTGTGTTAAACTTGGTAAACGTTTTACCGAAACGCATCGAATGCTTCAAAAAGCATACAGTGACAAATGCTTATCCCGTGCTGAAGTTTACGAGTAGGTTAAGCGATTTCTAAGTAGTCGTGAGATGCTTGAGGACGGCAAAAAGCCGGGCTGTCCAAAAACTGGACTGAGCGAAGTTAATATCCGAAAAGTGTATGATTTCATCAAAGAAAACCCAAAAACATCCGTGAGATTGATTGAAGATGAATTGGTGATTCCAAAATCAACTGCACAACATTTTGACCAAGAGGTTGGACCTTCGTAAATTGAATTAGCAATTTATTCCCCACAAGTTGAGTTCAATTCAATACAAAAAATGTATTGAATTGAACTCATTAAAACCACTCATAAGGAACTCAAACTTCCTTGAAATCATTGCTATTGGTGACGAAATGTGGTGTTTTGAGTATGAGCCTGAAACAAAGCGGCTGAGTGGAGACCACCAGAAGAGGGGCATCCAAAAAAAATTTGCTTGGAGAAGTCAAAAGTAAAGACAACGCTGATTTGTTTCTACTATTCCAAGGGTCGTTATCCACAAACAATTCATTTCGCCTAGTGAAATGGCCAGTGGTGAGTTTTACCTCAAAGTTTTGAAAAGATTGATAGCGAGAATTCGTCAAGTACGGCATGAATATTGTGATGCAGGCAGCTGGTCATTTTGCATCTCATCGTTCGAAGATTGTGAGACAGTTTTTGAGCAAAAACCAAGTTTGTGTGTTGAATCACTCGCCGTATTCACCTGATTTAGCACCCTGTGACTTCTTTCTCTTCCCCATCTTTATTTGTTGATGAAAGGAAAGTGATACGACACCATTGAAAATGTGCAAGCGGCAGTAACCATGACTCTCAACAGTATCCCAAAAACTGATATAAAAAACTCATTTAACAAATTAATTGACCGTGCCTCTGATTAACTGACCAACACTATCGAAGCTGAAGGAGAGTATATTGATTGAAATAAATGATGAATAACTATAATTGGCCTGTGTTTTATTTTCTATCAAAAGTTTGCTTTCTTTTTGGACAGAGGGTGTAAATGCATACTTCAGTATTGTTTGTTTAACTCGACATGTTATGCTATATTCTGAAGATAGCAAAGAAGATGCTGCTAATGAAATAGTAATTTATTCAGGTGCATATTATACTGTTAAAGAAATCATCTGATGTTTCTCAGGAATGCCAATATATCATTCATGGAACTGAACCACACTTATAGGAAATTTTTTTTAATGACAAATCTTATTTTTCCTGATTTTTTTAACAGTATTATTCCTTTCTCTTGAAAGTAATGCTAATGTACTTTTAGACATAAGCAAGTATCTTCTGTAATTAAGTATAATTTCTGGGAAATTCCCATGCTACTCCTCTTAAACATTATTAATATAATTAACGGCTATTTTAGCCTGTTTTTGTTTAGGAGTGTCCCTTATATTTAATACATTGGCTAACATAACTCAAAAGGGGTATATATATATTTTAGGGCATTATGGGTGAGAATAGAAGGCAATTATGGCAGAATAAAAAATGTGGAAAGATTATATACATACCTTGATTTTGGTTTAAAGATGCCTTCTAAATCCAAGCTCTTGTTGAAGGGGGGGGGGGAAGAGAGGGAAAGAACATGGGGATGTACTTGAGACACGGGAAAATAAGTTTGGGAACCCGGGTTACTATTAATAATATATATATAAATATATATATATATATTATTTTGTTGTGGGGAGGGGGGGGGGAAAGAAGGGGAAGGGTATCCTTATGTGGAAACTGGGGCAAGGGTTTACGGGGTGTGGACCGTTTCGGTCATCGTCTGAACTTTGTGGGAATGACTGTAGGGCTATGTCAAGGCTGCAAGATGTATCTGCCAAATTTGGGCAATTGTTGTCGCTAATCAATTGGCAGATACATCTTGCAGCCTTGACATAGCCCTACAGTCATTCCCACAAAGTTCCGACGATGGTCCGACGATGACCGAAACGGTCCACACCCCGTAAACCCTTGCCCCAGTTTCCACATAAGGATACCCTTCCCCTTCTTCCCCCCCCTCCCCACAACAAAATAATATATATATATTTATATATATATATTATTAATAGTAACCCGGGTTCCCAAACTTATTTTCCCATGTCTCAAGTACATCCCCATGTTCTTTCCCTCTCTTCCCCCCCCCCCCCCCTTCAACAAGAGCTTGGATTTAGAAGGCATCTTTAAACCAAAATCAAGGTATGTATATAATCTTTCCACATTTTTTATTCTGCCATAATTGCCTTCTATACTCGCCCATAATGCCCTAAAATATATATATACCCCTTTTGAGTTATGTTAGCCAATGTATTAAATATAAGGGACACTCCTAAACAAAAACAGGCTAAAATAGCCGTTAATTATATTAATCTTCTGTAATGTTATTTATTATTGCAGAATTTAACCAGAGCCATTTTTCGCTTATATATTTATGTATTGCTGTTTCTGTCTCTTTCTCTCTCTCTCTCTCTCTCTCTCTCTCTCTCTCTCTCTCTCTATATATATATATATATATATATCATCATCATCAAATTCCTGACATGTACCCTCAAGGGGTGTACAGGATATGATAGTACTACATGAAAAATTTACATAATTACTAACTTCCTATCTACAATTTTCCTCCAAACCATGTAGTGTGTTTGAAATGTGATTGCATGCACTGTTTCAGCTGTGTTGTACTTGTATATTATAAATGAATTAAACTCTTAGCACATAATAAACTGTGCATATAGCTGTCTTTAGTAATAATACTAAGAAATAAATTTGTGAAATTTATAAAGTAAAAGAAGTTAAATGATGTCCAGTAGTAGTGAAAGGCCCAGAAGACACAGGAATAAGAAAGTATGCAAGTCCATAAGTTTGGAGGAATAAATGGGAGTTATGAGAAGAATGGAAGCTAGTGAAAGGAGTCCTAATTTGTATAGAGCTCAGCTTCACCTGTTGAACTGTTACAGCCATAATGAAGAATTCTTAGAAAATAAAAACAACAACAAAAAAAGAAAATTTCATATCAGCAGTTCATTTTAGTACCTCCAAGATGGTGTATTCATTTGGGAGCATGATGGAGAGGATGAAAAATTGCTCATTTTGTGCATTGATGACATGAATCAATACAAATATCCCCATAATATAGGTGTTATTTATTATTATTATTATTGTACAGGTACCTCCATGGAGTCCGAAGACTCATCGCAGGAGACCCACTGTATCCACACAATCTATCCTACCTCCTTGAGCCCATTAACAGATAAAACACTCGCAACTGACTCTGGAATCCATTCCACTCATTCACAACTCTCCAAGCAAAAAATCTAGTCCTCACAACTCTATTAACCACACCTTTATTCAACTTCCAAGGATGACCCTCCTTGTTCTGGCCCCCTCCAACCAAGTGCTGAAACATTTCCCCCTGCATCAATCCTATAAAACCCTTTAAGCAGCTTAAATGTTTCTATCATATCTGCTCTTTTTCTCCTATTAACCAACTTCTACAATCCACACATCCTCAATCTATCTTCTTAGGGAACATTCCACAGATCACTCGCCACTGAATCCTCCCTGCCACTTCCTCATCCCCTAAGAAACCCAGGAGACCAGAATTGAACACAGTAATCCAGATGTGGATGTATCAAGGCCTTATAAAAGAGGAATAACAACTTCCTTATCTCTACTTGATAATGTGTTCTTCAAAAGCTAAGTAACCTTAGCAATATGTCCACCACTACTCCTAAGTCTATAGCTTCATCTGTTTCCTGGAGTGCAGTGCCATGAATGTGATATACAGCATCTATTTATCCCAAAATGCATACGTTTACATTTCTCCACATTAAACTGATACCCATTATCTTTTACCCATACTGACAGCCTATTTAAATCATCCTGCAAGCTCTTCACATTTCCTTGATTAACTATTACTCTACCTAATTTTGCATCATCTGCAAACAACTGAATATTTTCTTTTATGTTATTTCCTATATCATTTATGTACAAATTAAACACCAATGGTCCCATTGCCCCACTGGTCATCTGTTTTTGCCTCACTTCTGGCTATCTGTCCAGCAGCCACCTTCTTATCCACTTAACCAGTGTCATATCCATACCCATTTGTTCTAATTTGCATAACAGAGTTCCATGTGGTATTCTGTCAAATGCTTTTGCAGAATCATCATCGTGTAGCCATTTCCTTTATTCAACTCTGCTTTTACTCTATTATAAAAAGACAGCAAATTACTAAAGCACTGATCCTTCACAAAGCTATGTTGCCCCTTATACAATATAATATTTTTATCCACCCACTCTTGAATTCTCTTTTTGATCAATTTCTCCAGTACTTTTACCACCACGCCTGAGATACTGATTGGTGTATAATTTGTTACTGCAGTCTTATTTTACCCTCTTTCCACTCCCTTGGAACTCTGCCAGAGCTGAGACTTAAATTAAAGGCCCTGGTCAGAGGCATTGCCAATTCTCTTACACATTCTCCCAAAACCTGAACTGATATCTCATCAAATCCCACAGCTATATTTACATCGAGATTCTGCAATATCCTGAGAACCTTCAATTCATCCACATCTGTTCCCTCATTAGTGTCTGTCACATATGTTAAAGCAATAACTTCACTAGAATGATATGCCCTTGCAAATTGGCCACTCAATAACTCAGCCATTTTATCTGCTTCTGTCACCTCGTGACCATCATCACTCATTAAGGTTAAATCATCATCACTCATTAAACTCATAATCTGATTTTGCCTTCCTTGTTATGCTGGTCACCTTTCTCTTTATATATCCTCCACAGCATTTTCTTCTTTTGCAGCTCATGCTTAATGATATTAGTAATCCATCTAACGCCTACCTGATTAACCCTCCTTACCTCAAGTATACAATTTAATATTGCTTCCTCTAGATGACCCTTAACTACCTCCCATGCACTACTAACATCCTTACCCTGCAGTGTTTATGCCAATGCATCTTCTTCCTAAGCTTGTCATAATCATCTACCTTGTAGTCCTACATATACCCTTCTTGACAAAATATTCCTCATGTTGTACAATCTCCAAAGTCAAGAATGCATGGTCATTTTCACCAATCAGAGGCAATGTGGTCACCATGGTTATGAATAGCTTTTCTAATTCCATGACCAAGTCCAGTACTTTCACATTGCTAGTTCCCTCCATCACATGCTGTCTCAGGTAATTATTTCTTAGTCAGTGTATGAATTCCATTTCTTTCCTGCCATGTGATCTTTCTTTCTTCCAGTCTATATCTCCATTGTCGAATTACTAAATAACTTGAGTTCACAACGTATACTGGAATATAAATTAAAATAAACTTTAATATATACTTCCTGTATTTCAGCAACGTCATGTTGCCATCTTCACGGGAATATAAGATTAAGACACATGTACGCAGGCACATGTTTCATCAGTACAGCCACCCTGGTCTTGCAGACCATGCTCTGGATACACGCCACAGAATACAGTGGAAGAAAGCCACAGTAATACACCGCAGCAAGTTTAAATTCGAAAGACTATTAATAGAATCAACCTCAGCCCTAAGAAACATGCCAAACCTCAACAAATTTGGATGCATGAGACTGCCCCAAATTTGGGAGACGTACATCTTGAGAACTTCAGCCCAATGGCTGAAAGTTCTCAAAAAGCGGGCTATATTAGGAAGAATACCTAATATAGCCCGCTAGAAGGCACCATCAGGACTTTAGGAAAAACAGTAGTTTCCCCCATAATAATCATGTCCCCCCCATCCTATCTTCTGTATCTTCCTTGAAAATGCTAAACACTTCACATGCTATCCCTGTAACTACATCATCTGCTGTTAGCCAAGTTTCACTAATGCCTATAACTTTTGCCAATTTTGCACTAACCAATGCCAAAAACTCCCTCTTGTTCCTGATACTTCTGGCATTAGTATATAGAAACTGCAGCATCCCTTTAGGCCCCCCACCTACCTTTACTTTCTGAATTGACTACTCTATTCAATATTTTTGCTTGAGAGACTAGGTTTTGCACTTAGTCATTCTCACACTCACTCACCTCATGGGTGCCTTCACACAAACTCACCTGACCTGCTTCCACCCTTATTGCTTTGAATTTGCACTTCAGCATGCTCAGAGAACAAAGTTCTCTAGAGACCTAACACCAAAAACCATTTAGATACAGTCCATCAGCATTATACAAATCCTTCTTTCCATCAATCACAGATCCACGATATGTATAGATTCACTAGTAACCTCCTCCTCCTCAGTTCGTCTTTGTCATAGCATGGTAGGAGACTTACATTCTTCACCTTCTCACTCCTCAGTTTTGCTTCTGCTAACAACTCCTTTACATTCTTCCTCATAGATTACTTCTCTCCTCTCCAATCATTTGTGCCAATCAAGACAATCATTTCCTTCAGCTTACCTTTTTGCATCTGTATGGCATGACCGATATCGTGAATTTTTGCCCTAGGGAAACACGATTTTGTCACAATTTCATTAAGTACTCTCCTGATCATGGAGTCTCTGTATATAATTTTCTCCTTAACTTGTTTTTGTTGTTTGTTTGTTAGGTCTTTATTATTACTTCAGACTACCTGCTTCTTTCTCTTTTCAGCCCTGCTAATCTCTTGCCGCTTCTGCAATTTTTTAATTTCGTGCTTTGTCCTATGAAGGATAACATTCAAGTGTGCTATTTCTTTATTAATGTCCATTTCGTTCTCCTCTATTTTCACCCCCACATGTTAAACATTAATAACATCATTTACCATCCTACCTTCGGTACTATCCACTCTACTACATTTGCTGCATTCTCATCATCTAACAGGCACTCACTTTTGAAACATTTAATACACACAAACTCTATCCAGTTTCAATTTCCTTCCACATATCCTTTAATTTTCTCGATGAATACATTTCACACACTGCACTGCACTGCACTGCACAAAATCCCACAAATTCAAATCACCCAACAATGTAGTCTTGGTCACCATTACTCTACCACACATTGGCACCATTCCATATCATAATATTGTATTTAAAGAAAAAAAAGTAATACAGTACAAGGTTTACTCACAAACTAAATAGCTCATTCAGTCACACACTTTTTTAAAACAAAAACTACAATAAGTGAACCTAATATTATCATCTAAAATACGCAAAAGTTACTTATCCTTTAGGAGTGATAAATCCACTTTACACGATTAAGGCCATGACTTTGTTCAGTGAACTGAATGAGGAAGGAGGAAATGAGTCTTTTACTACAAGCAGCAGATGGTTTTTTCAGTTCAAACAGTAAACTAAATTCATAATATTGGAAAGCTGCAAAGAGGCAGTTGCAAAAAAGTTTCCAGCATGTTTCAGATACAATTATAGATGAGAGTGAATATTGTCACATGTAAAGGCTTTCTGTGTAATTTTAATATCTTTGACTAAAATAGATGGAAAGGTAATTCAGGAGGGGGAGCATGATTTTTTTTAGGTCAGGAACATATCTCATTCATTCTTACTGCAAAGTGTCTTTTCTTCCACTTCATTTATCATCATCATCATCATCAAATTCCTCCAATGTACCCACAAGGGGTGTACAGGATATGATAGTACTACATGAAAAAATTATATCATTACTAACTTCCTATCTACAATTTTCCTCCAAATCAGTCTGTTAATTGTCCAGACTCCAACATTACCAGATCTTATATTTCTATCGTCTAAGGCACTTTGTACCATATCAATCCACCTATATCTGGGTCGTTTTGCTGCCAACCTGGCAAAGAACACTTGTTTTGCTAATCTTTCCTCACCCATTCTGTTTAGGTGACCATACCACCTGAGATTAGTTCTGCTAACACATTCCTGGATGCAGACAATGTCAAGTTCTTTCCTAATATCTTCGTTTTTAATATGATATTGCCATTGATGCCATCTGTTCACGCCTATAATCTTTCTTAGGACTCTCATATCTGCTGTCTCTAGTCTTTGGTCAAGTGTTTTACTTCTGATCCAGCTCTCAGATCCATAAGTTAAAACTAGTTTGAACACTATCTTGTATACAGCTAATTTAGTGTTCCGACTAATTTCTCTCTTATTCCATATGAATTTATTCAATTGACTTCCCACCATACCAGCTTTGCTGATTCTGTTGTCTATTTCTATATTTAATTTACCATCTTCAGTAACAATCGTGCCTAAGTAGCTGAAATGTTTTACTTATTCCACAGGTTCTCCATTCACAACACAGTTGACATTTTCAATGATTCTGCCTATTTTCATTGTCTTTGTCTTTTTATTGCTGACCTTCATACCATATCTATTACAACAGCTATTGAATTTAGTCAGAGAATCTTGCAGACTTGTAGCGGATTTATTTAGAAGTATAACATCATCCACATAAAGCAAAGAGCTGACATTAACATCTCCAATTTTGAATATCATGTTTAATACCACTTTCCTTCATAATGTGATCCACATAGATAATGAATAACAGAGGGGATAATGTACATCCTTGTCTCACACCAGATTTAACATTAAACCATCTTCCTGTACTTCCTTCAATTCTAACTGCTGACTTACAACTCAAATAAAGACTAAGTATTGCTTGATATAATGCCCCATTGACACCATATAACTGCAGCGTATTGAATAGCTTCTCTCTTGGCACCTTATCATATGCCTTTTCCAAATCGACAAAACTTTAAATACAGATCTTTGTTATATTCCCATGCTTCATTTACTAGTAATCCTCAATATGAAGTTCATATTATTTGTGTTTTTCAGTTATCCATGCATTCCATCCCTCTTCATTAATCCAAAATATTACTTTATTGAGAATTCCTGTAGTCAGTTTTTATTATTATTTTATTTATTTATTGTTTATGTGATTCCTACCCATGAAAAGTTATTAGTAAACCTATGGTACAAAATGTTCTGAAGTCTATTGCAAAAGCTTAAAAATGGAAGAAAGAGCAGGGCATGCCAGTAGTGTCCGACACCTGTGTGCCCCCCCCCCCCAATCACTTTCAAAAAACGTTTTTTTTTTTAAAAGTATTTCCTCCTCTTTGGTGCCTTTTACTATCCTGGCACCTGTGTGCATTGCACATATGGCCGGCGCACCCCTGGGAAAGAATATAGTAAAAGGAATCTGAGATGATAAAGGTGACATGAAAACTGAAGATAAATATATTTCAGATGCCTAGAGTAACTACTGAGTGACTGTTAAATGAAATGAGTACTGAGAGAAGAGTGGTAGAAAATATTCAAGAGGAATGAATTCAGGAGTATATATAAAGATACAAACAACTATCAAAAGCCTGAAATGTGAAAAGGCAGCTGAAGTAGATGATATTTGACAAGAATATGGAGAATGTTACAATGACTGCACTGCATAATACAGAAGGCCTAGTCAGAAGGTCAAATCCCAGATGATTGGAGTAAAGCTTTCATAGTTTCCATCTGTAATAAAGGAAATAAAACAATGAGAATTGGAGATGAATTCTCCTACTGAGTGTTCCAGGTAAAATATATGTAAACATACTTGAGAAGAAGCTAAGAAAAATTGTAGAAGAGAAACTTGAAGATGAACAAGGTGGATAATAGCCAAATGGGAGTTGGTAGGATCAGATTTTCACTTTATGACAAGTACTTCAAAAAATAATGGGATATAACAAGGATGTGTACTTAAGTTTTCTAGATATGGTAAAAGCATATGACAAGGTGCCAAGAGAAAAGCTGTTCAGAACACTTTCGTTATATAGGATAAATGAATCATTATATGGAGTAATATATAGTCTATTTAAATTGTAAGTCAGCAGTTAGAATTGAAAGAAGTACATGCAAGTGGCTGTAAAAGATGGGAAACATGGGTTATTAATTCTGATATCTGAATTGGAGATATCAAACTTAGCATTTTGCTTATTGCAAATAATGTTATACTCCTTAACAAATCTAGTGCAAGTCTCCAGGACTCTTTAACAAAAATGATATCAGCTGTAACCAGTTTGGCATAAAAATTAGCAATAAAAAGAAAAATTAAAAATAGTCAGGAACATAGAAAACTTCAACTGCATTCTCAATGCAGTTGAAGTTTTCTATGAACTTCAATTGAGAACAAACTTGAACTTGAAAATATGAACTTGAGAACAAACCTATAGAACAAGTAAAATATTTCAATTATTTAGGCACAATTTTTAGCAAAGGTAGAAATTAAATATGGAAATAGACAAAAAATAATCATACCTGCTATGGCCAGGTCATAGCAGAAAGAGAACTGAATAAAGTTATATGGAATAAGAGAGAAATTAGTCAAAACACTAAAGTAGCAGTATACCCAACAGTGTTCAAATTAGTTGTAACATATAAAACTGTTGCTCACAGACTGGAGATCACAGATAAGCAAAGTTCTGTGAAAAATTAGGGAAGCGAACAAATGGCATAATCATATTAAAAATTAATATATTAGGAAGGAACTTTATTAGAAAGGAAATTTTCAGCATTTAAGAATGCATGAACAGAGCTAACCTATGATAGTGGTCACTTAAACAGAATGGGAGAGGAAAGGTTAGCAGTTGCAGGTGTTTGATGCCAAGTTTTCATGAAAGTGGAAGACCAAGATCTAGGTGGAGTCATTCAGTTAGAACTATATAAAAACTGATAACATTGGAGTGCTGACAAGTGATGGAATAATTTGGAGGAAAAATTATTGACATCACTTTACTACATAATTAAGTTTCCATTATTATTATTGTCTGAGTATTCTTGTACACCATTGAGTGTACATATCAGGAATAAATTATATATGAGTTGAAAACTTATAAACATTATGATTAATAATTTATTCATTATTATAGTAATAATTTTATAAATTTAAATGCCATAATGATTATTATAAATTTTGTTATGTATGTGTACACAAAATGCTGTAATTTTATAATAATGTCTGGTATACTGCAACTCAGTTATAAAAGCATAAAATTTTTATTCCCTGTGCATTATAACATTTTATTTATTTTATTATTTATTGTTATATTTTCATAATCAGCATTTGTCATGACCTGCTAATAACTTTCTGTATGAATTTATTAATTCACATGCTTTATTCATTCATTAATAGGAATATTTGTATCCAGAATGAAGGATAAACATTCTCAAACTCTTTTATCTGGTCTCATTGATGTGGGAGATGAAATTCTGCAGATAAATGGTATGAATGTTAAGGATGCTGACATAGAGCAAATAAATAGCATTATGTCTGAAAATGATACAGTATTACTTACACTTCTTCCCTATGCTTGCAAAAAGAGCTAACATGATGCAAACTGAAAATGAAGAAATCTCTTAATGTTTTCTGATTTGTAAATGATATGCTAAATGTTATGTATTTTCCAAAAGAGTTAAGAAGGGGGAAAAAAAAAGCTTCAAGCTCTGTTCATTCTTCAAACCAATATTGCTTGATAAAAGTTTTAAAAGAGACTTAGGACATTATGAAAATGAAAAGGTTGGGGAGGGGTGGGGGGGGGAGAGAAAGGACATTTCTGTGATACCAAAACAACCTTATCTGCTGTTTTTAAACACTTGTTTTCTGTATAATAAAGAGAGTAATTGTTTTTATTTTATTTTATTTATTTATTTTATTTTTTATTTTTTTGTTATTTCTGTGAATATCTAAGTCTGAATTTCATATAGTCTGTGTACAAAAATATACCATGAATTTTGCACAAATCATACACATACTATAATTATGTTATAAATAGCATCATTTAAATTAACAACAAATAATTATTGTTGTGCTGTAGAATAATGAATTTAGTTGACAATCTGTTGAGAGTAATATTAAAAGAAAAGTCAACTTAGCTTTTTCAGTAGTACAAATAAAAGACACATAAAAAAATATATAAAATTAAGATGAAATTCTGCTTATTTTAGAGTTCATTAATATTAAACTCATGAACTTATTTTAAAATGTTAAATATTACTGGAAAATTGAAATAATAATAATAATTTAAAAGCATTAGCATCTTTTGAAGCAAGAATTAAAATAAATGCTTTGTCAGGGAGAATGATGATAGTAGCTTATATTGTGATTAGTATAAAAATTATCACTGAAACAAAAAAATTTTAATTTGTTGATTAACCACTCATTCACCCCCTCCCCTCAGAAATTTGAAAGGATTTTAGATTTTTCAAAATAATTCTTTTTACCATTTTTTTATAAAAATCAAGTGGTTCTCCATTCACAACACAGTTGACATTTTCAATGATACTGCCTATTTTTATTGCTGACCTTCATACCATATCTATTACAAGAGCTATTCAATTTAGTCAGAGAATCTTGCAGACTTGTAGCGGATTTATTTAGAAGTATAACATCATCCGCATAAAGCAAAGAGCTGACATTAACATCTCCAATTTTGATATAAGGTTGAATACCACATTCCTTCATAATGTGATCCATATAGATAATAAATAACAGAGGGGATAATGTACATCCTTGTCTTACACCAGATTTAACATTAAACCATCTTCCTGTACTTCCTTCAATTCTAACTGCTGACTCACAATTCAAATAAAGACTAAGTATTGCTTGATATAATGCCCCATTGACACCATATAACTGCAGCATATTGAATAGCTTCTCTCTTGGCACCTTGTCATATGCCTTTCCAAATCGACAAAACTTAAATACAGATCTTTGTTATATTCCCATGCTTTCTCGACTATTTGTCGTAAAGTGAAGATCTGATCCTGACAGCCTCTATTTGGCCTGAATCCAGCTTGTTCTTCACCAAGCTTTTCTTCCACAATTCTTCTCAACCGTTTCTCAAGTATACTTGCATAGATCTTGCCAGGAACACTCAGTAGGGAAATACCTCTGTAATTCTCACATTCAGTTTTATTTCCCTTTTTATGTATGGGTACTATGAGAGCTCTACTCCAATCATCGGGAATTCGTCTCCCTCTGTCCAGGCTTTCTGAACTATGCAGTGCAGCCACTGTAAGACTCTTATACCACCATACTTCAGCATTTCTGGTCGAATATCATCTACTCCTGCTGCCTTTCCACATTTCAAGCCTTTGATGGCTTTTTCTACTTCAAGTATGGATATGTATTCCTGACTGCATGCCTGGTCAGTGTTTTTTATCACTGTGCTGTCATCACTGCTTGTTTCATTTAGCAGTTTTTCAAAGTAATTACTCCATACTTCAAGGATATCTTTTTCTCCTGTTTTCATTTCACCTTTATCATCTCTAATTCCTTTTACAGCAGTCTTTCCTCCATTCCTAAGCTTCTTCAACAACCTCCAGAATATTTTGCCACCTTCTTGATATTTATTTTCTATATTCTTGCCAAAGTCCTCCCATGACTTTTGTTTAGCTAGTTTTACACACTGTTTAGCTTTCTTACATTTGTCTCTGTATTCTGTAAGAGTAAAAGCTGACTTATTTGCCAGGAACTTTTGATATGCTTTCTTCTTTTCCTTCACTGCCTCTTTAACTTCCTGTGTCCACCAGGGAGTTCTGATTTTTTTTATCCTTGCACACAACCTCACCACATGCCTCTCTGGCAGAATCAATCAATGTTTCCTTCAGAGTTTGCCACTGAATCTCCAAGGTTTGATTCCTGTTCTCAAACTCTTTCATTTTCTTTTCAATAATATTTCTGTATTTTAGTCTACAGCTCACATCTGAGAGCTGCTCAAATTTTATTCGCTTTAAATCTTTCACGTTATTCTTTTCAATATGAAATTCAATTTTATCCTGCTCAACACTAAATAGTGATCACTTCCAATTTCAAATCCTCTGTACACTCTGGTGTCCTGCACCAGGGAGAAAACATCACTATCAACAATAACATAGTCAATGAGACTTTTCTTATTCCTAGCCTCTTCTCTCCATGTGAATTTGTGCACATTTTTATGTTGGAACATGGTGTTAGTAATAACCAGTCCATGTCCTGAGCAGAAATCCAACAGATATTTGCCATTATTATTAGCTTTGCTCTTTTCTCCAAATTTTCCCAAAATATTTTTGTATGTCTCACAATCATTTCCTACTCTACTATTTAGATCCCCAACAAGGACCAACTTTTCCTTTTTCATTGTGTCAGTTGCTTTTTCTAAAGCCTCAAAAAATTCCTCCACTTCTACCTTAGTAGAACCTTCTGTGGGACCATAGGCACAAATAAGTCTCATTGTCCAGTTCCCCATTCTCATATTTGCCCACATTACTCTACTTGAGACTGACTGCCATTCAAGAAGATTAGCCTCGTATTTTGTGTTGAATACTATGGCTACTCCTTCTTTTCCTTGATTGTCATTGCCTGAATATAACATTTTGTATTTATTGCTCAGAAAGATCTCACCAGTTTTGGTCTTTTTTGTTTCAGTCACCCCTATTATGTCGATCTGGTACTTATCTAATTCCTCAGCTAGCTCCATTTCTTTGCCATTCAGGCTTCTTACGTTGATAGTACCGATCTTTAACTCTGGTGATGTTGAGTTGCGGTTTGTTTTCAGATTTGTTCCAGTAGCTGACTTTTCGCTGTTCGCCCTGGTTCCCTGGCGTAAACAACTGGGGCCTTGTTTAACCGGGTGACGCCCCAGCCGGCATGAAATTTTGTCATGTTGTACCATCATTTTTTATTTTGGTTTAACCAATAAGAATACAATTTGGTCGGCTAAATCCCAAATTGCCAGCCCATCCTCGTTCGTTCAGTATCAAAGTAGATACCCAACAGGGTGCACCATGAGAAGGTGAGAATTGGACATTAGGTCAGAAGCCCTGGTCGGTTCTCCACATTCCTTTAAAGGCTATGTGGAGGTCTCCTCTCAGTTATACAGCTTTGACCCTTAAGCACCCCGTTTTAATCAGGAGACGTGTATGTCATCAGAAGATAGCTTTTGTATAAATTTTTCTTTAGAGGTTGCCCTTGTGATCCCAACAAATTCAATAGAAGTATAATACTTGGAAGCTGTCAACAACATAAAGAATGTGCTTGAAATATTTGTGAGTAAATTGCTGCCAACAATTACAGAAATTTTATCTCACTGGATGCCAATAAGGATTTTCCTAAGTTTGCACTTAGGAAATCCATTATTGGTTATTTTTAATCCCTTATATGAAATGTCAGTCGCTTTAAATTTGATGCTTGATTTGATACTGCTGAATGTAGTTCAGCACCATACAAGCAATGTTCACAGTTCCTCATTAGCCATTGTTCTAACTGTAAGCTACCTCCTTCTTTAATCAAAACCTGACCATTTCATCATTTACTTCAATGAAATAGTCGCATAATGGAATCATGTTAGATATTCAAGAATCCGTCTTCTAGACATGAATCCTACAAACAGTCTCAATTGAGAAGTTTCATTTCTAACAAAGTTTTAATTGTCATAGTTATTGCAGCTTTAAAATTGTTTTTGGCAGAGAAAAGAGTAGGTTATTATGAATGAATTAGGCAGAGAAGAGATGCTGTTGAAGGTCAGCACTGTCCATTTAAACATTTGTATATGGAATGAGGTAAGTTATCAAAAATAGAGAGAAAGAATCAATATATTGAAGAACCAGAGGCTGTGGTTATTGTGGGAAAAGGTAGAGGAGGTTGTTCTAATAAACAGAGGTAGATTGAATGAAAGAGAATGAGAAATTGATACATACTTTTGAACTGTATATTGATGTCAGTTGCTTATGTTCTTACACGATTGGAGGGGTGGAAAAAGTACAGGAATGGTGACTCAAGATTTAGTGAAGAGAATCAATGAAAATACCCAACAGAAGACATGCAAAAGCTGATAATTAATAAGAAAGGGATTAGTGTGTGTTTCGTTGATTTGCTTTTGATCTGCTATCCTATGAACTTTAAGCATGGTAAATAGTATGGCTTGTTTTTTTTTTCTTTTTTCTTTTTTGAATATGGTATTCAAAGACAACAAAGACTGTATTGTCCTGTGCTGATGCCCACTGAACTGATTTGTCTAAGTTGTGTTATTGCTGTTTGTAAACATTAATGAATCTGAAAATTAGGTTTGGAAATTCTCCCTTCAGTGCTTCAGCAAACTGAAAGGAGAATTTTCAAACTTTTGTAAAATTTTTGCAAATTTTGTAACCAGTATTTAGTAAACTTATTTCTCTAATTTACAGTGAACTACATTTACTTTCTCTCAGATACAACTTTAGCTTTTGATAAATCTGTTGGAATTTCACATTTCCTATAAGAACTATTTATTAAGTTTAAGAATCTTTGATAAATATTCTTCACCATACTTCCAAAGCTCTGTATTTATGCCATCTAATCTGGTTGATTTTCTATTTTCTGATATCTGTTTTGCAGGGGCGAATGCTGGTCTTGAAATTCACGCTTGCTCTTGTTATCATTCAGGGAGTGAGAGGTGTGATTAAAGTCTGATTAGCAGAGTAAAGAATTACCGACCATTTAAAACTATATATTTAGAAATTTATGTACATTTAATCATAGAAATACAACATTTATTTTACAAATGATATTCTATCTTTTCAATTTAGCTACTTGAATACAAATTCTACCCTACGGTTCTTCTTTATGAACTGGTCAATAGCATCGTCATAAAAAGTTGGTTGTAACTTAATTTTCCGAAGCAACATGCACACTTGTAAAGGCTGGCTGAAGGTCACTGGCTAGAGCTACTTTGACTGTGTATGGCCTGTGTTTAAGACGACGAGAAGGGAGTGGAAATGGCTATGCGTGCGCATGAAATCACATTGCTGCTGCAAGTACCTGGAAGCTCCGACAACCGAGCAAGCCAAGGTAGCTTTGACTAGACAAGCAAGCATCAGCCTTCGATACACAACGCAAAGCTCAGTTATTGCCATGCAAGCTTAAGATGTCTTCTGTGTACAAAAATAAAAGCCTAAATGGAATGCTTATAAATGCATGCATTTATTAACAAATAAATATTACTTCTTTCTCAAGTAATGAGCTTGCACAGCAAGCATGGAGTATTCACCCCTGATGTTTTTCTTCTTTTAGTTCTTCCAATCTTTGGTTCTATATCTGTACTAATGTTCATTGTTATTTTCTATTAATAAATTTGGATCAATTTCATCATCATAATGCTAATTATGGATATAGACCATATTTGTCTGTTCCAGTCTCATTATCCATATGATATCCTCCTTTTGAGGTCTGCCCACCCTTTTCTTTCCAATTGTGGTTTATAGTTTATTAATTGTGGATATTGGGTATTGTCCATTTGGTTTACATGTTCTATCCAATTTTGTCTGTAATTGTTTAGATTTTCTTCTCTTTATTTATTTATTTTTTTAAAATATCTTCATTCCTTTTTTTTTTTTTTTTATCTAATGTGTATTTTGCAGTTCTCATGAATTTCTCATTTCACTTATTTTTATTCTTTATCTTGTTTATTTTGTGTGTTTATTGCCCAATTTCGCTGCCATATAATAATGTAGGCACTGCTAAAGTATTGTATATTTTCAAGCATTTTTTTTTTTGGGGGGGGGTACAATATTCGGATTTGAGTGGTCTGTTTATCAGGCCTATAATAAAAATTTTGACATTTTTAATTTTATGTCTTTTTCTCCTTGCCAATATCATGTTTCGCATTCAAGATAATTGAAAGTATTTATCTGTTGTATTATTTTATTATTAACAACTATTTTGCTTCTAAGTGGAGTTTGTCTTCAAAATACCATTGTTCTAGTTTTATCTATAGATATTTTCATTCCAAACTGTTCTACTATAATATTTAAATTATATATTGCTCTTTGTAAATTGTCTTCCTTATCTGATATTACCTGATTCTGCAAATAATAGCTTATTTATTTTGTTATTCCAGGAAATTTCTATATCTGGTTTATTTAAGGTGTTCCACAGTATTAATATTTCATTAATATAAATGGTGGTTATTCTGGAGATAAGGTAGAGCAGTAGTTTCTCCGTTTGCTTTCTGCTCCGCAGTATTACAGACGTACACAATATAATCATATTGCCATCTGCAAATCTCTGATCACAAGCTTTTCCGTCATCATTTGGCTTCAACCTTGTGTCAGTACTGACAATGCTGCTTCCCAATGTCAGGGGCAGTGACCCCAGCAGGTACTTATTTAATGGCGGCACTACTCGCCATGTCACCGAGTTGTCATTGGGCTTTGTGAGGTTTTAAGTGAGACAGAGTTGCCACTTCTGGTCCCCCACGCCCTGATAGCTCAGTCGCTGTTGGTCCACGGCTGCTTATTCGCCAGATTGCTCTGCTTATATCGCAGCTAGCCTCCATATCTGAAGGCTGTTCCCCGATCCGCCACCTGGGGACGCACCCGGTAGTAGTCAGCTCTGCCCCGGGTTGGAAACAGAGTACATCACTGTCTTATTCCTTGGTTTATAGATTAGAAGCAAAAATGTTTTTTCAGACATTTTTTCCATTTATTTTTATTTCATTATCTTTGTATATGTTCAGTATACAAAAAATATACCAATTTATGGCCATACCATAAATTCCTATATTCTTATGATGTTCTTTCCATTGTTTTTCTTATATTGATATATGCTATCTTTCTTTATTATTTAACTTCCTTAATATTTTATAGGATATGTCCTCTCTTTCATGTATATCTTCTATTTTATTAATAAATCTAGCCCCAAATCCTGGTGAGCAAAGTCTTTAATTAGTTTTTATTTCTTACAACTTCCCAAGTTTTTCATTTTAGATTGAATTTACTCACGTTTCCTCAGACTCTATTTTGATTGCACACTATTTTGGATATATAAATTAATAAATCTATATATCCAAATGCACCCACAACTATACAAAAAAACAATACAGAGAGCTTGAACATGAAGCAAAAACATCATATATAGATGTTAGGAAGTGAGGGAACAATTAGAATAATAGATATGTAGTTTAGACAAAGTGTAAAAATTCAGCAATTAACTAATGTCATAACAGTGCATGTGCTGATAAGAGAAAATTTTCTCTTTTTATCAACTAACACAAAAAATGACGAGATCTATAGCATAACAGAAGTATACATATTGGCAATGGAAACTGGGCAAAAGTGTGGTTAGTAAAGGTGTTAGAGCTGGGTTCTTTACTTTTAGAGTGACCATAAGGTCATGACTTGGGAGGTGGCTAAAGGAGTCGAATTTACAATTAAGACAGAGTATATGTGGAATTATCGGGCTGGTAAGTATGACAAGCTTAGGTGTGTGCTTGGCTCAATGCCATGGCATGTAAAACTGCAAGGGCTGGATGTTGATGGTGCATGGGAGGTGGTCAAGAACTGTTTGCAGGAGGCAATGGTTGACTGTATACCAAGAGTCCGAATAATAAATCAGGTAGGGGTTAAATGGATAAATAACACTATTAAGCTTGAGCTGCAAAAAAAGAAACAATTGTGGAGGGAATTTAAGGAGAAGGGTGACCATCAGGTGCATGAACAGTATAAAGCTCAGGCCAGGATGGTAACAAGGGTGGTAAGAAAAGCAAAAGCAGATTACGAAAGGAAATTGGCCATGCAGGCTAAAGAGAATCCCAAACAGTTTTTTCAATATGTTGCAAGTAAAAGGAAAAATGCTCATGGTAGAATGATCTTAAAAAATGCTGAGGGTAGGGAGGTAACTGAATCAGTCGATGTTGTGGAATTACTGAGCGAGCACTTTGCAAGCGTATATCATCCAGGTGGTGGCTTTGCGGAAATGGAGGAACCAACAGCTTATACTGGAATTGTGATGAATGAGGTAGAGGTAACTAGTCTGTTACAGAACCTCAATGTCAATACATCTGTGGGATTGGATGGTATACCAGCTCGTGTCGTACGTGAAGCGGCAAAAGAATTGTCAGTGCCCTTGACCATTATGTTTAATTTGAGCCTCAGGACTGGGTCAGTCCCAAGGGGGTGGAAAGAGGGGAAAATAGTTCCACTGCACAAAGGTGGTTCCAAGGCTGCTGTTGAAAATTACCGGCCAATCAGCATAACAGGAATCATTATCAAGGTCTTAGAGAAAATAGTCAAGAGGAAAATACAAGATTGGATAGAAGAAAATGGGATACTGTATCGGGGACAGCATGGTTTTGTGAAGGGTAGGTCATGCCTCAGTAACTTGCTCACGTATTATAACACAGTGACGGCTGAACTGGATAAGGGTAATGGGTTTACAGTGATTCTGCTGGACCTTGCTAAGGCCTTTGATAGGATACCACATGGAATTCTAATCAGTAAATTGCAGCATATGGGAATGGACATAGGGTTGGTGAGATGGATAGGAGGGTGGTTGACGGAGAGATATCAGAGAGTGGTTTACTCAGGAGTAGAGTCCACAAGACGGCCTGTGACTAGTGGTGTACCACAAGGATCTGTTCTTGGACCACTGCTGTTTAATTTGTTCATAAATGATATAGGAAAGGATCTGAGAGGAACAGTTCATTTGTTTGCGGATGATGCAAAGTTGGGTAGGGCAATAGTGAATGCAGATGACGTCAAAATTTTGCAGGATGATTTGGATAGATTGGAGGTCTGGGCTAGGGAGAATGGATGTCAATTTAATGTGGCAAAATGTAAGGTTATGCATTTTGGGGTGAAAAGATGGGAGGCAGTTTACTGCATTGGTGGAACCGTGCTCCAGGAAATTGATGAGGCACGAGATTTAGGAGTGTTGGTGGATAAGGAATTGAAATTTAGGGGACACATTGCAAAAGTGGCCAAATCAGCTCATCAAATCACTTGGTTGCTGAAGAATACGTTGACAAGCAGAGACAAGCAGGTTATTGTTCCTCTGTATCGAGCCTTGATAAGACCTCATCTCGACTACTGTGCTCAGATTTGGTCACCTAGGTTTCTTCTTGATGGGGAGGAGGTGGAGAGGATCCAGAGGCGAGTGACCAAGATGATAGCAGGTCTGTGGAATGAACCGTATGAGAACAGGTTGAGGATTTGTGGGTTGCAAAAATTGGTTGATAGGCGGAGGAGGGGAGATATGATTGAGACATTCAAATTACTGAAGGGTTTCTATAAAATTAATTCAGAGGATATTTTTGAGAACAGGGCTGGTTGTGGGAGGACTAGGGGACATCCATGGAAACTGGGCAAAAGTGTGGTTAGTAAAGGTGTTAGAGCTGGGTTCTTTACTTTTAGAGTAGTGAATGAGTGGAATGCGCTCCCTGAGTCTGTGGTGGATGCTGTGACAGTGAATGAGTTTAAGGCGAGGTATGATAGATACTGTATGAATGTCGAATAGTTGTGATGAAAATGATTTGGGGCCTACCTCGATGAGTCTAATGACTCCCTGGAGTTGCCCGTAATAATAATAATAATAATAATAATAAAGAACTGTGGTTATGGAAAACATTGAGAAAGCTGGTCTAAGATACAGGCGTAAATGGAACCAAAGAAAATGAAAGTTGAAATGGTAATTTTGACTTCTGTGTAGTGTCAAATAGTAGCTGAAGGAATGAAAATGTATATTTTGGTAAAATGTGCCCACAGCTATACAAAAAAACAATACACAGAGCTCGAATATGAAAGTAAGTGGAGAGGGTTTGAGAGGGGGAGAGGCATCATCTGTTAAATAGACTACCTTCTTTAGGACAGCATTAACTCACTCCAAATGTGAGAACAGCATTTTAAAGTTACACATAAATTGGGGGTTTATAAAATGTTTAGAAATTGTAAAAGCAAGAAGTTGTATTAAACAATAGAATTTCTAAGTGTCTACAATCGGAGAAGATTAAGTCAGCTTTTTTCCCCCCTTCCCTTTAATCAAATGTTATATTAATTCAGGCTAAACAAGAAAACTGATCTTTACTCTAGATCTAACATTAAAAAAAATTGCATTTGCTATAAACGAAACCAAAAAACCTAGAACGTCTTTTATTCCCCATTAGAAAATATATGAGTGAGCCCAACTATCATAAATCATAAAAATAAATAATTTGGAGAAGTGTATTTCAATTTGTATGTGTTAACTATATTTTGTTACAATACAAGTGTTTTTATATTAAAAAAAAAAAAAACGTTATACTCAGGTCCACTGCCCATATTGACTAGTACATAGTAGATATGGGCAGCCAGCGAGTAGCTGCAGAATGAACAATGTGGAATATAAACTGTACAGCTTTCTGAACCAAAACACGCCAGGCTATATTGTGTATGTGTACCAAGCAATTTTATAAGCTAGGTTTTAATCCTTTTTTCCCATGTAAGCAAACAGACAAGTAAGTCAAGTTTGCACCTGCACATAGTGCAAGTCTGAGGCAACTCATGGTAAAGGTCGACTAAGCTCCGATCACTTTCCTTAGTATTTTCCCCTAATGCAAAGCACATCCCCTTACGGAGATGTATGATGCTATGCATTAAAGGCAAGGGTCACTACCCAGACCGGTTTCGAAATTTATTGAGGTCTTGTCAGTGGGAGCCAGACCTAAACATGCCAAGGTTGAAGTAATGCAGAGCTTATAAATTTTACCTAAACAAGGTGCTTTGACCTTATTAAATAAAAATCTCAGGATGAGAGTAAGATGTAGAAACTTACTTAAATATAAAGAGCCAATAGGCTTCATTTTGGTGATAAAAAAAAAAAAAAAAAAAGATGTAGAAAGTTTTTTACCTTGGGTATATAGTATATTAAAGATACCAAGCAATTTTATAAGCTAGGTTTTAATCCTTTTCCCCAAGTAAGTCAAGTTTGTGCCTGCATGTAGTGGGAAAAAGGATTAAAACCCTCGTATATGCATCTCCCTCTCCCGGTGTATTCGACACCTTGTTATAATAAGTAAGCAATTTGCTAAAACATGATCTTCGTTTAGCAAACCCATGCTATGGATTTGCTAAAGGGTCCAATAAAGATAATTCTAGTGCTCTCCACCCAGTTCTGAATCCTTGTCCTTACTAGCTTCTCTAACGCCTGGACCACAACTCCAGCAAGCAGATTTGCCTATAATTTCAAAGCTTAGTCTTATCACCCTCTCTTTATGAAGCAAAGGTGGTAAACCTTTGGAACCTGAGCTAATCTAATACTCGTGTTGAAAATGTATGTGAAAGGTGTTGTTAACAACCTGGAATATTCTCTCAAGACACGCAGTGATACCGTCAAGTTCCATGGTCTTATTGACATAACGTTAACTCAATTCCTCATATACCTCCTGCTCAGTCACCATCAGTGGTTCCTCCCTCATTCCCATTGCCCTCAAGTTCTGCATTATGTTACAATCACAAGGATGGAACACTTAAATCATTTTTTCATTTAACACTTCTACTATTTCCTCTCAGTGTTTATCATTTTCTCATTACTAATGCATGATGTCCCTTCACAAACCCGTGATTCCTCTCATACGAGTGTCATATTCGTATCCACCCATTCCTGAATTCTCTTTTTGAATAAGTTTTCCAGTACTTTTGCTGCTATTCCTGAGATACTAATTGGCCTACAATTTGCTATCATAGAGTTAGATCCAGCATTAGGCAAAGGAATTACTTGTATTTTGCTCTCCTTCCACTCTCTTGAGACTTTGCCAGAGCTGAGACTTAAATTAAACAGCCCAGTCAAGGGTATTATTATCACCAATTTTTCTTCCCATTCTCGTGAAATGCGAGCCAATATTGCATTCAATCCCACAGCTGTATTTGCATACAGGTTCTGCAATACCCTAAGTACCTCCAGTTCTTCAACTTCTGTTCTCACATCGGTCCCTGTCACCTCTTTCATAACAACATCTTCGCTTGGAAGATTTCATAACAACATCTTCGCTTGGAAGATATGCCCTTGCAAAATGATCACGCAGTAGCTCATCAATTTTATCTGACTCCATTACCTCTACCATTTGCACTCATTAAAGTTATTCTTCCTCCTACTTTTTGCTATCAATTACAATTTGCAAAATTTGTAATTTGCAGATTCGAGTGCAAAAACAGAGGGTGAAAGAAATGATAGTCGTGGCAGGAACAAATGATTTGAAAGAAGACAAAATGGAAATGATAGAGGATGTGAGGGAATTACTTAAGGTAGCAAAAGAGAAGAGTGAGAAAGTTAGGATGGTGAGTATTTTTGCTGCGGTATGACAGTGAAGTGTTTAGAAGGAGGGCCATAATTGCCAATGACTTTATGCGTGGGTTTTGCATGGAGAGTGGTGTGGAATTTGTGGATGTCTGGAGTGAGTTCGATGGGCGAAAGGATTTATATAAGATGGGTGGGTTACATTTGAATGGATTTTATGTATGGAGACTTGAAAAAATGTTGATGAATGAAGTGGAAGTGGATGTACAGACTCAGGGAAACTAGATTTATTAAAGGGGAGGAGGAGTAGATATGCAGACTTTAGGGAGGCATTTGAGTATATGAATGAGTATAATATGCCCAAGCGAGTACGAAGGACAACAAATCAGAATGGGATAGTTAGTATAAGGCATGAAAGTAGGGATGGGACTAACGGGCTTCTGCAATTCATGTACACTAATGCCAGGAGTATTAGGAACAAGAAGGAAGAGTTTTTGGCCTTGGTTGGCACTTCCAGGCCACAGGTTGTTGGTATTAGTGAAACATGGCTGACAGAAGATGATAAAGCTAGTGGGATTGAATGCGACAGGTATAGCGTGTTCAGGAGTGACAGGGAGAATAAAAAGGGGGGGGGAGTTATTGATGATAGCTGATGAGTTACAGCCAAGGAGTATAGAAGTGGAACTTTAGGATAGAGAAAAGTGCACATTTGAGGCTATTTGGTGTGAGATAGAGGCTAGCAGAACAAAATATACAATTGGGTGCTGCTATATACCAGGTGATGAAAAAGATGGTGGGGATAGTTATGCATAGGCAAATAGAAGAAATGAGCGGAAGGAGGGTAATTATTATGGGTGATTTCAATTATGGTAACATTGACTGGAAGGAGGAGAGGGCACATGGGAGGGAGGAAGGAATTGAATTTTATGCGGTTATTAAAGGACAACTATGTGACAGCATGTAGTGGAAAATACTAGGGGACAGAGAGTGCTTGACGTAGCAATTGCATCTGGGAATGTGGCTGTAACGAACATGACCATGTTGCCACCAATTGGTGAGAGTGATCATAAGGTCATGACTTGGGAGCTGGCTAAAGGAGTGGAATTACTGGGCTGGTAAGTATGACCAGCTTAGGAGTGTGCTTGGCTCAGTGCCATGGCATGTAAAACTGCAAGTATTGATAGTGCATGGGAGGTGGTTAAGAAGTGTTTGCAGGAGGCAGTGGTTGACTGTATACCAAGAGTCCGAATAATAAATCAAATAGGGATTAAATGGATGAATAACACTATTAAGCTTGAGCTGCAAAAAAAGAAACAATTGAGGAGGGAATTTAAGAAGAAAGATGACCAGCAGGTGCAGGAACAGTATAAAGCTCAGGCCAGGAAGGTAACAAGGGTGGTAAGAAAAGCAAAAGCGGATTATGAAAGAAAATTGGCCATGCAGGCTAAAGAGAATCCCAAACAGTTTTTTCAATATGTTGCAAGTAAAAGGAAAAATGTTAATGGCAGAATGATTTTAAAAAATGCTGAGGGTAGAGAGGTAACCGAATCAGTCGATATAGTGGAATTACTGACCGAGCACTTTGCAAGAGTGTATCATCCAGGTTGTGACATTGCAGGAATGGAAGAACCAACAGCTTATACTGAAATTGTGATGAATGAAGTAGAGGTATATAGTCTATTACAGAACCTGAATGTCAATACATCTGTGGGATTGGATGGTATACCAGCTCGTGTCGTACGTGAAGCAGCTAAAGAATTGTCAGTGCCCTTGACTATTTTGTTTAATTTGAGCCTCGGGTCTGGGTCAGTCCCAAGGGGGGTGAAAAGAGGGGAAAATAGTTCCGCTGCATAAAGGTGGTTCCAAAGCTGCTGTTGAAAATTACCGGCCAATCAGCATAACAGGAATCGTTATCAAGGTCTTGAAGAAAATAGTCAAGAGGAAAATACAAGATTGGATAGATGAAATGGGATACTGTATCGGGGACAACATGGTTTATTGTAACTTGCTCACGTATTAAAACACAGTGATGGCTGAACTGGATAAGGGTAATTGGTTTACAGTGATTCTACTGGACCTTGCTAAGGCCTTTGACAGGATACCACATGGAATTCTAATCTGAAAAATGCAGCATATGGGGATGGATATAGGGTTGGTGAGATGAATAGGAGGGTGGTTGATGGAGAGATATCAGAGAGTGGTTTATTCAGGAGTATAGTCTGCAAGATTACCTGTGACTGGTGGGCCACAAGGATCTGTTCTTGGACCACTGCTTTTTAATTTGTTCATTAATGGGATTTCCTATTAATCCTTTCCTATTAATGTTCATTAATAGGAAAGGATCTGAGAGGAACAGTTCATTTGTTTGCGGATGATGCAAAGTTGGGTAGGGCAATAGTGAATGCAGATGATATCAAAATTTTGCAGGATGATTTGGATAGATTGGAGGTCTGGGCTAAGGAGAATGGATGTCAGTTTAATGTGGCAAAATGTAAGGTTATACATTTTGGGGTGAAAAGATTAGCAGCAGTTTACTACATTGGTGGAACTGTACTCTAGGAAATTGATGAGGCACGAGATTTAGGAGTGTTGGTGGATAAGGAGTTAAAGTTTAGGGGGCACATTGCAAAAGTGGCCAAATCAGCACATCAAATCAATTGGTTGCTGATGAATACATTGACAAGCAGAGACAAGCATGTTATTGTTCCTCTGTATCGAGCCTTGATAAGACCCCATCTCGACTACTGTACCCAGATTTGGTCACCTAGGTTTCTTCTTGAGGAGGAGGAGGTTGAGAGGATCCAGAGGCAAATGACCAAGATGATAGCAGGTCTGTGGAATGAACCTTATGAGAACAGGTTGAGGATTTGTGGGTTGCAAAAATTGGTTGATAGACGGAGGAGGGGAGATATGATTGAGACATTCAAATTACTGACAGGTTTCTATAAAATTAATTCAGAAGATATTTTTGAGAACAGAGCTGGTTGTGGGAAGAGTAGGAGACATCCATGGAAGCTGGGCAAGAGTGTGGTTAGTAAGGGTGTTAGAGCTGGGTTCTTTACTTTTAGAATGGTGAATGAGTGGAATGGGTTGCCAGAGTCTGTGGTCGGTGCTGTGACTGTGAATGAGTTTAAGGCACGGTATTATAGATACTGTATGAATGTCGAATAGTTGTGATGAATATGATTTGGGGCCTCTTTCGATAAGTCTAAGGACTCCCTGGAGTTGTTGCCCATAATAATAATAATAATACTTTTCACATAAATGAGAAAATGAAAAAAACAAACCTGTTATTTGTTTCGTCTGCTCGCTAACTCCTCCTAATCTGATCATGAGAAAAAGACAGAAGAAGAAGTCTCATAATCTTATCATACGATGTTTTTCCCATTAGAAGAGTGTATTGTTCTTTCATTTTTTTCAATAGCTCCATTGAAATTATTACACTGTTGTCGAAAACCTAAGGACGAAGATTATTTCTGAAGATTACAACTACAAATTCAGACGATTTATCTTGTGGCAATTTGTACAATGACGATTTCGAGTAGAAAGCACCGACAGATTTTCGAATAAGGCGCAAAGGGATTACTTGGTAGCACAACAGGATAAAAGGCAAAAGTTGCGCTAAGCGAATTGTGTTTGAAGAAAGTGCTTTTTTGTGAAGAAATAAAGTTATGAACTTGGATGTCATGTAGTGACTCAAAGACATTATCTAGATCAGGGGTTGGCAAACTGCGGCTCGCGAGCCACATGCGGCACTTTTGGTACATACATATCACTCACCAAGTAAAATTGAAAATGAAAATAAAACTATCATAGTTTTATCTATGATAGTAACTATCTAAATCGTACTTACCGGGTGCGAAATTAAAGGATGTAAGTGAGAGTATTAGAGTGCAAAAACAGAGGGTGAAAGAATTGATAGTTGTGGCGGGTACGGTGAATTGAAAGGAGATAAATTTTTTATGAGAGAGGACTTGAAAGTATTGTTAAAGGTAGCAAAAGAAATGAGTGACAGAGTTAGAATGGTGAGCCTGTTGCGGCGGTATGACAGAGAGGAGTTTAGAAGGAGGGCCATAATCGCAATGACATTATGCGCAGGTTATGCAGACGGTGTGGTGTGGAACGAGTTTGATGGACGAAAGGATTTATACAAGATGGATGGCCTGCATTTGAATGGATTTGGTGTGCGGAGACTGGAAAAAGTGTTGCTGAATGAAGTGAAAATGGAAGTGCAGAACCAGGGAAACTACTGCTACCAAGGAAGGGGGGGGTGGATATGTGTACATCAGTGAGACAGTTGAGTGTAAGAATGTATATAACGTACCCGAGCCAGTACTAAGGACGAAAAATCGGAATGGGATAGTTAGAATAACGCAGCAAAATAGGGGTGGGACAAGGGATCACTGCATTTCATGTATACTAATGCCAGGAGTATTAGGAACAAGAAGGAAGAAGTTTTGGTCATGATTGGCTCTTCCTGGCCACAGGTTATTGGCATTAGTGAAACATGGCTGACGGAAGATGATATAGTTAGCAGGATAGAATGTGTAGGTTATAGTGTGTTTAGGAGGGACAGAGAGAATATAATGGGGAAGAAGTGTTATTGATGATAGCTGATGAACTGCAGTCAAGGAGAATGGAAGTTGTATCGCAAGATAGTGAAAAGAGCTCATTTGAGGCTATTTGGTGTGAGATTGAGACTGGCAGAATAAAATATACAGTTGGATGCTGCTCTAGACCAGGTAATGGAATAGATGGTGGAGAAAGTATGCATAAACAAATTGATGAAATGAGTGGAAGGAGGGTAATTATTATGGGGGATTTCAACTATGGTAACATTGATTGGAAGGAGGAGAGGACACATGTGAGGAAGGAAATGGATTTTATTCAATTATTAAGGGGTAACCATCTGAGACAGCATGTAATTGAAAATACTAGGGGTGCGAGAGTGTGCTTGACCTGGTAATAGCATCTCAGAATTTGACTGTAATGAATATGACCATATTGCCACCTATTGGTGAGAGTGATCATAAGGTCTTGACCTGCGAGGTGGCTAAAGGTGTGGAATTTTCGATTAAGACAGGGTATATGTGGAATTACCGTGCTGGCAAGTATGACAAGCTTAGGAGATTGCTTGGATCAGTGCCATGGCATGTACAACTGCAAGGGCTGGATGTCGATAGAGCATGGGAAGTGGTCAAGGAGCATTTACAGGAGGTTATGGCTGATTGTATACCTAGAGTCCGAATAGTAAAACAAGTAGGCGTTAAATGGATGAATAACACCATTAAGCTTGAGCTGCAAAAAGAGAAACAACTGTGGAGGGAATTTAAAGAAAGAGGTGACCTGCAGGCACACGAATGGTATAAAGTGCAGGCCAGAAGGGTAACGAGTGTGGTAAAAAAAGCAAAAGCGGATTATGAAAGGAAACTAGCAATGCAAGCTAAAGAGAATCACAAACAGTTCTTTCCATATGCTGCAAGCAAGAAAAAACTGGACACGGCAAAATGATTTTAAGGAATGATGATGGTAAGGAGGACACTGAATCAGTCGATATAGTGGAATTACTGAGTGAGCACTTTGCAAGAGTATATCATCCAGGTGGTGACATTGAAAGAATGAAGGAACCATTAGTTTATACGGGAATTGTGCTGAATGAAGTGGAGGTGAATAGTCTATTACAGAACCTTAATGTTAATATATATGTGGGATTGGATGGTATACCGGCACGGGTCTTACGTGAAGCGGCTAAAGAACTGTCAGTGCCCTTGTCCTTGTTTAATCTGAGTCTTGGGTCTGGTTTAGGTGTGGAAAGAGGGGAAAATAGTTCCACTGCATAAAGGAGGATCCAAGACTATGGTTGCAAATTACCGACTGATCAGCATATCAGGAGTCGTTGTCAAGGTCTTGGAGAAAGTAGTCAAGAGAAAAATACAGGAATGGATTGATGAAAATGAGATACTGTACAGGGGACAGCATGGTTTTCTGAAGGGTAAATCTCAGTAACTTGCTCAAGTTTTATAACATGGTGACAGCTGAACTGGATAAGGGTAATGGGTTTATAGTGATACTGCTGGACCTTGCTAAGGCCTTTGACAGGATACCACATGGAATTCTAATCCGTAAACTACAACATATGGGAATGGATATAGGATTGGTGAGATGGATAGGTGGGTGGTTGAGGGAGAGCGATCAAAGAGTAGTTTATTCAGGAGTAGAGTCCACAAGACGGCCTGTGACTAGTGGTGTGCCACAAGGATCTGTTCTTGGACCACTGCTTTTTAAGTTGTACATTAATGATATATGGAAGGATCTAAGAGGAACAGTTCATTTGTTCGCTGATGATGCAAAGTTGGGTAAGGCAATAGTGAATGCAGAAGATGTCAAAATCTTGCAGGACGACTTGGATAGATTGGAGTTCTGGGCTAAGGAGAATGGATGTCAATTTAATGTGACAAAATGTAAGGTTATGCATTTTGGGGTTAAAAGATTAGCAGCAGTATACCACATTGGTAGAACTGTACTCCAGGAGATTGATGAGGCCAGGGACTTGGGAGTGTTGGTGGATAGGGAGATGAAGTTTAGGGGGCACATTGCAAAAGTAGTTAAATCAGCTCATCAACTCACTTGGTTGTTGAAAAAGGCCTCGACAAGCAGAGATAAGCAAGTTATTTTACCTTTGTACCGAGCCATAATATGACCTCATCTCGACTACTGTGCCCAGATTTAGTCACCTAGGTTCCTTCTTGATGGAGAGGAGGTGGAAAGGATCCAGAGGTGAGTGACTAAGATGATAAGTGGCCTATGGAATAAACCATATGAGAACAGGTTGAAGATTTGTGGGTTGTAG